>NW_012153840.1:3708470-3720980 GCF_000956105.1 Propithecus coquereli
TTTTTTTTTAATATAGCAGAGGGGTATAGTAAGAAGAGCTTGAGATTTGATGTTAGACCCATTTTTGAACCCCAGTTCTGGCATCTTCTGAGATAATACTGTATAATTTATAAGAGCTGTGACAATTAAAAGAGATGGCTGGGGACATTCCAGCACGTGGTTGGGGATGGGAGCGGGAGGCGGGTGGTGTTCTTCCTTCTTGGCTGGACTATTCACTGTCATGCCAAGGTTTAGGGTCTTCATAATTCTATGGTATAGAGTCACTGCTCATTTTACAAAAGCCAGAGAAGAGAATTGTTTAGTCCTGTTGGCCATACCTAGATTTAGCCTTCTCATGCCCGGGCACATTTTTTAAAATGTGCTTTCCAGTATTGAATGTATTTTGGAACTTACACACCAGCGTAATGGACAGAGATGCCTCCCTCACGAAGCCTCTAACAGACCCCATTTCATTAAATGCCTCAAATGCAACAAAAACTCCTAGCAATTCATGAAGATTTCAAGGCCTCCAAAACTGGCAAGAGTTTCGGGGAAATCACAGGGAAATTTGTTTGCTGCATGATTAATCCTGGGTGGATTGGTCCCGGAAAAGCACATGTGAGTTAGCAGCAAGCAGCAGCTTGCAGAATTTCACAAAATAAACTGTCTGCTGGAGAGGCCTCATTTTAGATGAAAGTTCAGAGTGAGGGTGCGGCCTGACAATTGAGGAAAATGCCAGATGTGTGGACAACAGACCTCCTTTGAATCCACTAACATCCAAGGAAATGACACATGGGAGCAGATTATAAAACTGAACCAGATTATAACCCCAAAGGAGGGAAACCCAGTAGGGCATAGGATCCTAAGAGAAGGATAATAACATTCATCACCATAATTACCCCCCAGCCCAGCTCCCCAACCAGAGCCAACAATAGCTCAGCTCAGTGAAGCTATTCATCCATATTCAAGTCCCCTCACGCGTTAATCTCAGACAAAGGCCCTGCTGGGCCTCTGCTCCTTGCCAGCAGCCAGGCACTCAGTGTCCACACTCAGCCAGCCCCCCACACAGCCCGAGCACGGCTTCTTTCTTTAGCCAAAGAGGATATTTTCAGACAAAGTTTAACACCACCTTTTAGGAGTACCTGTGACATTAAGGACCTGGCTTAAGATAATTACAGCTAAGGCTTCCCTGGGTGAAAAACGAGGATGTTGCCCAGCCGCTGTCCCAGAGGCTCAGGTCAGGGACCTCCCCCCATTTGCAATGGGGAGCACAGAATGGTGCGATGTCTCGCCAAAAAGGAAATGTAACTGAAATACAGAACTGTATATATTCCGGGGGAAAGAGAAGTTCCAAAGATAGGACTGCCACGAATAGCCCATGGCCCCCGTAAAGAGAGTTACTCAGTCTCTTCAGAGCAGACAGCCCAGCACAGAACAGTACACTCCATATAATTTCCCTAAGGCTGGGTATTTCTGTCTGCATGGAATTGTAGAAGCCTAGGTTAGGTCCACTCCTCTTGCAAATTACTCCCTCTCCAAGAAGGATTCCCCTAGGCCTGTGCCTACCTTGATCCTCTATTTGGAAAATTTAGGAGTTTACCTTTCAGAGCACAACTCTGCAACCTCCAGCCCCAAAGATCAGTAGTTAGTTTATAATTCCTTCAACTAACATTTAGTGAGCAACTACTACGTGCCAGACATAGTTTTGGCCCTAGGGATCAAGGCTAGACGTAGCTGTGTCCTCTGGAGCTTGTATTCTATTTTTTTCCCCAATCCACATGCTCAACCATATGGAGTTTATATTGTATTGGGGAAACAGAAAAATAAAGACCCAAGAAAAGAAACAAAATGTTGAGAGATGTTCAGAGAGGCCACCAACAGAGCAACTAGGCAAAAAGAGGCAAGGTAGGAGAAAGGGAAATAAAAGGACAAAGAGGAAGGGAAGATGTGGACACGGGGCAGGTGGTGTCTCCCGGCTCCATCATCAGATCAAGGACATTTAAATTCCAAGGAGTCACCAACACTAATTCAGTCACTGACACTGTTGCCCAAGTTCAACACATGGCCCCAAACCCACTTAAACCTCACACTTCTCAGAAGGCCCCACTTGGATTCTTTCCACGTACACACTATCCTCTCTAAAGAGGATAAGGGAGGCCTCTTCCAGCCCAGCGATGGGGTCCTGAGCGTGTCCAACATGCTGGCGCACAGTGCGTTAAGACACGGCAGAGTCCCAGGAGAGACCAGAGCCCCTGGGGCAAGGGGAACCCTCCTCCCGGGTCCTGCCTCCCGGAATGTCCCTCCAGATTCCACCGGGACAGTTTCTCCCAAGGCGTGGGCATTCGATCTCTCGTGAGCGGACCCCGCGGGAGGCCCTCTGCTGCCCACCGCGCCGCCTGTGGACTGCGGGGCTCCTCCCGGGACCGGCTGAACCGCCGCCTCTCCGCCTCCGGGCGCTGAGCCCCTGGCGCGCGCGCACGGTCCCAGCTCCCCCGCGCTCTCCTGCACAAGCTCGACTGCCAGGCCCGGGCACTCCACAAGTCCCTGCCCGCTTGTCCCCACCCGCAACTGCAGGACGCCGCTCGCCCCGGGCCTTACCTCCTCCTGCCGGGACCCACAGCGATGCGCTTCCCAAAACGAAGAGCAGAACCGGCACCTTCCACATCTTGCCGGCCGACTCGCTCTGTCGGGGGCGCAGCGCGGCTGGTTTCCGAGCTGGGGGCAGACGAAGCAGCTCCGCAGCCACGGGCCGGCCGGGGGAGCGCGGCGGAGCGGGGCGGGCTGCGCGGCGGGGCACTCCGCGCCGAGTCAGCATTTATCTCTCCCCGCGAGGGCGGGGAGCGGGTCGCAGAAAGGTGGTCTCAGTCCGGGCGCGCTAGCACCGCCCTCGGGCTCTGTTTGGCCGGCACCGAAGCGATGATCTCAGGCCAGGTTTAAAGTTACAGGGCCGCAGCTGCGGGGCCGCCGGGACTGCGGGCCGGGGCGGCAAAATGCGCTTTTATTCCGTTCTACAACGGGAGGGAAGGGGGCCACCTGCAATAAGTGGTGGGTTTTTTTTCTTTTTAAGCTATTAATATATTTATTATTCTGTTTTTTAAAGAGTAAGGCACAAGCCTACGTTTTTCTTGTTATGGGCTGAAGTAAACTGTTCCTTGTGTGGCCAGGAGTTTTAGAACCAAGCATGGGATTGTTCTTGTAAATATTGGAGTTGATGGCTTAAAAAAAAAAAAAAAAAGTTGGCCGTCATCTGGGTGGGCCGGAGGCGGCTCGCGCTGGTCAATTGCGCCCTTGTGCGGGAGACCGGAGGGGGCGGGCTCCGGGGGGCTACCCGAGAGCTGGCTAGTGGGGAGCTTGGCAGACTCGGTGGCTTTGGCAGTTTTGGGGGAAAAAAAAAAGCTCCGTCCGCCTCTCCCGACCCCCCAGGATGTAGCGCTGCGATGCTAGAGCCACCGACGTGCGCGAGGGTATCAGGCCCCGCACAGGTGGGGACCCACCTGGTCACCAACCTGTGTCCACTTCCAGCTCCGGCTCATCCCCCTTAATCCTGGAATTTGGCCACACAATCCCCACTTTACTAGTTTAAGCCATCTCGCCTTGATCTCAGGTACCAGGTATCAGCAACAAGAGAACTCACCTTTTTACCTTATTTCCCGCTGAATTGTTGGAATTAAAAAAAATTTTTTTTTTTTTTTAGAGCAGGAGTTTGGGAGGTGGTCTCTACTCCACTCCCAGATGCCACAAATTCCATTCAACAAAAGAACCTTCAGATCTTCAAACTAAAGCTGCCCCAAAGCCCCACACCGGGGTCAAAATGAATTGTTTTCAGATACTTATTGGTGACCCTGATTACAAATTTACTGTATCATAAGAATGGGGAGATTGTTTTAAAAGCTCAGATTCCTGGGTTCCACTCCAAACTTATTAAATCAGACCCTTCGGCGATTTCTGTTTTAAACAGCATCCCCGGAGAACTTGTCTATGGAGACATTTGGAAAGCTTTGCCCTTCTCTGCAGCTTCTCAGCATGAATCAGTTGGGAGCTGGTGATGGTGCAGGTGCAGTTTCAGTGGGGCGGGTGGAGATTCTGTATTTCTAAAGAGCTCCCTGGTATTGTCCTGGGGCTACAAGATGAGAGCTGAGCGCTCAAACTAAAAGAGGCAGCGGCTGGGAGAGCCAAGGAAGGGATTGGAAATGTAAAGAGAAAACTGGTGATAAAAATACTCTTTCTTGAACTGACTTCCCCATCTTGCAGATACATTGTATTATCGTTACTCCAATGTCAGTGTTTACTGGCAGACTGAATTGTACATGCACTGTCTTTCCAGCCTGTTAGTTGGAGAATAGAGGCAAATCCACTCCAAGGTGACCAAAAAAAAAAAAAAAAAAAAAGGACCATTTTCATTTAGAAATTGAAACAAAATGAAGCCTAGGTAGGGGAGGTTGGGTTATTAGAAAATTGCAAAAGTATATATTTTCCTGTTATTTTAGCAAGGCTGTCTTTACATTACCTGCAGCTAATTTAGATAGATGCCTATGCTAGGTTGTGATTCAAGGAGACTCGCCCTCTAACGCCCCCTCCTTCCCCCACCAAGGACGTGTCTGGTAGAGTCTAGAAGGCTGGTGGCCTGACCTTCCGGCAGAGGATGGAAGAGGGGAAGGTGATAGCGAGATGGAGTCTGCTGGGGGCCCTGGAGTGGGTGGGGAGGGGACAAGTCTATGGACAGCTTCTGGGTGCTGTTGGTCTGAAAAAGTGGGGAGAGGGGCTGGGCCTAGGAGCGAGGTGATGTCCTTCCCGGACAATGGATACAGCCAGCAGGTGGAGAAGGAATGCTGGCCTTGGCCAGTGACTTAGGGCTGACTAAAGAAGCTGCAATGAAGCACTGGGATTTGGTAGCCTGAGCCCTGGCCCAGCCGAGGGGACAAAGGAAAGAAGGAGGGTAACGTGCCGCCATTCTTGGGAAACGGCCTGTGCTCCTACAGCCGTGACCGAGCATGATGATGAGGCATTACTGGTGAGATGACAGTCACAGCAGCTGCCACCTACTGCCTTTACCTTCCTGCCAGGAATGCAGACTGTCTCCTTTAGTCCTTGACAAACCTTTGATCTAGGAACATTGATAATACCCATTTCACAAACAAGATAGCGTTAAAGTAGATTCACCTGGAGGGCTGGTTATGACATTGCTGGGCCCCACGCCCAAAGTTCTGATCCAGTAGGTAAGGGGTGGGGCCCAAGAATATGCATTTCTAACAGGTTCCCAGGTGGTGCTGAAGCCTGGGGCCCGCGTTGAGAACCAGGGGTTTAGAGGCTACCACACAATTGTCCAGGATCCTACAGCGAATGAATGTCGGAGGCACCTGTCTCTGTCGTGGAGCAGGACTTGAGCCTGTTGCTAGTGCATTGCCTAAGGATTTGGTAGGAAAGGTCTCTAAACTGCTTTTAGGGAGCAGGAGGCCACTAAAGGGTGAGGACCAGGCTGTGGAATGAGAAGGGGCAGAGCCAGAGCAGCCAGGTTGGGACCCTTCGCCCTGAGGGATGCTGGAGACGGAACATCACACTGGGATCTTCACCCGCTCCCTGTGTTCTGTGAGGCCTTTGCATGGTCCAGAGGGCAGCCGGCTGAGCTCCTCCGGGCTGCCTGGGAAGACACCATTGGGAAGATTCTTCTCAACACAATGTTCCAGAGCTGAGATACCCCAACCGCATCTCTGAAATCCAAGGCAGCTCTGTGACCCAGGAGTAAGTCATGCACTCAGAGGTTTGAGCTGGAACCACAATATTTGGCAGGAACAAGATGAGGCTCTGGGTGGGGGGCAGCGCTGGAACCAAAGGAACTCAAAGCAGCTCAGTTTACTGGGAAGAGCCTCTGTGTTAAGAATCAAAATCCAGCTCCGTAGTGGCATCAGGCAACACGAGCCTCAGTTTCTGCTTCTTTAAAATGCTTTAGCCAGGCACGGTGGCGCACGCCTGTAGTCCTAGCTATCAATATTTAGTGCTTGGCAGGCTGAGGCTGGAGGATTGCTTGAGCCCAGGAGTTCGAGGCTGCACCGAGCTAGGATGACACCACAGCGCTCTAGCCTGGACAACACAGTGAGACTCTGTCTCTCTGTTAAAATTTTAAAATAAAAAAAAGTAAAATGGCAGTGTTATTCCTACTTTGGAGGATTCTGTGCATAGGAAGGAGTACAGTGTGTTCTCTGTATCTGTGGATTCCATATCTGTGGACTCAACCAACTGAGGATCAAAAATATTCAGAAAAAAACAACAAAAATGACAATACAACAATAAAAAATAATACAAATAAACATACAGCATAACAACTATTTATATATTATTTGTATAGGTATTTTTAAGTAACCTAGAGATGATTTAAAGTACATGGGAGGACATTCGTAGGTTAGATACAAATACTACACCATTTTTATATCAGGAATGTGAACATCCTCAAATTTTGGTCTCTGAGGGGGTCCTGGAACCAATTCCCCACGGGTACCTAGGGACACTACTGCCATTGCTATGACCGTGCTATGTTGTCAAAAACGCAAGGGGGTTTCCATTTAGGTCTAGCTGCTCATCGCACAAAGATCCGATTATTAAGACAAAGATCCAGTTATTGAGACAATGAGGATTGCCAAGGAAGAAAGGAATTTTTAATTCTACAGACTTCTTGTCAACAGAAGCTGCCTCAAATCTGTCTCTCTGACTAAGGGAGACCATGGGCTTTTGAAGGAGGGGCCACGTGCCTTGGGGCAGGTTGTGGTGTGTCTCACAAGGGGCTACGTGTGCTCACTTGTGCCCACCAGAACACTCGGCCAGCCTCAGCCTCTAGGGCAGACGTTCTTAACATGGTTCCACTAGAACTGTTTTCTTTTGACCTTAAAAAACCCAGCTGGACCAGTGTATGAGAACCTGGCATCAGATGGTCCTCTGCTAGCCCAAACCTTAGGCTTCATTCCTGAGAGTCCTGCTCCATCCCTGTCCTGCAAGATTACCAAAGTCAGGACATTTACTATTAAAACAATACTATTGTCTAGTCCACAGTCCATATTCGCATTTCAACAATTGTCCCAGTAATTTCCTTTATAGATTCTTTCTTCAGGATCGAATCCAAACTATACATTGCATCTGGTGGTCGTGTCTCCAGAAGATGTGAGAACACTGCTTCAGCCTTCCTCTGTCTTTCTTGAGCTTGATGCTTTTTGAAGACCGCAGGCGAGTTATTTTGCAGAATGTTTTCCAGTTGGGGCTTGTCTCGTGTCTTCTTACGATTAGATTCAGGTCTTCACTTTTGGCTGGACGACCACAGAAGTGATTCTGTGTCCTTCTCCATGCACTACCCGAGGAGGCGGGTGATATCAGCTCCCCATACTGGCGAGTATTATCTCTGATCCTTTGGTTAAGTTGTTTGAGTTTGGATAATCCCCCCACCCCAAAAGCCAAGCTCCGCCCCTCACAATATATATGCAAACAGGGAAAGACACTGTTTCAGCTTGGCAACCTGGGACGAAAGAGGGTTTTTTGTTGTTGTTGTTTTGTTACTATGGAAATGCTCCGTAATAAGGTTTGGGGTGGATAAAGATCTGCCTTTCTTTTGTAAATGGTGAATGGGTTATTGGGAAGGTGTGGTGTTTTCCCCCCTGCAGTTTCAGAAGAAAACTTAGGAACCTTAAGGCTTTGGAAATTGGTTCCCTTGAAGCCATCCTTGCTGGGATCCTCCTGGGGAAATCTGTGTGCACCTGCTATTTGAAGACCCCTGCCCTGTCCCCCAGCTGCGTCTCCTCCCAGCAGTCGGGCTGCCTTACCCCACCCTGCTGTAGGTAAAGGATGGAACCCAGTGTGTTCCCAGCTCTGGCAGCTCCCTGATCCCTCTGATGGTATTGTGAAAATAAGTAATTAAAAGTCTATGCTGTTGGAACTCTAAATTATTTTGAGCCTTAAAGGAATTTGATTACAGGACCCAAGTCACAGGGACAGGCCTAGGCAGCTGTGACCTTTGTTTCTCTGACTATTGGATCAGCCTTCTTTCTTACCTGCATTGTTTTGTAAAATGTTGTAAATGACGGAACCCAGCCAAGGAAGCCCCTTCCCTCTCCACTGTGAATTTCATTATAGATTAACCTCCCTCTTACTTTCCTCACACTCAGACTCACATTGTCTTAAGATGGAATGTTAAATATATTCTTTTAAGTTGGAAAGGAAATGAAACCCAGCTATAAAGAAAAGCCATAAGGGAAGGAACACGAACTGGAATAATTTGTTCTAACCCTTAAACCAGCCTCGTATAGAAAATGTTGTTATCATGTTAAATTTCTTTGTCTTCTTCCTACAGGAGCAAGAGCTTAACTTTTACCTTCAGAGCACTGACCCTATTTCTCTGGAGTGTGTGAGTCCTGGAATGGCCATTCCCAGCTTTTTGCTAGAATAAATTATTATTATTATTTTCTAAGAGACGGAATCTTGCTCTGCTTCTGTTGCTCAGGCTGGAGTGCAGTGGCTTAATCATAGCTCACTGCAGCCTCCAACTCCTGGGCTCAAGGGATCCTCCTGCCTCAGCCTCCCTAAGTGCTAGGATCCCTTTAAAATTGGATTCTGACGTTTTTGATTATTTCAGGTTGACAATATCATGAGCTCCTGTGGGGGTGAGGGGGAAACTTCCCCTTTCCCCTGAAAGTTTGTTGAAAGATCAAGTCACAATTAAGGCAAATTAATAAGAAAAAGAGGTTTATTTACCATGCGCATGGGGAGAATAGCAGAGTGATTACCCAATATCCCAATGGGATCCAGGAATTTATATACACTCCTTTTAGCGGGGAGGAGAGATGAGGAATATAGGTAATTCTGTGTAGGGGCAATAAATGGTAACTAGGGGGGATGAATGGATGGGGGAAACAGATTGACTTGTAAATTAACCTGAGAGACAGATATTATGTTTAAAATGAATTGGGGCAGAATGAACTGGTTGCATTCTGGATCTTCTTTCCTGCAATATATTGAGATAACAGGGAGGGGAAGGGAAGTCAGTTGTTCTTTTGACGGGTCTATCTGGTTATACAGACAGAGTGAAAGCCCCTTCCAAGGGCCTGTTGATCTCTAAGGGCCTTTAATTCAAAATACTTATACCAAGGAGTCATATTTGGGGGTGAAATTTCCTGAGCTCCTTCGCTCCCCAAATCCAGGAGCTTAGCTTATTGATATATTTGTATAGGTCCATATTCATGTTCAAATATATATTCGTAGCCTCAGGCTCTGGCACTGCTCCATAAATATTTGTGAAAGAAAAGCTCGTGATTTTCTCTGGCCCTCTGGGAGGCCTCAGCGCGGAGGAACCCCAACCCTGCTTGAGACGCGGAGTTGAAGTCAGTGGCAGGTGATAGGCCACCAGCCAGCCTGACCAGGCAAAGGCAACACAAACAAGTGACTTCCCAGAGGTCTCTGGGATGCTATGAGAGCCCTGCTGGCACCTCTCCAAATCTCGGTACACTTCCCTCCGCCTGCAAACAGGCCGATGGCTGACATCCCATGGAGATTCGTTCCTTAGTTGAGACTTGAGCCTTGTAGTCTCACCTGGGACACACATCTGCACACCTGGGAAGGACAGCACATGGAGCACAATCAGTCTTGCAGACGTTGATGTGGGTGGGTTTCTCTCCCTTCCCCAGGAGAAAGCTTCGATACCCTGTCAAAACTACTCTTCTTAGATACCGCCAAGAAGGAGTAAGGGCACAAAATAGAAAGCCCTGGGCTGCTAAAGACAGATTCTACCCATTGCATACTTCAGTTTGTTCAAGCAGGACCTGTTGGCTGCCACACCTCCTGAGTTTGGCTTGAGCTGGTCACCCTCCCGCCGTCTTATCTGACAGACACAACCTGTAGTCAACCCCTTGGGGGACAGCTCCGTTTTACCCACTTGCTTGGTGGGGAAAGGATGAGTCTTCTTCACCAACTATATCTTTGGTGGCAGAGGTGGGGCCCTGTGGCTGTCTTAGGACAAGGAACAAGGGGTGATGTTCAGTTTTTCACTGGTCTATTAAAAGCATCAGGCCCTTGCTCGAAGCAATAAGGAAAACATTCAGCTCTGAATCAACAGGCTTCTGTGCTCTTTGTGGTCCTGGGGAACCCTGGGGCCTCGCTGCTGGATGTGGTCATGTGTACATAGCGAGCGCCACACGCGCCGGGGGAACCAAGAGCACTGACCCGGCCAAGGGGGTGAACGTGATCTTCGCAGGGAAGGTGAGATGCCCCACTTTACTTACTCCACATCTGATGCTGGGTCCACACTGCACCAAGGAAATTCAAAAAGAACTCAGGCCACTGGTAATTTAAAAGAAAAAAACCAATGAGTTGCCTTTTTACATGTTACTCTTCCACCTCAACCGAAAGGAAAAGGAAAAGTTGGCTGAATCTGTCAATTGGAATTCAGGTATCTCTGATGGTTTGAGTAAAAAGGGTCACTGGTTACTTACATGGATTGGAAGCAGAGAATCAGCTTGGGTTTTCTGTTTTTTTAGATGAGTCCTGAGTTTTAACGGACAGACAAGCATTGGGGAGGTTGATGTTTTTTTACAATTCAGACCAATAC
The DNA here is from genome assembly GCF_000956105.1 of Propithecus coquereli. Classification (NCBI taxonomy): domain Eukaryota; kingdom Metazoa; phylum Chordata; class Mammalia; order Primates; family Indriidae; genus Propithecus; species Propithecus coquereli. Next base: position 3,719,029 of record NW_012153840.1, read on the forward strand.
ACACAGAAAGCTCCTTTCATTGGTGTGTTCAGAGAGCCCTTAGTGATGAAGACTCAGCACTCCGCTTGCAAACGATCTGAATGAGCGTGTTTCAGTGTGGGAGGCAGGGAAGTCAAGCAGGGACAGTCTGGGAGGGCAGGAGGGAGGCTGCTGTTTACCTCGCTGCTCTCGGGAAGGGAGGTGGCCTTGAGGACTTCAGTCCCAGCCTGTCTCTCCCAGATGGAAACTGGGCTTGTGAAGATGGTGGGGGTAAGGTGTCTGCTGTCCCAGAGAGCACCTCCCCAGGAGATGTGGCTGTGCGGCAGGCTGGAGCATGCTCCTGCTCGCGTGCTGAGGGTAATGACGGCAAACCACCACCGCCACCAACCCCACGCGGTCCCAGCCTGGAGCTCCCGCCCCAGAGACAAGGCCACCGGGCCCCTCAGGGAGCCCCCACCCCGCCTCCTTCCGATGGGCATGGTCCCTTTAGAACAGTCTGAATCTGGTTGGTATTTCGGGATCTCTTTTGTTGAGGTCCCAAATCTGCTTTAATCACTGTTCAGGAATCTAATTCAAATATTCAGACTTCAGTGTCTGCCAAGAGGTGGGTTTGGCCATGACAGGAAAACAGGAAAAGGCTTAAAAGTTAATAAAGCTGGAAGAAAACAGCTTTTATGTGAGCAGTCCAATTTCTAGAGCCCCCACCTCGCAGCTGCCTTCAGATAGGGAGAATGTGGTGTTGGGGACAGTGAGAGCCCTCCTTGCATTGGAGCAGCCTGTTTAACACATTAACTGCTGTGTGAGTTGTATTTAACTCACACTGGTTTTGAGCCTGGGGCCTCGTGAAGCATATGAAGACTCAATTGTCTGAAACAAATTTAATAAGTATGTCATGAGTCACATAAAACTCAGTTGGCGTGCAGTGTAAAAATTGATTCCAGCACTGTGTGTGTTGCATGTAACAGAAAACAATAAAAAATAACAAATTTTTCATTAAATTAGAAAGGAACATTTTGTTTTTGAAGTTTTTATTCGATTTTTATAATAAAACACCGTGGCTCCAGGGAAACATTTTTTTTCCCTAGTGTGTCAGATTAGCAGCCGCATTAGATTCTCATAGGAGCGCAAACCCTGCTGTAAACTGTGCATTCGAGGGATCTAGGTTGCGGCTCCTCATGAGAATCTAATGCCTGATGCTCTGAGGTGGAGCTGAGGTGGTGATGCTAGTGCTGGGGAGCGCCTGCACGTGTAATAATGTAATGTGCTTGAATCGTCCTGAAACCATGTTCCCTCCACCCCTACCCGCCCCCAATCCTTAGAAAAATTGTCTTCCATGAAACCCGTCCCTGATGTCGAAAAGGTTGGGGACTGCTGGCCTAAGGGATGTGAAACCCTCTAAGGGCACATGCACATAAGTGACAATTTGAAATATTAGCGTATGCGCAGCCTTCCTTAAGCGAAGTACCATAAGGCAGCATCAGAGCTTTGTGTCTCGTGTTGGTATATTTCTGTTAAGTGTGAAATCCAGCTTTAGAACTGGGGTATTTTGACTCCGATTGGGTTATTCTAAATTCAGATACTGAGAGTGATGACAATTTCAGTTTTGGGACTTGGCCTCTCCCATCCCCTGGCTCCTGACTTAGATGCGATACTGCTGAGGGACAGCCCTGAAGGACCAACACAAGGACAGGGTGACAACAAACTGTGAAGGCCACAGCACCTTGTTTTACACAGCTCCCTGCCTTGTCTGTCTGTCCACATTGGAATTAGAATCCAGAAACAGAATCAGAATTCTCAAGAAGGTGTATAGAAACATGTTATTTTGAATTGAAAATAAAGCTACACTCTTGACAAAGAGAAAGATTGATTTGATAAAGAGAACTGGCTGTGACAATTAAGTGTCATGGGAGAGGCCGGGCGCGGTGGCTCACGCCTGTAATCCTAGCACTCTGGGAGGCCGAGGCGGTCGGATC
>NW_012153840.1:3723340-3723923 GCF_000956105.1 Propithecus coquereli
TTAAATGTCAACATTTACACTATACTGGGAATTATATCTTTTGTAACTATTTAAAGTTATGATGAGGAATTTTAAATATAAGGTTTGTTTTGTTTTTTTTTTTTTGAGACAAGGTCTAGAGTGCAGTGGCGTCATCATAGCTTACTGGAACCTCAAACTTCTAGGCTCAGCCGGGCACGGTGGCTCACGCCTGTAATCCTAGCACTTTGGGAGACCAAGGCAGGAGGATCACTTGAGCTCAGGAGTTGGAGGCCAGCCTCAGCAAGAGTGAGACCCCCGTCTCTACTAAAAATATTAATACAAAAAAATTAGCCAGGCATGGTGGTGAGCGTCTGTAGTCCCAGCTACTAGGGAGGCTGAGGCAGGGGGATCGCTTGAGCCCACGAGTTTGAGGTTGCTGTGAGCTAGGCTGACGCCACAGCACTCTAGCCTGGAACAAAGTGAGACTCTGTCTCAAAAACAAAACAAAAAAACTCCTGGGCTCAAACCATCCTCCTGCCTCAGCCTCCCAAAGTGCTAGGATTACAGGCATGAGTCACTGCACTTGGCTCTAAATATAAGCTTTAAAGTGTGCAAAGGGGGT
>NW_012153840.1:3724558-3727627 GCF_000956105.1 Propithecus coquereli
ACCCTCGTTGTGACAACAAAACAGAAATTTAAAATTTGCCAAATGTCCCCTGGAGGTCAAAATACCACCACCCCACCTCAACCTTGAGAACCGCTAATGCCGAAAGCATGTATTTGCGTTGGGGACGATTGGTTTGGCAGATGCAGATTGCCCAGAGAAAGGAGTTCATATCCAGCTTTCGTTGTTCAAAATAGGCTCATGAAACCCTTAGCAATAAAATACCTTGGAAATCAAGCTTTATTGTGAATATCTAAATGCCGTAAGCACCCCCATCACAACGACGACAGGCAAGCCTGGCCAACTTGGATCACAGAGCTTTCCTCTTAGCTGTGGTTGGAGAGGACTCGGGATGTGACACATGGGATACAGCTGCTCTCTCCCAGGGAGGACCGATGAATGTTTCTGGAGAGGGGAGAGTTGGGAAGATGTTCAGAAGGGAGGCAATAGGGAGAATAGATGCTCTCTGTGTGCCTTGGAAGGGGGCATGCAAAGAAAACAGAAACCCCAGAAAGATTGAGGGCACATCCCAAGAATATATAGGCTGGGATCTTCTTCCAGAAACATCCAACATATAAGGAGGGAGTAGTGTGGCACAGTGGAGGAGGTGGCCAAACAAGTGATCCTGAAATGGGACAACTGACTCCCCCTATCAGGACGTCCCACATGCCCCCTGGGGGAAGCAACTGATAAAGGGGACAAGTGGTCCTGACAGCAGCTTGGGTTCAGGGCAGGGAGACCTCAAGACAGGTTTCCTTGTGAGCAGAGCAAATGGCAGAGCTGAGAAGCAGCAGCAACAGCAGATGCCGGCACATGGCCCAGGAGCAGGCAGGGCCAATGACATTGCCAGTCTGTTCAGCAAGAACAGAGGCCAATGGTCAAAGGCAGGCAGGATGCCCAGGGACAAAACCAGACCAGCCACACCATATTTAAGAACCGCAGCCTCTTTCACCACTGTCTCCATGAGACATGACAATTGTCCCTGCACTCAGATACCATTTAGGGGCAAGAACCCTGAGCAACAGCATTTCCCCAAACAGGAATGAATAGATGTTAGGGACTGTTCTAAATCAAAAGAGACTGAGTTAACAATAACCAGAGTGTTTACGTCCTTCTAATACCCTCAATATCTGGATCAAAATAAGAACATCTATAGAAATAAAGAAAACTTCATACCCCACCCAGCCCCAATATAGATGTCTAATTTTTGATCTCCGCTATAGTGTTTTTCACTATATTAAAGAATAAATCATGTGATGAGAAAGTTATTCTCTTTCAATTCTCTTCTAAAAAATTATTTAGTAATTGATACACCCAAAAATATATAACCTAAGTGTAAATTATAAAGCACCATGATGAAATGAACATCTATGAATTCACCATATAACGTAAGGATGAAAATACCACCAGTACTGTAGGGTATTCCCCACAGGCCTCTCTGCCAAGCCCCAGAGCCAACACTGTCACGAATTTTATATTTATCCTTCCCCTGAGTTTCTTTAAAAAAGTTTACCACATATGTGTATATACCTGAACAATGATTAATTTGCTTGTGTTTGAACTTAAAAAAAATTCCTGAAGTATGTAGTTTTCAGCAAGTTGTTTCTTTTTTTCATTCAAAATTAGGTTGCTAATAATCACCCCTGTCACTACACACAGCAAAGGTCATTCATTTTTCACTGCTGTGTAACGTTCCACTGTGTGTAAATATATCAGTTTATTTTTCATCTCCTCTTGATGGACATTTGAGTTGGGCGTTTAGTGTTTTGCTCTTATGTACATTTGTGTACAAGTCTCTTGGTGTCCAATTTCAAGAATTTCTCTAAGCCAATCATTCTCAAAGTGTGGTCCCTAGACTAGCACCAGCATCCCCCGGGAACTTGTCAGAAATGCAACTTCTCAGGCCCCACCCGAGACCTACTGCATCAGAAACTCTGGGATTGGGGCCCAGTGATCTGTGTTCTAACAAGACCTCTAGGTGATTCTGATATACATTAAAGTGTGAAAACCACTGGTGTAAATTTAAGAGTGGAATTGCTAGATTACAGGGAATGTACATGTGTGTGTCTGACTTTGCAAGATAACACTGAATTGTTTTCAAGGCGATTCATTATTCTAATTGACACCCCACCCCTGCCTCTCCCTCTAGCAGCAGAGGAGAGTTTCCATTACACCACATTCTGTCATCATTCGTTAATGTCAGACTGTTCAATAATACTATAACTAATTCTTATGTATTAATAATACCATTATCAGGCGCTGTTCTATATTTTACCTGTATTATTTTCATGCAATACTTACAATAGCCTTGTGAATTAGGTACTACAGTAAAACCCTGCCATAAGCCTATAAATGAAGTTCAAAAAAATCCAATTGTTTAAGGTACTAGGTGGCATTATTTAGAGTTGATGGAATGAAAATAGGTATTGGGTGGATAATAGATGCCAACTTCCAATCGGATTTTACTGGGTTAATGTCCAATTTTAAAAAGAGCAAACTGAGGCACGCGTGGAGATGTTGCTACCTCCTCAAGGACTTGGAGGAGCCAAAAGGGAACTGACCCAGTCTGGCTCTCGAGTCTGTACTCTTAACTCCTGCACAACACAGACCAGGAGTGTGTAAAATAGCACAGTTCATTAGGGTTCTACATGCAAATTAGTATGATTACTAATGAGGTTAATTATTATTCCATATGTTTATCCACCATATACATTTTCTCTTCTGTGAAAGCTCTGCTCATATCTTTTGTCCGTTTTCTTAAGTTGTTTGTGTTTTTATTATTGATTTGTAGAAATTTAATATGCGTATATATTCTTTCTGTGCTACCAATCCTTTGTGGTTATAGGTGTGCTTATATACACTTAATTTGTGGCTTGTTTATCATTTTCTTTATAGTGTCTTGATGAACAAAAATTATTAATTTTAATGTAGCTCAGTGTGTAAAGTTTTTCTTTTAAGTCATATAAAAAGTCTTACCTTATCCCAAAGGCATAAAATATTCTTTCATATTTTCTTCTGAAATTTTAAACTTTTTTGTTTCACATTTAAGTTATGTCCACTTGAAATTGATTT
>NW_012153840.1:3727847-3743501 GCF_000956105.1 Propithecus coquereli
CCAAATTTGGGTTTTTTACAAAGAACCAACATTTGACTTTGTGGATACTAATTGCCAGGCATTGTTCTAAGTGCTTTACATGTATTAACTGATTTAATGTGTTGTATATAATGTCTTCTCATGATGACTTCCTTATCTTTCTTGGTTTGTCATTTGTGTAAAAATTTTCCATCTCCTTGTCTCTGTTTGCCTTCTGGTTACTTTCTTTAGATCTCTCTCCATGTTGTCTGATGCTTAACATATCCATTGAATTTCAGTGATTATATTTTTCATTTCTAGAAGTTCTATTTTGTTATTTTTCCAATTTGCCTGGTCAACTTTTATGGTCTTTTGTTCATTTTTTTTAATTACATTTTTTCTATAAACATGTCATACCTCATATTTTGTATCTTATAATTCCAATATCAGAAATTCTTATGATTCTAAATCTGTGTTTGGTTAACTGTTTATCTCACTCAGTGAAGCTTATTTGATGGAGTATTCGGTAATTTTTTATTGCGAGCTTACGTTGGTTGCACATAATCCATAAGGATCCTGGGAGCCTGTATCGGCAATGCTTTTGTCCAGGGAGGATTTTATGTTTGCTCTTCTCCAGGGCTGGGAGCTGTCACCACACTAGACACACTTGAGCTCCCTTCAAAGAATCAGGACTTAGGGCAGGAGTCTCAGATTTAGCTTCCCATGTTACAGAGCGCTCAAGGCTTAGTGTCCAGACCCCAGGGCTGTTCTTGTACCATCTCTTACTGTCACATTTGCAGACTGTTCCCAACCTACTGTCAGTTTGGTATTTTCCTCCCATCCTCCCACCAACCTTGGAGGTTGTCCTTATTTTCCTATAAGCCTAGCAATGCACAGAAGTAGGTTTATTGTAATTTTCCTAATATCTAGTTATATTATAGCAAGAGGAGCCTTCAGCAGAGCTGATTTGCCATACTCCTGGAGGAAGAATTCAGTTCATTTTTAACCTTAGGGTTATATCATGGAGAAGGTTTTAATTAAGTGTTCTTGTGTGTTTAACACCTGTTAAGAGTGAGGGACCTCACCAGCAATAGTATTTAGCTAGAATTTAATACTATTGTTTTTGTCTGTTTGTTTTCTTTTTTGGAGCCAAGATCTCACTGTTGTCCAGGCTGGAGTGCAGTGGCTGGATCATAGCTCACTGCAGCTTTGAACACCTGGGCTCAAGTGATCCTCCTGCTTCAGCCTCCCAAAGCACTGGAATTACAGGTGTGAACCATGGTGCTTAATTTTTTAATTATTTTTTTGTAGAGACAGAGGTCTCATTATGTTTCCCAGGCTAGTCTCAAACTCCTGTCTCAAGTGATCCTCCCGCCTTGGCCTCCCAAAGTGCTGGGTTTACAGGTGTGAGCCACCACGTCTGGCCACCATTGTTTCATTTTCATTTTCTTTATCATATGGTCACATTCTATTATGGCAAGTGATACTGGGTTTTCCATTTTACTGTAGTGATAGGAAGTTTCCTTTAAAGAGAAATTAGTTTATATAGAGAAATGAGTCAACTTAAATAAATTGATAAAAAAAATAGTACAGGTTGTCATCAAATATTGCAAAAGTCATATGAGAATGAAGGCTGGGAAACACTGGTCTGCGCCTTCCCAATTCCTCAGACCCCACGTCCTCAGTCAAAGCTTCCCTTCTCAGCCAGCCCAGCGCTGCCTCTCTTCTCCAAGGGACTAAAGATCTGTGGCCAGTGCCTTTCACCCGCTCCTGCTAGTCGTCCCCTACCATGTGCCCTGCACCGTGACTCACCCCAGGACTAAAGCAAGCTTCTTGAAGACAAATAAAGACCGCAATCCAATCCCCTCAGGGTAACTGTGCCCTTCCAATTCTGTCTCCCCCGAGTCCTTGTCTCTCCAGGTCTCCCCCACCACCGTGTCCCCTCATGTCTTTCTCAGACCTTGCCTCCCATGGTTTAAATGTGCCCCCAAAATTCACGTGGTGGAAACTTCATCCCCAATGCCACCACTTTGGAAGATGGGGCCCCATGGGGTGTCAGTGGGCTTGAAGGGGGGCATTTGCTCTCTAGGCCCCCATCTTCTGCCACGTGAGGACCCTGCATTCCACTGCTCTGGAGGACCCAGCAGGGGGCCCTTGCCAGATGCTGGCGCCTCGATCTTGGACTTCCCAGAATGCAGAACTGTGAGGAAATAAATTTCCGGTTTTTATAAATTACAAGTCTTGGGTATTCTGCTACAGCAGCACAAAACAGACTAAGACACTGCATTGCCCCTGGTGCCTTTGTCTCCTTAGGTGTCCTCACGTTAGCCCTGTTTCCCATGAGATCTTTGTCCTCCGTGTTCCTCCCTGAAACCTTGTCTCCCCAGGTCTCCCCACACAAATTTGTCTTCCAAGAGACTTTATCTCCTCATGAACCTTTGCCCTATGCCTTACACATAATCGGTGCTCACGGGGCAGTGGGTCGACCCTGATTGTGTTGGGACACTAAGATGAATTGGCATAACCAGACGGACTCAGCCGAGGTTGGGGGGAGTGTCATGAGAGGTTGTCCAGGCACCAGGGGACAGCAGCAAATGGGATGTTGTCTCCAGACAAGCCAATAATTTGAGTGGCGGCATTAACACTCCAAGCAGCTTGCCTCCTGGTCTTTCATCTGTTTGTCTTGTAAAAAACAAGCTCTGGACTTCTGTCTCGTGGAAAGTGCAGTATAAACCCATCCCCATTTCTGGGTGCTCAGAGCCACAGGTCATCAGCGTTGACCACTGCGCTGAGCCTCCAGTGGGCATTTAGGGGAGCAAGGATCTTACTGCTCCTGCTCGCTAAGGTCTCGCCAACAGCCCAGGCATTGTTTTCATCATGGGGCAGCATCTTCAAAAGTGACCGGGGGTGAGGAGCAGCTCTGAGCTCAGAAAGAAAGTGGCCTCCTGGACCCTGCTTCTGCCTTTGGGAAACCACTTATTTCTTTGCAAGATGTTGTTCTTTTTTTAACACTTAGTTTATTCCTGAGACCTGGAAAAAGCACTGTGGGGATTAGGTTCTCTCCAGAACTTGCTATGGTCCAGCAATTTTACTTATTTAGATTTTCTTTCCTTTTTTAAGTCAATAGTTCTTTTTGAAATAGTCTATTTGAACAAATATTTACTGAACAGCCTCTCTGGCATGGAGTTTAAGAGCAAGGCTGTGGAGTCAGACTGGCTGGCTTCAAATCCCACCTCTGCCACCTGCTAACGGTGTGACCATGGGCACATTGACTTCTCTAAGGCGTCCTTAAATCCATTAAATGGGGATAGTAATAGTACCTGTCTCAGGGAGTTACAGTGATTGAATGAGATCATTCCCGTGAAGGAATTAGTACACTGCTTGGCACATACTAGGCACTCAATGATGGAAGAGGAGGAGGAGGAGGATGATGACGATGGCACATGTCATGCACCACAATACATTCTGGGGACACCAACATCAATAAGAAACAGCTGTTGAACACAAGGGTCCATAAAGCATCCCTCGAATGTAGCAAGCAATAGTGGAGTGGAGAGTAGATCGGACCAGCGATGGTGTAGAGAGAAATCCATTCCCCGGCCATGTGTTCGTATGGGGGCAAGTCTGCAAGACGAGCATCCCCAGATCCTTGGCAGAGGAGAAATAACTTGGCTTGGGCAGTTGGGAGGCATTGTGGAGCCAGCCCAGCTCAGCCCTCAGCCCCTCCTCTTTGCAGAATGCCTTGTCCGCAGTGTGCATTCTCCAGTGCTCCATACGCTGAGCCCACATGGTTTGCTGCGCTCCTGCAGGGGAGGCTGTGGTGCCCCAGCCCCACCTGTCACCAGGTGATGAAGTGTGTCTACTTCAGGGATGAAGTGTTAAGACGCTCCTTTGGCCACACCATCTTATGCCACATCCCTTGATGTAGATTTTGCAATTTTAAAGCCATCATTTTTTCTCCGTCTTTCCAACTTCTCTGTCTCTGTGACAGGCAGCCTCCAAGATGCCGCCCAGTAACCCTGGTCTCCTGGTGTTCATGCTCTTATAGAGCGCCACATTGTATATGATCATTAGCATAAGGCAAAAATAATAGTGCATCACTTTTGGGCTCTTTCTCTCTCTCTCTTTCCCTCTTTCCCTCCCTCTCTCTCTCTCTCTCTGGTCACTTGCTCTGGGGACGCCAGCCTCCATAACATGAGCAGCTTTAGGGAGAAGCCCATGTGGCAAGGAATGAGGCCTTCAACCTACAGCCGAGTGAGCCTAGAAGCAAATCCTCCAGCCCCGGCTGATCTCTTACCTGCAACCTCGTAAGAGATCCTGTCCTGCAACCACCCAACCAATCCGCTCCCAGATTCCTGACCCTCAGAACTGCGAGGCAACAATCTTTATTGCTTGAAGCTCCTAAACTTTGGGGTAATTTGTTACTCAGCAACAGATAACAAGACAGTGTATTGCTCAATTGTTTTTTGCACCCTAAAGGGGAGTAATCGGCTTCCTACCATTTCAACAGAGGACAAGATCAGGGATGTGAACCTGATAGACTCCACTTTACTCGGAGAGCTAGTAGTGCAGGGTGTTTGCCACCAGGCGAACCTGAGTTTGAATTCTGGGTTTGCCAATTACTTCCTCCTGCGTGGTGATGGGCAAGTCATTTAACCACCCGAAGCCTCAGCCTCTTCATTTAGTAAATGGAGATGGTAATATCTACCTGGCGACGTTGCCATAGGATTAAATGAAATAATTCATGTAAAAGAACGAACGGGTAAGTGTTCCCTCACGTGCGAGTTAGTAGCAAGAATTTATGCCATCTCCTGCCGTGAGCTCGCAAGAGGGGCTGGGGGACACGCCTCCCCATGGCCCCACCCTACACACCCATCACCCTTCCACTTGGGAGAGGAGAGCGGAGGACCTCAGTTTTGAAAGCTAAGTGGGATCTGCTTATAAAAGAGCAAATACATATTTGCCTTTTGGAAAGCATCCCAAATCTCACTTTAATTTGTGCAAACCACGAAATAATCCCACACATGGGCATGAATGTACACAGACAGCCAGCTTTCCTCACTGATTTGGTTGGGGGCCATTTAGGACATCTAGCCCCTTTCAGAGGGGTCCTTTTTCTTTTTTTCCAGGGAGGATAGAGCCTGATTATTTTATCAAGAGTCCTTCCCAAGTGCTGCCTCCCTCACAGACATTCAGGCGCTGGAAAGCAAGCATAAGGCCCCAGGATTGAGCTTCCTTGGCTAATTTTAAATCTCTGGGCATCCATCATGTACTTAGCTCCAAATTATACGTTGGGTCTGGGTTTTTCTTAGGCCTCATCTCTGCAGCAAGCAGGTAAGTAAAAGAGCCCTGTGAAGGGCCGGTAAAGAGACTTGTAAAGGCTCAGTGTTCCTGTCCTCCTTGGCCAGGGCTGCCAGTCGCCAGTCTGGGGAGCTGTCATCCAGCTACTGCGCAGTTTGGCAATCCCGGACCATGAGCTGACCCAGGACGAATAACAACCCGGGTTACCGGAGGCCACCAGCCCAAGAGGTCCTCAGCGTGGACGTCTCCTGGCTAAATCATTCACCTTCAAAACCAGCCCGTTCTTCCTTGCCTTTGGCAATGACCGCTTTGGGCGCATGCAGTGCCCATCCTGGCCACAGGAAGGCAGCAGGGGGACGTTCTGCCAGGGGCGCCAAGGCCCGGGAAGGACCGTTTGGCATTTTCCTTCCTGTGGCGCAGGAGGACGCCTGGAGACAGGACAAATCCAGCGTAAACAATAGTCGGAGGCTGCAATTTGAGTGCCACAGCCTCCAACGCCCGCTTCTTCTCTTTCTTTTTATTGACTTTTTTTTTTTTAACATCTAATGAAAGGGAAACGTGCTGGATGGAAATAGAATCCTCCTTTTCAGGTCAAGGTCTAGGCTCGGATCTGCCTGGTTGGAACAGGGCCCTGTTTCTCCTAACAGGAATTAATAAAGTCGCTCGCTCACACCGAGCACGTCCCACCACGCGCCGGGCCCTCTGTGGGACACGGGAGTGCAAAGGGCCCGCGGCAGCTGGGCGGTGGGCGCCTGCGGGGGGCGCCCCTGAGGGGCGGCTTTCCCCGTGGGGTCGAAGGGTGAGTCTGGGCGTGCGGGCGAAGGTCCGGAAGACGCCGGCAGGTGGAGATTTCAGACAGAGGGCGGCGAGCGAGACGCTGAGGCGGCTGTCAGGAGCCGCAGGCAGTTGGCGCCTGTGCACCTTCGCCACCACCTCTGCGCCGTCCCCTCAGCCTTCCGACCCGGCTCCCGCCTTCTGCTCAGACCCCACACGGCAGCCTCCGCCCGCAGCTAGTGGAGCTTTAAACATATCAACCAGATCAGAGTCCGGGCACGTGGCTCACACCTGTAATGCCAGCACTTCGGGAGGCAGGAGGATCTCTTGAGGCCAGGAGTTCAAGACCAGCCTGAGTGACATAGCAAGACAAAAAAAACCCAATAAAAATATGAATCAGATCAAGTCCAGCATTTGTACGACCCCCTGCCCCGTTCCCATCCCACCCTATTAGGGCTACCACACTCTGCCTCATCTGCCTCTCCTGTATACCCTTCTGACTGCCTCTCATGCCCTCTGCTCTCCAGGCACAGTGGCTGTCTTTCTAATTCTGGAACTTTCCAAGCCCATCCATGGCCCTTAGACTTACTGTTTCTTCCACCAGGGCTCTCTTCCTGGGCATGTGAACCTGAACTTAGAAGGGAAGGGCCCCACTTCAATACTCCGCAGTTGCCATCTGGAAATTCTTTTTTGTTTTGTTTTGTTTTGTTTTGTTTTTGAGACAGGATCTCGCTCTGTCCCCCAGGCTGGAGTGCAGCAGCGTCATCATAGCTCACAGCAACCTCAACTCCTGGGCTCGAGTGATCCTCCTGCCTCAGCCTCCTGAGTAGCTGGGACTACTGATGCGTGCCACCATGCCCGGCTAAGCCATCTGGAAATTCTTAATGATTTTTGGACGAGGCCCCGCATTTTAATCATTTTAATTTTGCTCTGGGTCCTGCGAATATGCAGTGGGTCCCACTTGTACCTGGAACACTTTATTCTTTTCGGATCTGGCCCCTTCAATCAGCCAGGTCTTCTTGGCTCAAATGTTGCCCTCCTCAGAAAGGCTGTCCCTGGCCACCTGTCCAACAGAGCCACACTGGTCTCCCTCGGTCACGGAACCATTTTATCCTCCTCATAACACCACCCCTGCCTGACGTGACCTCCTCCTTTAGTTCTCTCCTTGTTTGCCGTCTGTCTCCTCTTGTTCTTGTCCACCTGCCTACGGCTGTGTCCCAGCTCAAAGCCCAGAGCTGGCTGCCCTGTTGGCGCCTGGTGCCGGGAAGTGGAGGGAAGGAGACAGGACTTGGGAGGAGGGGGTGGGTGGGGCTGATGGGACAGGGGGCCTGTGCCCTCAGCTAAGGAGTGACCAGAGAACCTTCCGTGGAATGGCTGTCCTCTCCAAGTGCAATCAACAGCCACTTCATCATCTCGAGTAGGGCCTGCTCACTCGCAGCGGCATTCGCAGCGTTACCTGCGTGTGGGTCACTCGGGAGGTGTTTATCCCAGGCTGCTGACAGCCATCCCCAGAACAAATGCCCACCGTCCACCTGGAGGAGACCAGTTAGCACCAGTGTCGGTAACACAGGAGGAGGAAGGGTGGGGTGATGTTCGAGTTTGCTGTTTGGTTGGTGGGTTTTGTTTGTTTTTGATTATTCCAGCTTCTTTTTCTTCTAATGGACAAAAGAGCTGGGCCATTTTATTTTCTTTTAAAATCTGTGCTCAACACCAGTGTGCAGGCCCAGGCAAGGCAGCTCCCTCGCCACACCGGCTGTGCTCTGTGTGTCCCGTTATGTGGCACGACCTTCCTGACATGGGCGAGCTGTGAAATTCTAGACCAGAGTCAGGGAGGGGAGCAAATTCCTCTCTGACGTCAGCGGTGGATCTGACCTGTGTCCTGAAGCCAGGGAAGAAATGACTGGCATTTTCTCTCCTGCTTAGAGCTCCTCAAGACCGGATCCGGAGACAAGAGGAGGGCCGTGCCTCTAGGCAGGGCTGTTTATAGCGTCCGGGCACTCAGCAGCGTGATGTGAGTTAAGTCAGGCTTAAGTTATTGGCTAAGTGTTTGCATGTCATCTCCAGGTTAGAATTTTCCTGCAGCCGAGCCCTTGGAGGACGTCTGGGACCGCACAGCTGCTGCCTCTGAGGCTGTGTTTTGCTAACAGATGAGGTTTCTTCTGAAATTTCTCCAACATGGAAAAAAAATGACTCAACTAAGGCCATGGCTTGTGAGACAAATGGTTCAAATGGTACAATGTGCTTTGTGTCACTCAGTTAGAAATGTGACTTCATTATTATCATTGGTGTTGGCGGTTGATTTACCCAGAACTAGAGGGCAAGACTGTCTCCCTCTTGGAGAAATGGAGCCTCTTGCTGAATTAATTTGAGAAATCCTTGTTGATCATCCACTCCGGGACAAGTGGAGTGTGAGGCCCACTTTGGGGGGAGCGAAGGAGAATAAAAATTGCTGCTGCTTGGCCACTCCATGGGGGGTTATTATTATCTCCATTTGACAGCTGAGGAACCCGAGTGCTGGAGGCAGGTGAAGCCAAGTGCAGAGTCACCAGCAAATACACGGACAGCTGGGACCGGACCTGTCCGTCCAAATCCAGTGTTCGACTGACAACCTGTGATGCCTGCAGGTCCTTTCCTGAGACAGGAAGAAAGATAATGACCTAAACTCTCCAGCTTTGCCTGCAACCTCAAGATGGGTTGGCCAGACCCAGTGAAAACTAACCCTCTTAGCACCACTTCTCTTGTCTGTGATCTTTGGAGGAACTGCCTCACTTGCTCCGTCCAGCAGAGAAACCTGGCGTTGGGCATTTTTTCTGATGCAGTGTCAGCTGGGCTGCCACACAGAAACGTGCAGGTCGTATACAGCACACCTCCAGGGGGCACTACTCACATAAACCACTGTCTCCTGCAGCTGTGCAGTGGCCAATTGCACTCTTGTATGCAGTGGCCCTCAGCTGAGAGTCACAGCCTTCGTGAGGTTATTCACCATAAAGGGGGTGAGAGGGTAAAATGAGCTGGAGGAAGGAGGACAGAAATTATCAAGGATGGGTACAACCTGGCCAGATACGGTTCATTGCCAACAACAGGAAAGAAAATAACTTGCACTAGTTAGATATGGCTGCATAACCAATGACCCTAAAATTTAGCAGCTTACAACCACAAACATTTATTTTCTCACAGGTTCTGTGGGTCAGGAATCTGCGAGCAGCTCCGCTGGGTGGTTCCGGCTTAGGATCTCTCTGGAGGCTGCAACCAAGATGTCCGGGAGGAGCTGCAGTTGTCTGGGCTGGAGAATTCCCTTCCAAGCTCACTTGGGTGGTTATTGAAGGAGGCGCAGCTCTTTGCTGTATGGGCTTCTTCATAGAGGAGAGAGAGAGAAGTTGCAGTCATTTTACAGGCTAATATGGTGGGGGCTACACAAGAGTGTGAACACCAGGAGTAGAAGGGCTCCCTCGGGGGCCATGTTGGAGACTGGCCACCACACAGCTGCCAAACAGGAGTACTGCCGTCCTTAGAGAAGCCGATGACTGAATTCACCAGCTTGGGCTCTCTAGACTCTTTGGATCTTCAGGAGTTTTAGCAATTGAACTCTTTCCCCCCTGTTCCAGGTTCTACAGATGTTCTCCCCTCTTGGTCCTTTCCAATTTGGCTTTGAGTGGTTGGGTCTTTGTCTTATCATCCATTCGGCCTAGCCCAAGCTGTTACAAAAGCCAACAGATTAAAAAAAAATTTTTTTTTCAGAGATAGGGTCTTCCTCTCTCACCTAGGCTGGAGTGCAGTGGCACGATCAGAGCTCAGAGCTCACTGCAGGCTTGAACTCCTGGCTCAGGCGATCCTCCCACCTTGGCCTCCTGAGTAGCTGCGACCCTGGGCTTGAGCCACTGTGCCTGGCAGAAAGCCAATGGAGTTCATAAATGGTTTGGATCTGAGGTCTGAATAGCAAAAGGTGTGAATAATTTCTCATCCTGCTAAAGGACCCTTAAGAAGGGAATGTGTTAGGAACTGGAGTTGCATTCTGTTTCATTTAGCAGCTGAGGTTGGTGCTGTTGAGGTTATTTTTTGTTGGTTTCTTACATCAAACCTTTAAACCAGGTAGCCTGTGGTGGAGGGGGACGTACACCAGACCTAGAGTCGCTCAGACTTGGGTTCAAATTCCAGCTATGCCACTTCCCGTTCATGAACATGGATAAGTTACCTAATTTTCCTAAACTTTATTATTGCATTCAAAAAAAAAAAAAAAGGAGGTAATATTTAGCTCACAGAATTGTGGTGGGAGGTAAATTAGAGATCGTGTGGAAATGCTGGAAGGTGTTGCAAACTTAGAAACTGCCCAGTAGATGGTTGTTGACACTGAAACTATTGTACCACATAGAGAAATAATTCTAGCTATTTTATTGCATGATTTCCAATTTTTTCAGAATGTGATTTTTTTTAATTTAAGGAAACGGCCAGTTCCAGCTATAAAAGTGATAATGTTACAAGACCATTTGCCACAGTCTGAGCTGTGGGTTTATTACATCCTAGAACCTAAGAATATTCTGAGGACCCATTTTTGCAAGGAAAGTAATGGAAAAACGATTTGGGCTATAAAAATTCCAATTTGCAGTTAACTTTTCAAGAATGCATCTCATCCCTAAAGTGAGGGGCGTGTATATCCCAGATGAGATGGAAAGTCCCCTCACCCCCTTTCTGTTAATTTATTCCTTTATAACCAGGCGATGGGCATCATTTGACAAAATAGCTGCCTGTCTACCGCTACGATTTCTCAGAAACAGTCACCTCAAAATTTCTTTTCTGAGAATGTCATATGCAAGGTGTTTTCTCATCTAAGATGCATTCCTGTTTTCAAGGCAGCAATTTTATTTTTTTCTTCCAATATACCTTGTCATTCTGTGGGGAGGACTCCCTCCTTAAGTTCTATGCTCTAGGATATTAAAAGTCACCACAAGTCCGAGGCAAGCGTCACCCGTCAACAGCTCCCGAATAACTAATCAGGAGTGGAAATGGAGCATCACGATGCAGAACTCATTTTCTGCCCTTACAGAAGCTCATGATTGAGCTGAGAAGAGGCCCCCGATTCACCCTCCGTCTGTGTGTGCTTTGCATTTGGAGGTGAAGGGTAGACCAGGTGCCCAGAAGGACTCTGTGGGGCCTGGAAGCAGGGCGGGAAATTAGATGTCACTTCCAGTGAGACGTTTCCCCTCTCCTCTTCTCATCCTTTCAGGAGATAAAATCCACCCTCTGCTGAGGTCATTTGCTCCCTAAAGAATCAGACGGCTGGCCTCCTGTTAGACGCTGGAGAGTTTCCAAGTCCAGTGTCTCCAGCCTGATTTGAGCGGCTCTGCCGAAATACTTCCCCTGAAACCCAGTGGTGATTAAGAGCATTTCCAGGCTGAGCCAACCACGCCGAGATTAGAATCTAAGGACTACTGGGAACCAAGGACTCACGCCTGTGTCTCAGGGCTGTGCCTTCCATTGCCTCCTAATATCTGGTCTGCAGCTGATTCATGGCCCTGTGTGCACACAGAGGGTGCTCAGCAAATGCTTACTGACTGACGTGGTTCTTCACACACATCATTAGCTCATTTTGCTAATCTCTTCCTTTGGTCATTTTGGAGGTCTGCTCTACCTGCTTCATCTGCTCTACCTGCCCAAACGTGCCACACCTGCACACTGCTAGGGGGCGAGCCAGTCTGATGGCCAGGGGAGAAGCCACGAGTCACTGTCCCCTTCCAGACTCTGATAAACTCATCTACTTCACAGAAGGGCCAAGAGAGTTCACGAGCCTGGAATGAAGCAGACGATGGGGTTTTGGAGGGAGAGGAAAGTGCCTCTGACACAAAAACAAAGGCTGGTTTATTGAAATCCTCTCAACAATGCTTCTTGGAGGGATGTGTTGTCCCTGTTGTATGAAGGAGGGATTGGAAACACAAGGAGGTTGGGTTGCCTGTCATGCAACAAGCAAGTGACAGAGGCAGCAATGACAACTGGGTCTGCCCGAGTCCCTAGGCCCAAGGAATCAGCCACTTCAGGAATTCTGGGGACGGTCCCCTTGGTGACCTCTGGGGAAGAAAACCTGAAGGCGGGTGTGCTCCTGGAGCATCCTTGAAGTAAATTCCTGATATTGGGGGCCGATTGCAAACTCCTAGTTACTCATTTCATGTCTTCTTTATCTGTTTAATTTTATTACGAAATCAGGGGAACGGTGGTAATAAACCCTCTTTTGTATCTCTTAGTGTGCTGTCTCTGACACCAGCCAATTTTTTGACTTCCCTTCCAGCTGCGTGTCCAAGAATTCAATTGCATTTTGACACTGTCTACCTGGAGTTAGCATCAGATCCCACAAGGGAAGGGCTCTGTCCCAAAAGACAGCCCCACTCCAGACGCCAGTCGTAAGTCTCAGACCATACATCCTTCCGACCAGCTGGCTGTAAATCTGGGGTTCCCACAACCCCCTGCCCAGGGTCGATAATTTGCTAGAATGGCTCACAGAACCTAGAAAAACACTTTACTATGTCTGCTAGTTTTTTATAAAGAATATGTGATCTCAGAGATCAAAACAGTCACCCCTGTATCAACTAAGATCCTGAGGTTAAGGAAACGAAATTACCTATAGATGGAGGGTTCAAGGTCCGGCAAATTTCTAAATTCCTTTAAGAAAAGCCACACCCTTGCTGAACTCCTTAATAAAAGGAGCTACAGGCTGATTTCTACCCAGACACCTGCAACTCTGGTTGGACAGAGGCCGCACTGACATTCTTTCCTGATAAGCATCTGTGGACTTAAGCCAGTTCCAGCCAGCTAATGGCGGCTGCTTGTGTCCTATAGTTCACCTTTGATGTAAAGAGCCAAATTCCACCCCATTTTAATGCTAAAACCCTGCCTCAGAGTGAACATACGATGTATGTTACATACATGTTTACCCACTAAACATGCACTCTGCTCCCCTCATAAATATGTCTAACTTTCCCCCTAAACCTGCTGAACATGTATGATACTTCCCCTTTGGGTCATAAAACCCAATCTGTCCTTACCCTCTGCAAAGAGAGGGCACCTCTGGTCCACACTAGGGACTGTCTCTTCCTGGTTTGCAAACTGGTATCGCCAGTAAAGCTCTCCTTTCTCCTATTTTGCCATCCTGTTGGTCTTTTGGATGACAGAGGCTACTCAGGACCCGCCAAATGGAAGAGGTGCATTGGGTAAGGTGTGCGGGGGTGGGGTGTCACAGGCCTCCACGCCCACTCTGGGCAGGCCACCCTCCCAGCAAGTCCAGGTGTTCACTGATCCGGAAGCTGTCTGAATCTCATTATTTGGGAGTTTTTATAGACTGGCCCCAAACTGAGGCTACCAACCCCACCCCCAATCACCTCATTAGCATAAACTCAGGTATGATCCAGAGGGGGCCTTTTATCGGCGACAAAAGACACTCCTATCACTCAGGAAATTCCAAAGATTTTAGGAGCTCTGTGCTAGAAACCAGAGACAAAAAACAAATATATTGTTCATTATACTGCAGGATCCAAAGGTGACACTTTCAGCTGTCCGTCTTGCAGCATGCGCCTTGGACGGGTTAGCCAAGTGTTCCCACGGTTCCCTGGGGCCTTTTCTAATCAAAGCCACTCAGTTGTGAGTGCACCGAATATGAGTCTGTGATTGACATGATAGCGAAGCTGCTGATTCTCATGGAGGTGGCATCTATTGTTTGCGGTTGCTGTTGTTTTTCTGGCTTTAAGAGACAGAAAATCTGAACTGCAAATTGGCTTAAGTAAAAACCAGGACTTCATCGGCTCATGTAACTGGGAAATGCAGAGCAGCCGCGAAGCTTCCCACCGTGGGCATCGCTCTGCTGCTTGTGGATTTGTCCACAGGCTCCACACTCGTTCAAGGCCCTGCATGCACACAGTTGGTGCTTAATAAATGCTTACCGTGATCACAAAGTACCCTCAGAAGCTGTGAGCATGGTACCACCACATCACAGCATCTCCGCAGAGGAAAGGATGCTGCTCATTCTCGGAAGCCCCTCAAAACAGCTGCTTGCATCTTCTTGGAGCCGACTGGGTCGTGTGTTCAGGCCTGAACCAATCATCTGGCGATAGGTGGGGTCTGTTAAAGAAAAAGTGATTATTCGTGACACTTTTAAAGCGGTAAGGCAGACTTTATTCGAAACTATCAGGATAAGTATAGGGACTACCATGATGGGGTTTTGCAGAAGTGGAGAGAGACTAGCTTAATTGCCAATGCAAGGAAAAGTGGGAATTTATAGCCAAAAAGCAGGGGAAGTGGAGGGGGGGCAATAGGAAAACTACTGGGAAGAGAAGAGAGGAAGGGGTTGGGGGAGACCACCAAAACACGACCCTGTGGGGATGGAACAAATGAGCCCACACAGCAGCAGAATGGTGAGTGCGCCGCTCTCTGACTGCTGGGTGGTGAGTTAATGTGAGCCTGCTTCATCTGTTGACCCAGCACGGCCACTTATCCGAGAGAAGGTTGCCCAGAAAGGGACATGACGCATCATCAGCCCAACAGCCTTATTTTAGAAATGAGACCGAAGACGAGAGAGGTTAGTGATTTGCTCAAAATGACAAAGTGTGTTAGAGGCTGCACTGGCCCCAGAGCACGGATCTGCTGACTCATAGTTCACGGCTTTGTCATCTGCCTGGAGCTGTATGGATGGAGACAAGCAGGGCCGTGCTGGGGCCGACTCCTGCCCTTCCTATGAGCCAATCATCAGATGTTCAGGAATTCTGTAAGTCGGTTGGCACACACAGCCTTTATTAAAAATTAAATTATGTAAAGTTACAATTAACTGAATTATATTAAACATGAAGGTAATCATGAATGTTCACAGCGGCACTATTTACAATAGCCAAAAGGTGGAAAGAACCCAAATGTCCATCAATAGACGGATGAATATGATGTAATATTACTCAGCCATAAAAAGAAATGAAGGTCTGATACAGGCAACAATATGCACGAACTTCAAAATCATTATACCCAGCGGAAGAAGCCAGACACAAAGGCCACGTGTTGTATGATTCCATGTATACAGACTATCCAGAATAAGCAAATCCGCAGAGGCAGAAAGCGCATCAGTGCTTGCCAGAGGAAAAGAGGGTGAGGAATGACTGTTTAACGGGTAAGGGGTTTCCGTTTGGAGTGACGAAAAAGTTCTGGAGCTAAATGCTGGTGACGGTTGCACAACCCTGTGAATGTATTAACGCTTCATCATACTGAATTGTGCACATTAAAATGGTAAAAATGGAAATAATAGAAACGGTAATAATTACTCAAAACTCATCGTTTCCTAATTATTTTGCTACTTTCACTATTGTCTATACTCTTGAAGTATTTATATCTGTGTATCTGCATGGTAGAAGTTCTATCGAATGGTGAGCCGCCCACATCTCTCCCCGCAACTCCATGCTCAGTGATGTCACATTGGCAGCCTGAAATCAGTCATGTGGGAGTATTTACACTACCAAAATTGGCAAACACTACAAACTAGGGCTTAATATATTGTTCTTTTAAAAATTATATGGGGCTGGGTGCGGTGGCTCACGCCTGAAATCCCAGCAGTTTGGGAGGCCGAGGCGAGAGCATCACTTGAGGTCAGGGGTTTGAGAC
>NW_012153840.1:3744526-3761435 GCF_000956105.1 Propithecus coquereli
ATATAACTTATTATTATTTGTAAATTGTGTGCTATCCATCCTCTATATCAGCAAAACTGATATTTACGTACATATATAAAAACACACATTTTTTTCTGGACAGCCAGAAAACACTTCCCAGCACATTGCTTGTTAAAACACACTTCTAGGCATAATAGAGTCCAGCGTGAATGGTCATTGTATATCAAAGCTTCCTCAAATGACAATCCCACTAGAACCATCATAGATTGTTTTTAAGACCTGGAAATAGAATGTTGGCAGCATTAAGAGTAAGGGGAACCAACACTTTATGGGAAAAGGAGGTTCAATTTATTTCCATTGGCCGTTGGAAACGAATTCATTTTCTCTACTCACAGGACCGTCTGTAGTATGGTCTTCAAATTTCCTTGCTGCTCAGAGATCAGTGGAGGAAACCAGGTTGTTTGACGCTTAAATGAATAAACAAAACGACCCTTGCATCTCGGTTAAAGTATATTGCAGCAAACTCAGAGCAAATCAACTTGGCACCCAAATAACCTCCGAGCTCCTTGCATGCTTGTTGAGAGGAGAACATAATCTTCTGGGGGAGCAATTTGAAAGTGTTTCCTCAAAAGCACCAGTACAAGGTGCCCCCTCTCCAACCTCCAAAGAGCTCATCCGATTTATGGTGCCGTTCCAGGAAGAGAACATTCTCGCTAGAAAACAGGTGTAGGTAACTCTTCTACTCTTCCGCGCTGAAGGATGGATGCGTCATAGTCGTCGCGGCATGGGGGAGGGGGACCTGATGTTGGCGAAGCATTTTGGAATTTCCCAGGAGCCTCGCAGATTATCCAGTCTAACCCTCGCGGCACCTTTGAGAAGAGAGCGCTACTGAAATATTCTGTGTGGGGTGAAGGAACCAGGGCTCAGAGGGACTCATTTGTCTCAACTCAGGCGACGTTAGGAAGAGTCAGATTTGAACTCCAGCAGGAAGAGGAGCTGACTGATAGAAGGGGAGGAGGTAGCACTTCGGATCTCCTAATGCGTACGATGCCCAGAGACAGAGAGGGTCGCTTCAGCGGGGAATGGTTGTAACTAACAACTGCATAGCTCAGAAAACAAAGTGAGAAAGTGTAGACTACGTGCGTCAGACTTGTCCTTAGCAGGAGGTGCTGGGGTTTGACACCTTGAATACCATCCCTTGCCCCTACGCGGGCTCGAGTCAACTGAGAAATAAGGGAACTGTTAGTGGACAGAGGACGAGAACATTCTCTTTCTTACTAGGAAAGCTGACACTGGAGAAGGAGGCTTAAATCTGATAGCAAATGGATATCCCACAATGGAAACAGACAGGTGTGCCTGCCCAGGTACAGGCAGGGCGGGGCCAGCGTGGGCCTCCCCACTCCTAAGGCGGAGCTGCCTCTGGAAACCCCCAGCTGGAAGAAGAACAGCCCCAGAAGGAAGAGACAGGAGGGGCTGGGTTAGGTACTCTCAGTGTCCCCAGGTTGCCCCTCTTCCCCCGGGAGGAATGGGTGCAAGACCAAGGGCAGCTCCCTCCGTGTGGCAGGAAACGTGGCCCCCCACAGGAACATCAGCTCTTTGAGGGTCGTAGCTGGCCATGGCCTTGCCCAGTCTGCGTGTTGTGCAGCTCATTGCTAAACCATGGCACTTGCATCTAGCTCAGCACGCCATGACATGCATTCCAGTGCTGGGGGACTGGAAAGGAACATGCCCCCTTTCACCTCCAGCCCCAGGCTAGAGAGCAATTGTGTCTGTACCGTCTCCTTCACCTTCTTAGGAGAGGCCTGTCTCTTCTAGCCTGGTTTCTGGGCTTTTGAGATACCAAATTGGGACAATGAGTGGAGAAAATCAGGAAACAGGGCGGGAAAGGACAGAAAAGGTGAGTGGGCTGAGACTGCAGAGAGCGTTGAGAGCAGGGATTTGGAGGCTGGAGCAGCTGTGCAGATCTAAGAGAACTGGAAAGAAGAGAACAAGAGAGACAGAGAGAGAGAGAAAAACGGAGGGAGAGATTTTTGAAAAGCTGCCGTGGTTTGTTACTCAGATGCTCTTTAACGTTGTTCAAGAAGTGCAAACAAAGATCGAATTTATATTTTAACTACTTTAGGTGACAGGACGGCATTTCTTTGAATTTGACACCATACTCTTTGCATGTATGCCTGGCTTATAATTGGGTTACCCAAGATATTAAAACCACGTGCCTTTCCTGAGCACCTGTAACGTGCCAGGAGCTGTGCCGGGGTCTCATGGCAAGAGGGAGCCACAGTCTCTTACGGGGCTCATGGTTTGGTGCAGGAGACAGACATGTAAGCAAACCTCGGTAGCTCACGAGGCCGGAGGTGCACTAGAGGTTAAGTACCGAGGGCTGGGAGAACACAGCTAGGGAGTGATTCACGCCATCCCGGGAGCAGGGCAGGCGGGCGGGGTGCTAGGAAGGGAGGATACAGAGCTAGGAAGAGAATGTCTGTTACATCAGAGCAGGGTGAGGGACAGAGGGGAGAATGGCCAGCATGTTGGTGAGCAGGAGAGAGGGCTGCTGGAGTTTCAGGTGGAAAGACCCAGGCTGAGGTCACATCAACACTGAAATCTTCGATCAGTGTTTGGATTTACCCTAAGGGCAAAGGTGAGTCCTCAGCAGTTTTTACTTGGATTTTAATATCTTTCTGGATTATCAAATTCCACTTACAGATAAGCTCTGTTAACACTTGTTCTTTTTTTCTCCCTGTGTCTATAAAATGAAATTGGGACTATACTACATAAGGTTTTGTAAACAGTTTATTTTCACTTAATGATATGACTCTTTATGTCACTAAACACTTTCCTAAAACAAGATTTCTTAAAGCTGTATAGAATTTCACTGTGTGCACACTCCATAATTTATTTAAGCAGTCTCCTATTGCTGAACATTTCAGGTTGTTTTTAGTTTTTTTGTTGTTGTTATAAATAACAGTGCGATGGACATCTTTATGCACATCTGTGGTCATCAAGAGGCTTTAGGCAAAGACCACAAGGGCAGGAATGCTGGGTGTGACTTAGGTCGTGGCAGAGCCTGGAGACAGGAGCCTGGTCAGGAGAATGAGCGTTTTACAACCACTGGAAACGCGAGGCTGCCTCTCCCAGACCTCAGCTGTAGTCAGCGGGGGAAGAGGACATAGACGCAAGAGAAGCACGAAGGAAATCTTCAGGACTTGGTGTCCAGGGATGTGGGGAAGAGGGAGACGCAGAGCTTCCAGGGATATATTAGTAGCAGTGGTGATGATGACGACGATGAGAACTAACTTTTCCCAAGTGCTGTTCTAAGCTTGCATGATTCCTTTCAGTCCTCACCCCACCCTCTGAAGGAGGGACTGTAATTCCCATTTTAGAGATGGAAAGAACAAGGCACAGAGCATGCTATGGTTTGGATATCTGTCCCCTCCACAACTCATGTTGAAATTTAGTTCCCAGCGTGGCAGTATTGGGAGGTGGGTCAGGAGGGCTCTGTCCTCAGGAACGGATTCATCCACTGGTGGGCTGATGGATTCACGGGTTATCACGGGAGAAGAACTGGTGGCTTTATAAGAAAAGGAACAGAGACCTGAGCTAGCGCATGAATGCGCTTGGCCTCCCTTGCCCCCCGCCATGTGACTTTACAGAGAGTCCCCACCAGATTCAACCCCTCAACTGAGGCCTTCCCAGCCTCCATAACTGTCAGAAATAAATTTCTTTTCTTTATAAAGTACCCAGTGTCAGCTATTCTATTATAAGCAATGGAAAACAGACTAAGAACATTTAAATAACTTGAGCCAAGATCCTATTGTTGATAAGTGACAAAGCAGGGTGGCCATGTCACCTTCAGGCTCAGCGCTGTGTGCACAGTCCCTTTCTGGCCCTCCTCGCTTGGACCCCAGGATGGCAGCTCATGGTCCTGCTGGCATGAGAGGGGAGGCAAAGGGAAGAGCAGGTCTTTGGCCATTTTGTCCCCCAAATGGAGCAGAAACTCTCGGTGGCCCCAAACCACCTCGTGGGATACCTGTTTGTCCTTCCAGAGCAGTGCTTCGCTGGGCAGGATGCTCCCACAGCAGGTGTTAGGCAAATATTTTTCCGACGAGTGGATGGACCCTTGGACCAATGAGGGACTCTGCGCAGAGGTGGGGTGTTGCCAGAGGACTGCGACAGGTGACTGGGTCCAGCCAGGCTGCCTCCTGCAGGGTTGGTGGGGGTCCAAGTGTATCCACTCAGCACCACTGGACCAGAAAACTCAGGATGCAGCAGGTGGAGGCTGCTCCGCCCAGCTGCCCCCAGACCGTCACTCTCACAGTGATGGTGGCCTGGGTGAGATGTCATGGAGGGAAAATGCAGTGATGGTTACACAACTTCATACATTTATTAAAATTCATTGCAGTGACCGGTAAGTGGCAGCTAATAAATGGGTACACATGGGCACAAAATGATATAAGGGACATGAGGAACCAAGAAGACGGAGAGGGGATAAAAACTTACCTGTTGGGTACAGTGAACGCCATTCTGGTGATGGGCACCCCAAAGCCCTGACCTAAGCATTTTACAAGATATCCATGTCACTTCAATGATTATTAACAAATGTATGGAGTCGTGTAACCATCACTGCAATCCAGTTTTAGAGCATTTCCATCGCCCCAGAAAGTTCCCTCATGCTCAGTGCAGTTAATCCCCACCCCCACTCCCCGTCGCAGGCAGGCACGCTTTCTGTCGCTGTAGATTTGCCTTTTCCAAACATTTCACATGCATGGAACTGTACAATATGTGGTCTTCCCTGCTGGCTTCTTTCACTTAGCACCATGGGATTTTTTGGTTTTTTAAAAAAATGTTTTTTAGAGATGGGCTCTTGCTCTGTTGCGCAGGCTGGAGTGCAGTGCTGTCATCATAGCTCACTGCAGCCTTGAATTCCTGGGCTCAAACAAACCTCCTGCCTCAGCCTCCGCCGTTGCTGGGACTGGAGGTACCTGCCACCACGCCTGGCTTGCACCATGTTCTTGAGGTCCGTCCATGTTGTAACATGTATCAGTAGTTTGTTCTTTTTTGTTGCTACATAGTATTCCATTGCATGGATCTACCACATTTGTTTTACCCATTCACCAGTTGAAGGCCATTTGGGCTGTTTCCAGTTTCTGGCTATTATAAATCATGCTGCTGGGAGCATTAGGCTGGATTCTTTGGGCAGGCTGATGCTTCTCTTTCTCCTAGAAAACTCCCAGGAGTGCTGGGTGATGCTACCTTGAATTGCTGGGAGCATCTTCTAGAACTGGCTCTCCTTCCAATTCCATCCCTACACTGCCTCCAGAGTCGGCTCACTAAAATGCACATCCAATTATATCAGAGTAAAATCTTTCAAGATCTCAGAACAAAGTGCAGTTTCCTGACCATGCAAAATACAGTGGCCTTCCCAGTGAAGCCTGGCCTCTCTTCGGCCCCGTCTGTCATCTTGGCGATCAGACTGGCCCAGGGGTGTCATTGTATCTTCAATGTTCTAGTTTGTATGTTTGGAATCCATCTATTTTTATTTATTTATTTTTTAGAGATGGGGTCTTGCTCTGTTGCCCAGGCTGGAGTGCAATGGTGGATCATAGCTCACTGCAGTCCAGAACTCCTAGGCTCAAGCAACCCTCCTCCCTCAGCCTCTTAAGTCTCTGGGAATACAGGCATGCACCACCATGTCTGGCTAATTTTTTTTTTAATTTCAAATTTTTTTTTAGAAATGGGGTCTCGCCATGATGCTCAGGCTGGTCTCGAACTCCTGACCTCAAGCGATCCTCCTGCCTCAGCTTCCTAGAGTGTTGGGATTACAGGCGTGAGCCACCATGCCCATCCTGGGATCCATTTAGAAGGCACTCTGTAGGTATTGTTGGATGAATGAGTAGAAATTGGAGCTCTGTGATCAGAGCTTTTAAAATGCTCTGATTTTAAACAGAGCCAAGGCATTAGCTTGGCATTAGCTCTCCAGACCCTGGGATAGCTGCAGAAGAAGGTCAAAAACTAGCATGGACTACGAATTGGGAAACCTGTGTTATTTTCTGGCATTGATTTTTAAAGTTTAGTGAGCCTTTCTCAAACGTTCATCGTCAAATTTATGAAGCTTTTTATATTGTTGGACCTCTATTCCTTAAGTATGCAGTTCTCTCATATTTTCCCTACCTGGAACAGATTCCCCATCTGCTTGGAGAACTCCTATTCATACTTCAAAACCTCGGTCAGGGCCGGGCGCGGTGGCTCACGCCTGTAATCCTAGCACTCTGGGAGGCCGAGGCGGGCGGATTGTTCTGAGCTCAGGAGTTCGAGACCAGCCTGAGCAAGAGCGAGACCCCCGTCTCTACCAAAAAATGGAAAGAAATTAATTGGACAGCTAAAAATATAGGTAGAAAAAATTAGCCGGGCATGGTGGCGCGTGCCTGTGGTCCCAGCTACTCGGGAGGCTGAGACAGTAGGATTGCTTGAGCCCAGGAGTTTGAGGTTGCTGTGAGCTAGGCTGACGCCACGGCACTCGCCCCAGGCAAGAGAGTGAGACTCTGTCTCAAAAAAAAAAAAGACCTCAGTCAGTTATCACCTCTTCTGTGATACTTTCTCTGATCCCTTCTACCCAGGTAGAATTATTATTTCCTTCCTCCTCTGTATTGCTATATTTTATATTAATACATACTTTTATCATTGTATGTTTTAGAAAATTATTTGCTTATATGTCTGCATACCACACTAAGCTACTTGTCAAGGTATCCCAGGGAACCACATTCCATTTGCCCTTTTATCCCAGTTTCTTGGCATACAGGAGCTCAATACAGTTTTTTTTTTAACTGAACTGAATATTTCTAAGCCTGAAGTTCCCCTCTCATCAAAGGGAAATGACAACACCTGCTCTAGCTACCTTAAAGGATTTTTTTTAATGAGAGTAAAATGACTCATAAATAAAAATACCTCGATAAAGGCATGAGACGCTCTATGAAGGTCAAGTCCAGTAAACTCTTGCTTGGCCAGAGCACCTGGCTACTCAGCTGGACACAAGTTGACCTTATTTGGTTCAGGAAGTGCTTGAGGCTCTCCCAAGCCTTCCTCACTGTCACTGCGAGCACAGGTGTAATGGGGTCAGTTAAGGACAGTGATCAAGAGCTGACGGCTCTGTCTAAAAACGTGAGCCCATCAACTCTCTGGCCCTGCCGCTGCTTTGTTTTTTTTCATTGCATTTATTGCTTTCTGACATCATCCGACATATTTATTTGGTTTGTGGATGTCATTCCATGGCAAAGGCTGCTTCTTGCCCACCCCAATCCATCCCTGCTTCCTCCTTGGCCCCTGGCCAGTCCTGGTTCCCTAGCCCCTCTTGAAGTCGGATATGGCCACAGGCCTAGGTTTCCACACACAGAGAGCAAACAGGAATGACGGCTGCTCCTCCCAGGCCTGGGCTTTAGCACGCTGGGTTTGGCCCCTCCAGACTCCTTTCCACCTTCCTGCTGATAATGGACGTGGCAGCAGCCCAGCCTCACCTAAGCAGGTGAAGACAGTGTCCTGGGTGCTTAGAGCAATGACATGGAAGGAACCTGGGTTTTCTGCACGACCAGGTGGCTAGAGCAGGACTGCCCACCAGCCTGGGACACATGCCTTGAATTACCACTTAAGAGAGAAATTCACTTCGTTTAATAGATTTTGGGATCTCTTTGTTCCTGCAACCCAATCTTACCCTAACTAATGCGCATTAATGATTTGTGACAGCTGAGACTTTGTCTTTTCATTCACTGCAGTGTTCCTAGTGCTTAGAATAATATCTGGCTCATAGTAGGTGCTTAAATTAATATCTGCTACAGAAATAGATGGAGCCAGAAGGCC
Source organism: Propithecus coquereli (assembly GCF_000956105.1). Lineage (NCBI taxonomy): Eukaryota > Metazoa > Chordata > Mammalia > Primates > Indriidae > Propithecus > Propithecus coquereli. The sequence goes on from NW_012153840.1 coordinate 3,752,336, forward strand.
TGTGTGTGAATCACTGACAAGCCATGTGGCATTGACTCCATGGACTTGTTCCCTTGCCTGTAAAATGGGGATAATAATTGGACCTACCTTTTGGATTATTGAGAAGACGAAGATAATATATTCAAAGCTCACAGAGAAGTGCCTGATGCATAAGTGCTCAGTGTTAGACATTTTTATTACTACTATTGTTATCGTTGCATAAATATCATGTTTTCTGCAGCCTCTGGTGTCGTCAGTAATACTTACAACAATTTCACACTAATTTAGAAGAATCTAGGGGGAAGAAGCAGGCATAGTTGCTTGGATTGTCAGTGTGTCTGCTTCTCTATTGGTTGGCATAGATGAACAGGCTTTACCTATTAATTGGTTCAAGAACTCAAGGAGATGACTTTGGGAACACATGCAAATTTATGCAAATCATATGTGCTTCCGCACTTCCTAGAAAGAATTTTGGTGGCCCTTAGACCTTTTCACCTTTGGGATGTGTCAGGCTTCTACTCTGCTCTCTCAGAAACACTCGCCTGGAAGGGGGTGGAGGGTGTGCACGTGGGTGAGTGTGCACGTCTGGGGCTGTGGGGGGGCAGAGGCTAGTTGTGACAGCTTAAATACTGTTCGACAGTCAGATATGTGTGGCTGATCGAAAATAAATTTTACAATTCCAGGCTCTGAGGCCCTTCTCCAATCAGTCAGTCCCTCCCATCGACAGCCACCTGCTAACCTCCCATCATGACTAACCCTGCACTTAGGCCACAGAGCTGCAAAGGGAGCACAGGAAACTTGTTCTTGGGTTTGAAACCTCAAATATCCTTGGGGCTCCTTGGCTGTGTCAAGGTGAGTAACTGGGACCCACTGGAGGCTGGGTTTCTGTAAAATGGGCACAACGATTCTCGCCCCCCATACCCCCCGACAATGGCTCTGAGGATCACTTGAGATGACAGTGCCGGGGGGCTTTGCAGTTCTGTAAATCGTCAACAAGAGTGCTCAGGATGCGGGAGACTGTGGGCAAGGAGAGGAAGTCACGAGACCACCTCACGGCCTGCAGTCTTTGTGCGGTTGCACAGACAGTTCCGCAGCACAATTGCAGAGACCTAATTATGTTCCCCGTGGCAGAGTCACTTGCTCACACGTGCCCGCACTCACTCATTCATTCGGCAGAGACACATCAAGCGCCTGCTCTGGGCAGGGCCCTGTGCTGAATTCCAGGGTATAAGGATGAAAAAGACCTTTGCTCAGGAGGACCTTTCCCTGCTGTCCTTGTTCACAAGGACCTCCTTCTTCTCATGCCAGAGCTCAGTCACGATCCAGGAAGAGAGATGAACATGTCACCAATACATACCACACCACATGCAAGGGACAGTCACAGAGGCCTGGGCAGCAAGAGACACAGACGAGGAAATATTTGGCTGTACCGGGAACTTTGAGGCCTCACGGAGGAATGCGCGGTGTCTCCAGGGGTGGGGAGGAGGCTGCCAGGCGGCCCAGCGCAGGGAACGCCGTGCGCCAGGGTACAGGAGCATGGAGCCACATGGCCGCGTGCTCCAAGATCCGATGTGGAAAATGTGGTTAACGGCATCAAGATGCACCTTTCTCCGATCGTCACAGCCCAGACATCCCCGACTCCTCCGAATGCCGGTGGCATTTATTAACCCGGGGACTTGTTTGGCAGTTATTGTGTAGAGCGAGTCCTTGCTGCCTGTGTCCCGTCTCTTCAAGGGGATAGTGAGTCACCTGAGAGCTGAGGCTGTCTACTCTATCTCTGTCTTCCCGGGGCCCGGCTCCACACCTTCCTTTGGAATATTAAGCGGGCAGCAGACTTTTTTCCTGGAAGGGTCCAAAGGATGAAAATGTTCCCACCTTCGGATGCTGCTCAGAGGTTGCCCCTCAGAGGTTGCGCCAGATGCTAATCTGCACATTATTGCATTTAATCCTCACAATAACCCTGAGGTAGACAGTATGAGTCCCCACTGTACAGATGAACCAACTGAGGCTTAGAGAGATTACTTCACTTGCAGAAGAGGAGCAGCTGAGAAGTGACAGAACCAGGATTTGAACGCAGGCGACGGGTCCAAGGGCCGATGCTTTTAGCTTTGACTCCAGCCAAATGTACTTCTCCTGTTTCAGTATACTGAATAAAACTGTAGGAATCTGAGTTTTACAGACCAACATGGAAGGCCTGAGCTCTAACCAAATAGTGCTTATTTCTTCTTACAGCTGCCATGGGCCCCTAGAGCGTGAGGCTATGCCGGCCCCATCCTTGTACCCCAGACCTAGCACAGCACTTACTCAAACTGTTCAGGGTAATTCTAGAAGGACTCCCTGGAGGACGCCAGGTTTCCTTAAGTAAACTTGGAACGTGGTGAGAGGCAAGGCAGGAAGAGGTTCTGGACGAAGGCTCGAAGGCAGACGTGACGACGTTATTCACGGGGCGCTGCGCATTCTTGACGGAGTGAAAAGGAACTAGGTCCCAACTCCCAGGCTACTACGGGGTGCAGCCAGAGTGCTTTGTGCTTCCCGCATAAACCCCTGTCCTCCCACAGGACCAGAGCTGAGGCCATGTTTGCAGGGATGGGGGCCTTGCTCCACCAGAAAAGGTAACAGCGTCTCCCGGCGAGACCCCACTGCAAGATATTGAGAAACTGGTAGCCAACTTGAGAACCATCATGTGTAGGCGGCCATCAGTTAATTAATCAAATCTTTCTTGAGTGTCTGTCATGTTCTGGGGCTGAGTCCAGGAACTGGGATAAAGCACTGGCCCTCGCAAGGTTCCCTCTTAGCGGGGGGAAGGTAGAGGAGGACATAAGCAAACCAGCAAGCCAGGTAAAGTCAGGTGGTGATAAGAGCTTTGAAGATAATAGAACAAGGCAAGTGACTTGGGAATAAGGCAGAGTGACTGGGGAAGATGGGGAGGTCAGTGAAGGCCAGTTTTGGGAGGTGACATTTGGGTTGGGATGACCCAAATGACCAAGTGGCACCAACTATGCCAAGAGGAGGAAGGGGAGGAAGTAGCCTAGCTGGAGGGCACAGCAAGGCAAAGCTCCCGCAGTGGGCATGAGCGTGAGGAATTAGACGTGTGAGAAGACCTGAGTGGCTGGAGAGAGGGAAGCCAAGAGAAGAGGGGTCTGAAATGGGGTGGGAGAAACACAAGGGGTCTGGTAGGCTTTTATTCCAAGTGCCATGGTGTATCAGTCAGCTCTTGCTGTGTAACAAATTACCCCCACATTTAGCACATTCTTTTTTTTTTTTTTTTTTTTTTGAGACAGAGTCTCCCTCTGTTGCCCTGGCTAGAGTGAGTGCCGTGGCATCAGCCTAGCTCACAGCAACCTCAAACTCCTGGGCTCAAGCGATCCTTCTGCCTCAGCCTCCTGGGTAGCTGGGACTACAGGCATGCGCCACCATGCCTGGCTAATTTTTTCTATATCTATATATTTTTAGTTGTCCAGATAATTTCTTTCTATTTTTTGGTAGAGACGGGGTCTCACTCTTGTTCAGGCTGGTCTCGAACTCCTGACCTTGAGCGATCCACCCTCCTCGGCCTCCCAGAGTGCTAGGATTACAGGCGTGAGCCACCACGCCCGGCCCATTTAGCACATTCTTAATCTCATAGTTTCCGTGGCCCAGGAGTCTGGGCAGGCCTTTTCTGGGTCCTCCCCTCCTGGGTGTCTCACAGGTTGCAGCCAAGGTGTTGGCTGGGCTGGAGTCACCTCCAGGTTCATCTGGGGAAGGCCTGCTTCGAGTCCTGTGGTTGTTGGCAGGATTCAGTTCCTCACAGGCTGTCCGTCTGAGGCCCCCGTTGTTCCTTGCCATGAGGGACAGGCCAACACGGCAGCTTGCCGCATCAAACTGTGCCAGCCCAGGAGGCAACAGAGAGAGTCTACAAGTGAGGTGGAAGTCCCCATCTTTGGTAACCTGACTGCAGAAATGGCACCCATCGCCTCTGCCCTGTTCTATTTGTTAGAAGCAAGTTGCAGGCCCCGTGCCTGTTCAAGGAATACCTGAATCTGGGGATCCTTGGGGGTCATCTGCACAGGAAGCCCTTGGGGGTATCTAAGCAGGGTCTGGGTCACTTTGGCTTCTTTGGGTATTGGGAGTGTGAGCAGGGGATGAGCAAGATGGCCAGTCAGGGGGCTACTCTAAAGGGCGGTGCTGGCTTGGACCAAGGAGGTAGCGGTGGAGACGCAGAGCAATGGGGCCAAGCGACCTTGCTGATGGAGGGAGAGAGGGACAAGTGGAGAGAAACAGGGGATGACTCCCGGGCTTGCTGTGACATGTGCCTCCTGCCTGTGGGCTGATGGTGCCTCGGACTCTCATTTTCCTCCTTCCGGGACAGACAGGGTGGCACAATCCCCACCCTCCCCCAGCCCTACCCAAGCTCACGCATTTGCTGGAGGGCTGGCCAGCTCTAGGAGCTCTGACCGTGAGCAGAGAATGGATGTCTCCTCGTGCCGGGCTGAGGGACTGATCCCACGTCCTCGGTCTCATGAGTGTGCCCAGACCAGTGAAGCCAGCCAGCCACGGGGGAGAGAAGCTGCTCACCTATAACTGTGCTCACAGTGAGCCGGCGCGGGAGAGGGCTCAGGCGTGTGGTTGCGTACATTTGGAGTGGGGAATTGTTCAGGGCAGGAAGAGTTACTAAAACTGACCCTGGATTGTTAGGGCATCACTAACTAATAGACTCCAGAGAGACAGACACTTAAATCCTTTACCAGGGTCAGAGTGGTGACTCGTGCCTGTAATCCTAGCACTCTGGGAAGCTGGGGCGGGAGGACTGCTTGAGCTGAGGAGTTTGAGACCAGCCTGAGCAAGAGCAAGACCCCGTGTCTAAAAAAAACAATAAAATATTCTTAAAAAGTAATAAAATCTTTACCTGAAGAATATCCACCTACATGAAACTTATTTGCTACACATGTAAAGAGGGAAATAGATCATCACGTGGTTACCATTTATTGTGTCACTACTATGCATCAGTCTCACTGCTAAGCCCTTGATAGACACCTCATTTCATCCTCATTAACAACCCAGTGATGTCAACACTAGTATGATCCCATTTCCTAGATAGGAAAACTGAGGCTTAGAGAAGTTAAGTAACTTGCCCAAAATGACACGGTCAGAATCGGACCCAGGTCTGTCTGACTCCAAACCCACGTTCCGGCCTGCTACTGTGACCCTGCTCCCTACTTAGGCTGTAGAAGATTCATTTCCGGCTTCCATAGGTGAAACTCCAGAGGCAGGAGTTTATTTATTTATTTACTTAGAGACAGGGTCTTGCTTTGTCACCCAGGCTGGAGTGCAGTGTCACGATCATAGCTCACCGCAACCTCCAACTCCTGGGCTCAGGTGACTGGCAGGAGTTTTTGTTCTAAAAAGTACGTCCATCCTGGCGAGAGAGGAGTAAAGGAAACTGCTGCGTTGAGAGCAGGTGCTCTGCTCAGACCAGTGGCGGCAGCAGGCGGTGCCCCCTGGTGGTGATGGCAAGGAAGGGCAGCGGGATGGGAACACTGAGTTGCCTGGGTTTGGCCAGTGAGTAGGGAACAGAGAAGCAGCAGTGTCCCTGGAGAAGAGAGCAGGTTCCGCCAAGTCGGGCTGCCCCAAGCAAAGGGCTAGAGCCTGTTTCCTTTCCTGGAGCCCGTGAGATGTCCCGGTGCCTTCTGCCCACCCCAGCCAGGCGCTGATCAGAGGCGACACACACCAGTCATCCAAATGACATCACCAACGCCAGCCACACTCTTATCATGCAGACCTAGCATTTGTGCCTAAATTCAGACCCCTGCACATAACATAGTGGCATCATCTCGGTTACAGTCTGAGGCCAGGCCTCGGGCTAATATAGATACAAGTCTGGTAACCAAAGGGGGAAACTCTCATTACTGGATACTGGATGGATTGGTTGATTGATTTCCCTTACAGGGGCCAGGCCTCATATGGGATGCCCTGGGGGCCACCTAACCAGGAATCAGATGAGGATGGAAGTGAGACAAGACAGGAAGTGCTCTGTAGCTGGGGAGCACAGAGGGGGGTGAAAATTCTATTGGGAGAGCTGGGGAAGGTGTGACATCAGGTTTTAAAACAGGGGGATATCTTGGGTGTTTGCCACACCTCTGTTTTGAGTCCCTTGAATATGAATTACAAAGTGTATTGACACTGAGAATAAATACAGAAACAGAGAGAACAAAAGGAATCTCCTACTTTCTCCCCAATACCTGCAGTGTTTGTCCTGGAGTGGGAAGGGGCTCCTTTCCTGGGGAGGGAGCAGGACGAGTGGGTGAAGGGCGCAGGTGGGACCCAGAATGCCTGTGTTCTATTTCCAGCTCCTATCACTGACTCACAGTGTGACCTTGCTAAGGTCACGGCTCTGTTTTATTTGCTGGGGGAAAATCAGAGGTGGCAAAGCTTGCATTTTCCCCAAGGGAGGGGAATCCTGGAATATGGGGGACAGCCCTACTCCCCACAACCCCCAACCATGTCTGGTCCTGCTGCTATTAATGAAAAAAAATGCTTAGATTTGGATCCAAGGAACTTTGGGGGACACTCAAAGCAGCAAGTAGTTCCTGCCATGGCGGGACTTAACGGCTACTTTTATAACATATGCAGTGTTTCTCCAAACACTTTTCCAATCCTGTTCCCGCACAAATATCCCCCAGGTGGCCCTCACATGTCTGTGGATGGGGAGAGGGAGGGTATTTGCTCTTAGTTTCAGGATGAGGAAATCAAGACTAGGAGTGGTATTTCTTAACTGGTTCATTACTGAGAGCCCTTTTTGTTATTTAACTACCATGCATCCCCCTGTTTTGAAAGCCCTTGTCAGCTAAATACTCTGTGTTTATTCAGTACAAATCTATCTCTATTTTCATTAATTAAAGTCACTAGTTCAAGTTTCTGCCCGGCTACCACTGAGCTCACTGTCAAGAATTGCAGCATTTACTCTGCGTGACCTCCTCAAAGGGAAAGGCCCAATTTGCAGCAGACTTTTTGAAATTTTGAAAAGACTTTATCATCAAGAGACCCAGGGACCTAGGCTGGGAGGTCCCCAGGAAGATCAAATAAGCCATGAAAGATTCTGTGGCTAGTGCTGGGGCCAGGACCACATCCGGGGTCTTGAATTGTAGACCCGCGCGCCAGCCAACCAGACCGCTTGGCAGGGAGGTCTGCGTGCAAACTCTGACATGCAGACACACGGGTGTACACGTGCAAGACGGCAGCCCACCCAAACGCAAATGTCATAAAGGAGTGACACTAAGGGCTCAAACAAGTACTGGAATGAGCAGCCAGCACCACTCCTGAGATTGGAAAAGTGCAACAGATTGTCTCAGAGTGATTCTGCAGGGTTGTAAGGGTGGAGGATGTGTTTATTCTGCCACCTGCCTGTGCTTTGTGTGACTTCAATAGTTTATGCATCCTTTATGTAGGCTGAGGCATTTTCACCCACTCTGGGAGCATTCAGACTGTTCCCCCAGCACCTGCCTCTTCAAGAGCATGAGATCAGAGTGGGGGCTGAGCCCTAGAAGCCGGGATGGCAACAGCAAACCGGGTTCCCCGGGCGAGTGGGGACAGAGACTGGGAACTTCAGAGGTCTGGCTTGGAGGCCTGGGATATAAGCAGGGAAAGAGCTGCAGTGTCTCAGATCTTCCCCCGGGTCTCCCCCTGCCCTTCCCCGGCCTCCCGCGAATACTCTCCTGTGTCGAGCCCTTGGCTTGGCTCCGTCCCAGAGGCTCAGTGTTTTGATCCCATGGCTCAGAGGCATCAAGACTGCGTGTACCTCTGGAGAAGGCTGGGGGCTTAGCTTTGTGGCTTCAGAATCTGTGGCTCCACCAATCCCCAGCAGGGCCGGGGGGCCAAGGCAGGGTCTCTGGGGGCCTGTTGCCCAACAGCTGTTCCCTGGGTTATTCTGGTCCAGTGGGAGCTTATCAATTCCAGGGTGTTTGGACCAAAATAGCCAACAGCAGGACAATCTCTCGGTGGCTCTGTGGGGACCTCCCCAGAGAGAAGTTTCTAAAATGGGCTGGTGCAGAGGGAAAGGAGTTTGGCTTGGGGGTTGGTGAAGAGGGAATTCTCCTGCCAGTCTGAGGCTCATCTTACCCACTCCCTGCCATTCTTTCACTTCAGCGCTGGCACCTCCCAGACCACCTGCCTAGGCCATAAAAGCTGGGGGTTTGATGGGGGAGGGAAGGAAAAGATAATTTTTGAACTTTGGTCCTCCTGCAAAGCTGGAGAGATACATATTACCCTTTCCCATTTCACAGATAGGGTTAACTTGGTCCAGAGAGGCAGACCCACCAGTCTAGGCCACACAGCTCAGAACCCAGGCCTGGTGACCCCAGGCACAGTGCGACCAGCTGGGCCTCTGTGGGACCAGCAGCTGATCTCTGCCCGGTGGATGCCAGTTCCGCGGAGAGCCCCGGGCCAGCATGGAAAGTGCTGACTGGCCCTGGCCTTCCTTCGAGCCACAGCGGGGCCCTGGCAGCTGCCTGTCTTGCTCACCCTCCCACCTCACTCAGATGGGTCAAGTGCGGGTGGGGGAGGGGAGAGGGAACACCAGCCACTCTCTCTCCTTGGAGCCCCGCCCAAAGTCGGGTCAGCAGCCCCTGGCTCTCCCCAAGAGCCTGTGGGGATTATCCCTGGAGCAGAGTCAGAGTGACCCGGGTCCCACTCCTCTTGGCAACAGGGGGTGGCGCACGGGGAGTGCGCTTTGGCAGCGGGCGGGCACGGGGGTGCCGGCGTATGTCCAGGACACGCCCTATGGAAACCGCTCCGGGGGCCCGGTGGTAACTGAACTTAGACGTCAAGTGCCGCCGGCCCAGTCCGCACAGCAGGTCTTATCTTCTGGTCTCAGAAATAAGCTTCCCGGGTGGGGTTGCGTTTGGCAACGACAACTCAGCCACCCCTGCCGCTCCCGCCTCTCCCCGGGATTTTCCAGCGGGTTAATTTCCTGTCCCGGTAAATCCTTTCGCGAATCCCTCGCCCCTCCCTCCCCGCTGTCCGTCCCCGCCGCCCGGGCTCCCCGAGTCGGTCCGCGCCGCGCTCCGTCGCCCCCGCGCGCCCGGGCGGTCCGCGCCGCGCTCCGTCGCCCCCGCGCGCCCGGGCGCACGCCCTCCTCGCCCGGGCC
>NW_012153840.1:3761550-3831105 GCF_000956105.1 Propithecus coquereli
GCGCCCCCGCGCCGGCCCCCGCGCCCCCGCCTGCGCCGCGGCGGCGCTCGGGCTCGGCTGCCTCCTCCTGCTGCTGCCGCTCGCGCCCGGGCACGCGTGCCCCGCGGGCTGCGCCTGCACCGACCCGCACACCGTGGACTGCCGCGACCGCGGGCTGCCCAGCGTGCCCGACCCCTTTCCCCTGGACGTGCGCAAGCTGCTGGTGGCCGGCAACCGCATCCAGCAGATCCCCGAGGACTTCTTCATCTTCTACGGCGACCTGGTGTACCTGGACTTCAGGAACAACTCCCTGCGCTCGCTGGAGGAGGGCACGTTCAGCGGCTCGGCCAAGCTCGCGTTCCTCGACCTCAGCTACAACAACCTGACCCAGCTGGGCGCCGGCGCCTTCCGCTCGGCGGGGAGGCTGGTCAAGCTGAGCCTGGCCAACAACAACCTGGCGGGCGTGCACGAGGCCGCCTTCGAGACCCTCGAGTCGCTGCAGGTGCTGGAGCTCAACGACAACAACCTGCGCAGCCTCAGCGTGGCCGCCCTGGCCGCGCTGCCCGCGCTGCGCACCCTGCGTCTGGACGGGAACCCCTGGCTCTGCGACTGCGACTTCGCCCACCTCTTCTCCTGGATCCAGGAGAACGCGTCCAAACTGCCCAAGGGTGAGCCGGCGGCGGGGCTGGGGGGAGGGAGCAGGGACAGGCCACCGCCGTCCTGAGTCTGGGCGTGAGGGGCCCTGGCCAGCCCCTGGGGTGGAGGGCGGGGCTCAGGTTGAGTTGGGAAGAGGAGGCTTCGGGGCTCGACCAAGTGCCCTAGGGGAGAGTTGCCCCAGGTAATCCTACAAGGTTCCCAGCCTGAACTTTTTCTGGGTCTCTGCTGGAGAAGACACATCTGAAATTCTCTGGAGTTTCCGGGCCCTGAGGACTGTAGTTTTCCCCTGTTTCTCCAATAACTCACTTTTCCAAGTTAGGGACCTTTCAGTTCTTGGGAGTGACCAGGATGATCTCACTGGGCTTTGAATCCTAGGACTGGTGGCTGCGGGTTACTGATAGGTCCCTCCTAAGCCGAGGGCGCCCCACAGTGTGGGAACGGCCCCATTCTCAGTGCTGTGGACCGACAGAGCCAGCCGATTGTCAGGGCTCCTGGGCAGCATCTGGGGCCTGAGCTGGCCTCTCAGCTTCTCAGATCCGGTTTGTTCTTCTGTCCAAAAGGGGAGGAATATTCCTGGGAGGGGTAGTGGCAGCCCGCTAAGATCCAGTGATGCAGTAATGATTAATAGTTCTGGGGCTTCCAGCCCAGATGTGAAAAAGCTGAACAAAAATGTTGTGGCTGGTGCCCCCTTTTTTTCCCTGGTGTACACTTCCAGGGGTGGCGTGGACATACATACCCACTGGTGGACAAGAACACAGGGTGCGGGGAGTTAGGGGGCCCTGTGGAGGCCAGCAGGAAGGAAGCAAAGGCCGAGCTGAGAGGGAGGGGACGGCAGCATCCGTAGGGAGGAAGCGCCTGGCCGGGGCCGGTGGGTGCCCTTCCCCTCAGTGGCCTTCCACTGTGAGCCTGTGAGCCTGTGAGCGCCAGTGCCTGCAGTGGTCTCTCAGAGCTGGACCCCGCCTCCCACTTTGCTGCCCAGGCTGTGGCAGAGTTGGAACCAGAGCTGTAGAGCACAAATGAAAGGTTATGTACCTGCAGGTTTAGCTTCAGAGTATCTCCCTCCATTAACTGAGAAGCCAGGGTTGCTGCTCATCTATGTGCCAAATTCCTGTGGTCCCTTCCTCACTGTTATACGTACATACTCCACACGGGCGGTGGTCACTCCTCAGCAGATGCAGGACCCTGAGCTGGCACTTTCAGCCCAGGCTGGCTCTACCACGGGAGCAGTTCCTAAAGAGATCCGGCCTGCAAGGTGCAGAGTTCCCCAGCTTTAAACTTTGCCCTCACTCACTTGCCTGGCTCCCCAGACCTCCCCACCAGAATCTGTCCCGGATTCAGGAGCGCCTGGATGAAGACCTCACTGAGGGATGGGCATACGCCCTGGTTCTGGTTGTTCCTGCCTTTGCTTTTTGGCGAGGTTGGCATCAGTCACCCCCTTTGCTGGTGGGGTTGGTGTAATTGGCTTCCGCTGCTTTCCGGATGAAGGAGTGGTGTCAGGAACAGGAACTGCGGGTTCCAGTCTCAGTTCTGTTATGGTGGCTGTGACCTTGAACAGGCCCCTTATCCTGTCTGGCCCTCGGTTTCTTCGTCTCTAGATTTGACTATAGATTTGAGTTGGCCTCTGAGATCTCCACAGAGCCCTGCATGTGGAGTCTGAGCCCTGGATATGGAGTCTGAGACGTGTGTTTGAATCCTGGCTTAAAATCCAGGGGACTCTGGGTAGGTCACTTCACTTTTTGGAGTTGCACCTTCCCCATATGTGCAATCGGGACGCAGGTGATGCTGCCTCGTCCGTCTGACCGGGTGGCTGTCAGGGTCAAGACCAGGCGATGTGGCTGAAAGTAACAAGCAGTATGAATGTAGCGTGTTTCTCCTCCTCCTGTCCATGGTATCGGGAAGAAAACGGACACCAGCTGGGGGGCAGATGGACAGGTTCTGAGCAAGGAGCAGTGTCCAGGGCCCTGGGGACAAGGCGGGTACAGGAGGAGGTTGTTCTCATCCAGCAGGGAGAGGATGGAGGCAGCTTGAGGGCGGCCTGAAGGCTTCTGGCACCTCCCAAGGTGTGGTGCCAAGAGCAGCTCTGGGCTCATGCAGCTGCCTGTGCTGTGTGGCCAGAGCAGTGTCCCCCAGACCGTGCACCAGAGGGAGGGTGGGCAGTGCAGGAGCTGGCACAGACCTTGAAATGAGAGATTCAGATCTAGATTCAGATTTCTGATCCTGGGCAAGTCTCTGACCTCTCAGAGCCTCAGTTTCCCTGCCTCTGCATCCACAATGTAGTAATGGCATCCTCTACCGTGTTTGCTGTGAGTTTTAGGTGAGATCAACTCTGTAAAGGATGCAGTGGCGCTTAGTGAAGCAGCACGTGCTCTGTAGACAGATAGATGTTAATCGCCCCCCCTTCCCTCCTCCCACATGTGAGCGGCTGCTCCTACTTCTTGCAGAGCCAGCAGGGCCGCGTGGCTACCAGCCCGGGCTCTGGCACAGCTGCTTGTCTGCACATCCTGCCTCTACTGCTTACTCGTTGCGTGACCTTTCTGTATCCCAGTCTCCTCATCTGTAAAATGGGGATGATATAGTATCCACCTCATAGGCTCGTTGGGAGGATCAAAAGGGTATAAGTTAAGAGTACTTAGAGCAGTACCTGGCACACAGGAAGTACTGTGTAAGTGTTAGTGCTATTGTTATTATCCTATGTTAACTAGAAGGCTCTGAGCAGTGATGTGTGACTTGCCCAAGATCACACGGAGCTGGGCGATGCACCAGGACCTCCTCGCTCCCGGCCCCCTGCCACACCGACCACCCACTTCCTGCCAAAGAAAGTCGGCTCCATCAGGGACCAAGCGCCAAGACTTTCTAGGCAGGTGCTCTGCCTCTTCCAGGGTGGGAATTTAAAGGAGCGAAAAGGATCCTGTCCCTGCTGCCTTTCCCTTGCCTCCCCTGCCCCCTCCTCCCCCACAGACACAGAGCTTTCTCCCTGTGACCTTGACTGGCTGTGACAGTTGCAAAAATGTGTTGTCTGCCAGTTGAGCCTCCCCTTGTGGCCACGGCACTGAAGGACGAGACACCGTTAGGCCCACTGGTGCCCTTGGTCCGGGCTCCTCCAGGGTCTGGGGGTGGGAAGATCTGGGTCTGAGGTCTGAGCAGGAGCTGCCCTGCTGGAGGCAGGAGGGCCAGGGGATGCCAGAATACCTAGCTGCCAATTAGCAAAAAGCAAAACACAACAATACAACAGACAAACAAAAAAATAATTTAAAAATATTATTCGCCATTTATCTGAAATTCCACATTAATTGGGCATCCTGTGTTTTATCTGGCAACTCACTTTGTAGCTTGCAAGTGCTGTCTCTTTTAACGCAACAGCCGTGCCTGGAAGATACCTTTACCCACAATTTACCCAGCAAGAAACAAAGGAAGTGCAAAGAGGTGAAGTGGTTTGCACAAGGTCAAGTAGCTAGTGGCTGAGATAAGCTTGACCTCAGGAGTGTCCAACCCACACCGGATTGGTAGAAAGAGAGAGTGAGACCATCCCGACTCCGCCCCTCCCCTAGTCTCTGATTCTGCTGGGTGGCAGCAGCCTGCGTCCTCCTTCCAGACCCAGACTCTGCACCTGGTCTGGTGGTTTTCCCGTGAGACAACAGGCTCCAGGCAGTTTGGGACAGTGGGTCGCCAAGGGGACAATGACGATCTCTCTTTAAGTAGACAGGGCACCAGACCTGGTAGCAGGGATCTTGGAGATCACTCAGGTGACCTGGGAGAGAATGGGGAGGGCCGCAGGCGACCAGGAGGCAGCAGCAAGGACACCCTTTTCACAGATGGGTGATCTTTCAAGCCTTTCATGTCACATTGTCACATCGTCTTCCCTTTACAGCAGCCCAGCAAAGTAGGCAGGGAATGAAGACGGAAAAACGGGGAGCATGATGGTGCCATCCGAGAGCCCCCTGCGCGAGGATCTCTGGGGGAGCTCGGTTGAAGTGCAGATTCCTGGGCCCCCAGACCTACTACTGACCAGGCCTGGGGACCTGCATTTAACAAGCCCGCACCTCCGGGGGAGTCCTGTGCGCATGAGGCTTGAGCACCGCGGCTGGAGCGGGAAGGGCTGTGGCTCAGCAACTCACGGGCTGTGTGACCGCGTACACATAGCCCGTCGTCTCGGTGCCTCGGAGTTTTCTCTTGTAAACAAAGAGTGTAGGTAGGAGGACTGTGAGGCTCCTTCCAAGTCTAAAATTCTGTGGTTTCAAGGGAGGGGAATATTGACTTGGTTTTGGAAATTGGGAATTCGCGGCCTGAGGGAGCCAGGTGTCCTCCAAAATCCCCTCTGCGGGATTTCAGGGCTGTGGTCTCTGTGCAGCAGGGAGGGGCAGAGCCTCTGGCAAACTGGCACTCTGGGATCCTGGTCCCGAGATGCTGGGCAGTGTGGAAGGATGTCCACATGCTGTCCCCAGCCTTGCTCCTGGGGCCGTGGGAAGAAAAGGCCACTGGGTTTGGGAAACCGAGGCCAGCAGGCACAGGGCTCTCTCTGTGCGTGGCTCTGGAGGAGCACGGAGCAGGTGACACAGCCCATGCCGTGACCAAGAGTGCATTACAGGAGAGGCACGTGCAGGCGTTGGGGGATGCTGCATTCGCCAGGCATCCTCCTGCACCTCCCTCTCTTGCCACAGCCACCTGTGGCCTGCGGGTCACTGCCCAGGGTACTAGGGAAGGGATGCGAGCTGATTCTCTTGCTCTGCAACCTTGACACATGGAGGTATAAGGAGGGAGGGTTGGGAGGATGGATGGACTGAGGCGGAATTAAACAGGACCACATGTCAGACCTTGGGTCTGCGAACCCTGGTCCCTGGGTGGGGATAGCTTCCCAGAGAAGATCCACTAAATCGTCTGACGTGTCCAAGCATTCAGAGGCTCAGATCCCTGGTGGGGCAGACCCTGTGGGAAGCGTCCTCTCCAGGAAGGGGCGCCATGGCAGGCAGGTGCTCCCAAAGCCCCATCACCAACCCCACCTGCTTACCAGGCCTGACTCGGGGATCGCTGGGGGAGCCCACCCCCATCTCCCGGTAACTCTACCTCCCTTTTCTGATGTCAGACACTGAGGGCCTGGTTTGGTCAGACGAGTGGGGACTTCTTGTCATGCTGACAAAATAAACTATATTTCAGCCAGAGGGATAAAACTCAATGCTTACCTGAAGGTCATACTGGTCCTTTCTCCCAGGTGACTCCAGAGTGACTCTATTTCTTTTTCTTCTTTTGTAAGTACCGCATGCTAACCGATTGCACCACTGGAGCACCCCTTTTCCTTCTTTTAAAAAATAAAAAATAAAAGCAGGCCAGGCGTGGCGGCTCACACCTATAATCCCAACACTTTGAGAGGCCGAGGTGGGAGGATCCCTGAGCCCAGAGGTTTGAGTCCGGCCTGGACAAGATAGTGAGACCCCGTCTCTACAAAAAATTTAAAAATTGGCCAGGACTGGTGATTCGAGACTCTAGTCCCAGCTTCTAGGGAGGCTGAGGAAGGAGGATCGCTTGACCCCTGGGGTTCAAGGTTGCAGTGAGCTGTGATCACACCACTGCACTCCAGCCTGGGTCACAGAGTGAGACCCTGTGTCTAAAGATAGATAGATAGGTAGATAAAAACAGTTTTATTTTATTGATTAT
This sequence comes from Propithecus coquereli, assembly GCF_000956105.1. Classification (NCBI taxonomy): domain Eukaryota; kingdom Metazoa; phylum Chordata; class Mammalia; order Primates; family Indriidae; genus Propithecus; species Propithecus coquereli. The sequence continues at coordinate 3,767,836 of NW_012153840.1, forward strand.
AAAAATAATAGGCTGTCTTATTAGACTGGGGAAATATAGATAAATATGAAAAAAATAAAAACTACCCAGATCCCATCACGATTAAAGTTTTGCTATATTTTATTCTAGTTTTATTCTTTTTTTTGTGTGTGAGACAGAGTCTCACTGTGTTGCCCGGGCTAGAGTGCCGTGGCATCAGCCTAGCTCACAGCAACCTCAAACTCCTGGGCTCAAGTGATCCTCCTGCCTCAGCCTCCCGAGTAGCGGGGACTACAGGCATGCGCCACCATGCCCGGCTATTTTTTCTATATATTTTTAGTTGTCCAATTAATTTCTTTCTATTTTTAGTAGAGACGGGGTCTCGCTCTTGCTCAGGCTGGTTTTGAACTCCTGAGCTCAAACAATCCGCCCGCCTCAGCCTCCCAGAGAGCTAGGATTACAGGCGTGAGCCACCACGCCCAGCCTTCTAGTTTTATTCTTATGTCTATATACACATGTAAACAAATTGATATCACACTATATACATTTTTCCTCTTGAGTTGTGAGAGTTTCCTGTCATTACAGTTCCTTGAAGATTTAACTTTTAATGGCCATATGAATAGGTCATTTCATATTAATTTAGTCTGTCTGCTGTTGTTAGAAATGTGGGTTGTTTCCTTTTGTCTTTTATATGTAAACAATGCTGCAGTGAACATCCTCACAGCATGTAAAGTTTGTGGAAACCTCTGGTATTTTTTTGGGATGGAAACACGGGGTAGAAGTTTATGCTTATGTTAAACCCCCACATACATTTTTGCCTAGAGAGCTGGGACCATTAGCAGAGAGTACAGGTATAGCCACACCTTTCCCAGCTTTATGTATTCTCGTTTAAAAAAATGTTTTTCAGTTTGGTAGGCAAAACAACAACTTCTTGTTCCTTATTGCTTTGGTTTGTGTTGTTTGCTCACCTGTCGAGAGAACGTTTTGTGTGTGTTTATACCTAAGAGAATCATGTTCCTGGCAGAGGTTGATTGAGGTCTCAGTTTTCTTGCAAGTGGCCTCTCTCCTGCTATTGACGGATCCGTACATGCCTGTGTGCCACTTTTAACTTGTCTCTTAATTGGAGGTGAGTCACGGGGGTGTCACCTTTCTCACCGTTCCCAGTGTCCAGGAGCCGAGTGCCAGCCTTTACGGGCGCCGTGGTCTGCAGTTCCGGTGGAGAGCCAAGTGCAGACTTGACGTCAGGCAGTTTCACAGTGTGCCCTGTCTTGGTTGCTCCCTGGAGAGCCCCCACAGAGTCCCCAACGCCAGGTCTTTCTGGAAATGGTATATTCCTCATGTCACTCTGTCAGTGAACTCAAAGGGAGACCTCTTCAATGAACCTGGGATGAACAGCCCCAGGGGGAACACAGCTGAAGATTTGGTTCGGGGAGGTCAGTGTCACCTTTAGGTGCAGTGGATACTTGCTGGCCAAGTCAGACACCCAGAGGGTTAAGCCCTTTCAGCCAGGTGGCCATTCAGTGCCTGCTGCCCCAGAATCTTGTGGTCTCGAACATAGTTTGCAGTGTGAGGGGCTGGGCAGGCCTTTGGGCCGGAAGGGGTTAGAGAGAGCCATCGGGACCTCTGTGTCATGGGGGGGTGTGATGAGTACCTGGATCAGGCGTCTTTGTGGCCTGTGCGTCGTTCGCGTTCTGCCCACGGTCAGATGAGAACACAGCGGATGCATCACTCCCGCTGCCCAGGTGTCTGTGCTGCTGCCCATCCGGGTTCTTCCCCTCCCCGTTGCCCACCTTCACCTCTTTATATTCGGGGCTGCTCTGCCTTCCTCGCTGCACCCGTCCCGGCTCCTGAGGCTGGGCGGGAGCCCGTCCTGTGTGATCTCCTGGGATCCTGCACTTACTCTGTCATCACTGTTTGACGTTGCAGGTCACATGTCTGACGCTTTTAGAGGACACAACATGTGTCTTGTTCCTCCTCAAATCCCCAGCGGGTGGGACAATATAGGGCATGTTTGGAAACCTCCCGATGGCTTCCATTGCACTTAGAGTCAACCCAGCTCCCTCTTGTGGCCCGAAGGGCCCCCTTCCCATCATTGCTCCTCCCTCCCTGTCCTTCCCCCTCCCCCACCCGTCCTGCACCACACCAGCCTTGATCTATCCCTGGAACACACCAGGGACCAACGTCCAGCCAGGGCCTCTGAACTTGTTGCTCCCTCTGCCTGCCTAGATCTCCAAATGGCTGTGTCTTCCTCATCACTAGGCTTCCAATCAAGTGTCACCTCCTCCAAGAGGCCTTCCCTGACCATCCCATGCCCACTCCATCTCTCTTGATCATATCTGCGTATTGCATTTACATCACCACCCTCACCGCGGTAGACGTTATCTAGTCCACAAATATAGTCCCGCTAGACACACAGGCTCTGAGAGATCAGCATGCTCGCTGCTGCCAGCTGTGCCCAGTGTAGGCGGGTCTCACTGGGGCTGTGGGAGTGAGTCAGCCAAGGAATGCACACTCCTGAGGGCCACCAGGGGACGGGCCAAGGCCATTGGCCTTAGCTTTTATCCTCTGCAAACGCCCCCTCCCTTTGGTCAGCAAAGCATACCCAGATCACCCTCAGCAAAGGCCTGGCCTGTATGCGGGTTCTCTGGGTTTCCTTCTGGGGTCTGTGTGATCCTGGTCAAACCCCGTAGCCTGCCTGCGCCTCTGCTCACTGCGAGGGAGGGAGGGAGCTGCTCCGGCCCTATCTGCTAGGGCAGTGGTGGCCAGAGGAAGGAGTCCTGGAGATGGGGCTGGAAGGTTGTCTTCCCTCCTCTGCAAAGCTGGTGGAAGTGGCTGATGGGGGTGCTCAGGAGGCTGCAGATCCTAGTTTAAACCCAGCTGAACCGGGCACCTTTGCTTGTCAATTCACAGGAACTCTGGCATGAGCAAGTAGAGGGTTGTGGTCAGGATGCAGGGGCGTGGTGTCACCAGGAACCTTGGTCCTGAACAGTCAAGCCCCAGGGCATCCTGGGAGAGAGAGCTAGGGGCACGGGGGACACAGCACCCCTCTATCTTGCTCTCGTCTCTGCCTCTCTCACTTTCTTATTCTTCTTATACTGCCAGGTTTCCTTTGCTTTGCCATCCATGTGGCAAAAAAATACCGCCCCCCTCTCCGCCCCCTGCCCACCTGCTCCACTCAGGAGCCCAGCCAAGGCCAGGCCAGACTGTGGTCCCTCGGTCCCAATTTCCAGACCTCAGGAGGGGGCTCTGTCTGGCCCCTTTGGGAGGTGTCCCTCTCTTTGTGCAGCCAGCTTGGGGGATGACTGGGGTGACACCGGGCACCGTGGTTGTGTGGGTGAGGCGTGGAGTTTAGGGAGAATCATTGAGGGTGGGGGCTGGGCAGGCCACCCACCAGGCGCCCCTGATTGTGGCTGTGCATCCAGTGGACCGTCCACTGGCAGATAAGCTCCCCGATGTTCCTGGGCCTCTGTGTCCCCTCTGTCAAATGCAGGCGACAGCATCTGCCCTCTGCCCTCAAGGGTTACCATGTGAAGAAGCTCACAGTGCACTTCCGTCCATCACCACACACGGAAGCTATTACTATGTTTTTTGTTGTTCGAATCATGGAAATGCAGACAAACAGACCAGATAGGTACACAGGCTTACAACCGAGCTTAGGGCTTGGCTGTCAAATCCCAAACACCTGCTGACCCACGCCGGCGGCACTGTCCTCCCAGGGCTCTTGGCCGGCCCTTCCACCTCAGAGGCTGCCAGTCAAGGAGCCTCCTGGCGTTCCATCTTCTTCATCCTCCCAGCTGGTTATGCGATACATGTCACGGGCAGGGAGTCAGGACCTTGAGGGAGGTACGGGCCACTGGGGACTAAGGGGCAGCTTCTCAGAGCCCAGACCCAAGCAAAGAACCAAGAGTCAGTCCCTCTCCTGAGTGATGACCCTGAGTGAGGTCAGCAGGAGAAGCGGCAGATGGGGGTCAGTGGAGAGTGTGGGCACGTGAAGGACAATTTAGGGCACGGTGCTGGCTGAACTCCCCCAAAGCATGTTCCTCCCTCTGGCCGCCATTTGTAGACCCCATGCTCTAGATGACCACGAAGTCCCCTTCTAGTTTGATTTTAGCTGGTGTGTGACCTCTCGTGCCAGCCTCCTCTAGGGCACAGGATGGGAGCGTCTGGGGGCCCCTCCCCCCCAAGCTCCCAGCAGAGGTCCCCTGGGTTGGTTCCCACAGCAAAGGTCCCACCACCCCAGGAGCCCACTTTTGAATCATAGGTGCAGAGTATATTATTCTCTTGATACCAAGAAAATACCCCCTCCCCGAATTATTGGAAAGAGTAGCATTGCTCTTTCGTAAGACACGAATGAGGTGGTGTGTGCTTTTAAATGTAACCATCCCAAATAGTTATCTGCATCAGAAAGGTGGGAGCCTGGAGGCCAAGGGAAAGAAGTGCGTCCCATAGAAAAGTGACAGGAGGGTATACAGCCAGGGGCCAATAGCGATTTTCTCTGGATAAACGGGCAGTCTTATTTTATGTTTTGAAATAATTGATAGACTTTATTGTTTTAGAGCAGTTTGAGGTTTCTGGAAAACTGAGCAGAGAGCAGAGAGTTCCCTCTGCCCCACTAACCCTCACTGTGTCCCACTATTAGCATCTTGCACCAGTGCCGTATTAACACATCCGCACGACTGATGGGCCGATATCAGTGCAGATGTTAACTAAAGCCCGGAGTCAGTGTACAGGAGGGTTCGCTGTGTGCATCCTGTGGGTTTTGACAAATAGATCACGTCATGTGTCCACCGTCACAGTGTCACACAGAACAGCTTCTCCGCCCCTAAACCCCTGCCCACCTGTTCAGCCCCCTCCCCTCCTTCCTGAACCCCCAGTAACCACGGATCTTCTTACTGTCTCTCCTTTTGCCTTTTTCAGAATGTTGTATCGTTTTAAATTTTGCTTCTGTGTGCTTTCCAGTGTTGACACAATGGACATGTGTGATGTGTTTCCTTCTAACTTTTTATTTTAGTGTAGCGCACACACGGACAAGCGCACACACCCGCCATTGGCAGCCTCTTGGCTGGGCTCAGAGCCAAACTCAGTCCGTGAGTCTTCCTGACTCAGAGCCCTGCCTTGGAGGGCTGTAAATGAAGGTGACTTGAGCCCAGTAGAGGAAACCAGAGCAGACTGAACACCTGGTGAAAGCAATTCAACTCCCACCATCTGCTCCCGTGAGAGCTTTATCCGGAACAGTGACCCTCCTTGCTTGTCAAACAGATGTCAAATCACATCGCTCCTGGGCTCAGAACTCCCCGGGAACTCCCATGTCATGAAGAGTAGAAGCCACAGTCCTTCAGAGGCTTACACACCCCTGAGATCTGACTTCCTCCTAGTTTCTTTCTGATCTGGTATTTCCTACTGTCCTCTCCTTCATTCACTCTGGTCCAGGTTCCCCAAATTCCTGCTGTTCCTCACGCACGGCAGGCCCAGTCCCACCCCAGGGCCTTTGTACCTGCTGCTCCCTCTGCCTGTGGCATCCTCGCCCCTCACTCGTCTCAGCCCCTTGCTCAGAGGCCACCTACTTCCTGAGCCTGTTGAACCCTGTCCCCTGCTGCCCCCGGCTCTCCTTCCCTGCGCCCTGTCCCCTCTGTGCCTCTTTTCCCTATTGCACCTGTCACCATCCGTCTTACTGTACATTTTGCTGATTCACTCATTGTCCGTTTGTCTCACTAAATTGTAGCCACAAGGGCAGGGACTTGTGTGTTCTGTTCGTCATTTTAACACGGTACTAGAACTGTGCCGACAGGTGACAGGTGCTCGATAGGTGTGTGTGGAAGGAATGGCTGCCTCGTGGGTGGACGCTGAGCCAAGGCAAAGGGAAGACGAGTGGGGAGGAGGGGCCTCCAGGGCTATTGCCCTCGCTTGGAGAAACCCATGTGGCAACCTCGTTTCCTCCAGGTGTTGGTGATTTCAGGGTCCACCCGGAGTAAATGCAGCAAAGGCAGAAGCAAGAGGGCGCTGCTGGTCACTGAGGCGTAAACCCGCATAGAATTCCAGACGTGGTGACACTTGGATGAGGAGGTCGGAAGCGGGGAAGGTTGGGGCCCCTGTACCCCTGCAAATCACAACTTGTAAGCAGTTACCTGGGCTTCCTGTCTATTGGAAAATGCCAGATAACGCTTTGTGTTTGGAGAGTAAGGCCGTGCTGATATAGGAAAATTGATGTTCAACTCTCAGAGGTAGAGACTTAGAAGAACACAGTCCCTGTCTCCAGACACCTGAGAGGCTGTCACTGAATAGAGGGGACTTGCTCTGGCCTCAGAAGATGGGCCTGTGATTGGGAACGGCAGGGACACGGAGTTCGATGCACCGTAAAGAGGAACATGTAGCCATTAGAGCTCTGCAAGTAGGCTGTCTCGGGAGGTAGTGAGGTTGCCATCACTGGAGGCATTCAAGCAGAGCCAAATGACCACTTTGCAGTGGTGCTGCAGGGAGCATCAGGTATTGGGTGAGATTTCTGCCCAGGGTTCTTCTGTCCTCTGATTCTGACTTTCCGGGGTTCCTGTCCTCGTTCTGCTCGCTGGAGGAGTAGGTCCTGAAGGAGCGTCCTGGGTGCTCACACTCCGGTGACTGCACCTGCCTTGATGCCTGGTGCCGTCCTCCCCCCTTCCCTTCCCCTCCCTCGTGCTTCTCCCTGAACCTAAATAGACAAAGCTCTTAAGCCGCGAGGCTGAGAAAGACGTGCAAAGCTCCCAGCCTCTCGCACCTCTCCGGTCTCGTTCTGCTCACACCGGATCCTCGTCGGAAACCAGATCACCTGCCAGCAACCAGAATTGGTTTCTAAATATGCATTGTGGAGTCTAGTTCATGTCCTCCCTTGAACCAGGACACCGACCTTCTGCAGCTGTGCCCGTGAGCCCGCGTAACCTGTGCTTGCAGACACCCTGGGGCTGTCCCACCATTTTGGCCACTGGGCTCATGCATTCCATCCTGAATGTTTGTCATGCTTCTGACCATGCTCCAGAGAGACTGGCTCCAGCATGTTGTCACGGACCGTTCCGTGGCTTCCTCAAATCACATATCAAAAACTTGTGTCCCCACCCTCTTATATCTATAACTCCTGCTTTAGGCTCAGAACCGCACTTGGTGAGCTTCCCTGCTTCAGGACCTGGCCTGGTAGGGCTTAAACCAAAGGTGACTGGAACATATTAGCAGAAACCAGAGCAGACTAAACACCTGTCGAAAGCAAATTCAGCTCCGGGTGCTTGGGACATAGTGAGTCTGACAAAGACTCTGTCCTCTTGGAGCCACCATTCCAGAAGACTCAGAAAAGCTTAGACTGTAGGGTTATCTAATCTACCCTTCTTCATTTTCAGATAGGAAACCTTGGTTCAGAGAGGCCAAGTGACTTGCACAAAGCCACACCGCGAACTAGTGAAAAGCCGAGGCAAGAGCCAAGCCCCCGATTCCCGGTCCAGCATGTGCCCCTCATACTGCACAGCAGTTGTCAGGGGAAGGTTAGCACAGTGGCGAGTGCACAGGCTTTGGATTTGGATCCACCGTAGTCCAAATCCAGTGCCTTTGTCTCCCAGCTGTGTGAGCCTGGGAAAATTGTTTAACCTCTCTGTGCTTTGGTTTTCCCATGTGGAAAACGTGGACAGAAATATTCATAAGTCTATTGTGAGGTCAAAGACATGATCCCTGTGAGGCGCTTGGCACAGTGCCTGGCACACAGGGCATGGAGAAAGTGCCACTGTCGTTATCATCCCTGCAGTAAGTCCGTGTTGCCACTCAGGCTACAGGTGTGTCTCAGTGAGGTCTCACTAGAGGTGGGTAGGACTAAGAGTGGGGACACCTGGCTCCCAGGTTTGGCTCTGCCACTGACCCACTGGGGGATGTGTGAGTTTCCTACTGCTGCTGGAACAGGTGACCACACAGATCTGTCATGCACAGTTCTGGAGGTCAGGTGTCCAAAACGAGTCTTATGGCCAAAGTTGAGATGTCCGTTTTCCTCTCACCTTTCCCAGCTCCAGAGGCTGCCCATGTGCCTCGGCTCTCGGGCCAGATCACCCTGACCGCGTTTCCATCGTCACCTTTTCTTCCCTGACCCACCTGCCTTCCTCCTACAAAGACCCTGTGATTACATCAGACCCACCTACATGGTCCCAGATAGTCTCCCCATCTCAAGAACCTTAGTGATTGGCCTGGCGCAGTGGCTCACGCCTGTAATCCTAGCTTTCTGGGAGGCCGAGGCGGGTGGATTGTTTGAGCTCAGGAGTTCGAGACCAACCTGAGCAAGAGCAAGACCCCGTCTCTACTAAAATTAGAAAGAAATTAATTGGACAACTAAAAATATATAGAAAAATTAGCAGGCATGGTGGCGCATGCCTGTAGTCCCAGCTACTCGGGAGGCTGAGGCAGGAGGATCGCTTGAACCCAGGAGTTTGAGGTTTCTGTGAGCTAGGCTGATGCCACGGCACTCTAGCCCGGGCAACACAGTGAGACTCTGCCTCAAAAAAAAAAAAAAAAAAAAAAGAACCTGAGTGACATCTGCAAAGCCTCTTTGGCGCGTAAGGTAACACAGTCGCAGATTCTGAGGATTCGGGTGTGGATAACTTTGGGGGTCTTTATTCTGCCTCCTGCAGGGACGCAGCTTCCCTTTCCCCACCGGTGGAGGTTGAGTCAGATACTGCACAGGCTTCTTTCTCATGAACTCCCCCTGCCCTGTCCCCAACACCTCGCCCTGAGGCCACTTCCCCAAAACTCCACATCCCTGCCCTGGTGACAGCAGTTGCCACAGTGCTGGGAACTGCTAAAAAACCCCCAGGTACGGGGGCCTGCTGCCAGGATCCTGGCTCCTGCTGCTGGAAAAATAATCATAAATATAACCTCAAAACCAATTTGGTTCCCGACTTGCCAGAAAAATCAGAGTCGCTTTTGTTGGCAAGTTGTTTGGGGGCTGTTTGGGCACAGAGAACGCCTTATGGGCTGAGGGGGAGATCCTGGCACTCACAGGAAGATGTCCCTGGGACGACTGTCACAGGCAGCACAGGGGGGAATCCCCAACCTCTGGGCCGGAGTGGCCCCCAGGGAGCCTCAGAGATCAGCAGGTCCCACGTGGTCAGGGGAGGGAGGGAAACCCGCACCGCTGAGCAGAGATGCAGCGTATCTATATGACAAAATCGTGAACTCTGCCTTGTGTGGACTTGTCTGCATTGTGAGATCCCCTGCGTCTAGAAGAACACGAGCATTAACCGCCAGACACATCCTGGATGAGTTGCGGGGCTGGGTAATTGTTATGTTTTTCTAAAAATTCTTTTTTTTAAAGAATGAAATTTTTTCCCATTTTCTTCTTTTTTTATATTACATTTCCCCCCAAAGAATGTAACAACAAAATGTGGCCTATACATGCAATGGAATATTACTCGGCCTTAAAAAGGAAGGGAACCCTGACACAGGCTGCAACGCGGATGAACCTCCAGGTTCATGTTACGCCAAGTGAAGTAAGTCGGATGCAGAAGGACACCTATTGCATGACTCCACTTGCATGAAGTAGCCAGAGTAGTTGAATTCACAGAAACAGAAAGTAGGAAGGGATTTGCCAGGGGCTGGCGGAGGGGGAATGAGGAGTTAGGGTTTAGTGGGGACCGAGTTTCGGTTTGGAAAGATGGAAAGTTCTGGAGGTGGATGGTGCTGACAGCTGCACAGCAGTGTGGATGTAACTTAACGCTGGCTCCGTCCTTACCCAGGGGGCTGTCCTGTGCTGTGTAGGATGCCCAGCAGCATCCTGGCCTTCTACCCACTAGCCGCTGGTGGCACCCGACCCAGTGCGACAACCAGAACTCCCTCCAGTCATCGACAAATGCCCACTGAGGGGCAGATCCACCCCCAGGTGGGAAGCATTGCTCCGAGGGTTGTCGAGGAAGAGGACTGAGTGGGATGATATGGGAAGTACCCATAGTTCCTGAAATCGTGGGCGTTTCAATGAATATGACTTCCCGACAGAACGTCATCTTGACAGTGTCATAGGAGGGGCCCACTAGCACACGCACCCCTCTGCGACCCGGGACACGCGGCACGTCTCTTCTTCCGGCCGGCCAGCAAGCCCACCAGGGGAGATTGTCTCTGGACGTGGTGCTTACGAGGGCGGGTCCAGGGAGGGAGCCATGGTGGGGTCCGGGGTCTGATCATCCAGAGGCCACGTGGAGCTCTGATCACCATAATGAGGTACTTACGGGCCCTTCTTAGATGTCCTCATGCTGGCCTTACCAGAAGGTTCTTTCTAACCAGATCATCAGCAATAACTAGACACAGGCTAGTGTCCCAAGTACTCGGCCCGGGGCCCGACTCGTGGGAGGTGCTTGTTACTGACGGTGGCGCCAGGGTGGTGGACAAGGGAGGGTGGAGGCAAAGCGGGTGTCGATGGCCGAGCTGACGGCTGTGATGGTGACATGGGTGGGGGGGGTGGAAACTCACGCCTTCCTTCCCCAATTCCAGCCCTTTGTGATCATTCTCTGCTCATCTCTTGTTGGGGGAGACCAGTTGATTTCCGCTGCTTGTGTGTGTGCGACTGGCGTCTGTGTCCGAGGTGAGGGCTGGGAGTCGGGCTGGGGTGCAGGGAACCGAAGAAGTCACGTCCCTGGTGCAGCATCCTTGCTGCCGGACTGTCCCTTCTCCAGGACGCTGTCTGTGGAGCCAGGACAAGCCAGGCAAGCCTTTGACCTATCGCTGCAGCTGCGTCTTCCTCTTGCAAAATCAGCTTGTTACTTAACCAGACGAAGTGTCTGCTGCCTGAGACGGGATTTTAATTGGGAATTCTCCCCCTGCGTGATGGTCGATACTTAATGAAAGTGATGGTGGAGAACAGAGGTTAGCACTATCGGAAATTAGAGCTGGTGTTCCCTGGCGCCCCTGCGCCCGGGAGCAGGAGCGAGCCCTGCAGTGCCCTCGGATGCCTCCGGACGTGGCAGCGTCCTCTGCGGCAAGAAGCGCCGCAGCAGCAGCGGCCGTAACACGTGCAGCTTCTCCGGGTGCTCAGAGCTGAAGTCCGAACCTGGTGCCCGGGAAGAGCACGAAACAGGGAATCAGGAGACCTGGATTTCAGTCCAGACTCCCGGTGACCTCAGACAAATTGCCAGACTTCTCTGGGCCTCTCATCTGTAAACTTCGGGAGAGGAGTGGGGAGGGAGGGAGATAGATGTCAAATGTGCCTTCAGATCTAACCTTCTAAGACGCTGCGAAACCAGGGGTGCTGGCTCAAAGTCCAGCTGTGCGTGTGAAAGGCCAAGAGGCTGCTTCTGTTTCCTGGGCCTTTGGGGGTTGGTGTTCCGGAACGGTGACAGGGAGGACAGGGAAAGGTGTTCAGCTCTCCTGGTAATCAGAGAAGTGAAAATTAAATCAACAATATACTCCTTTATGGACTATCAAACTGACGGAGATGAAAGGGTGACAAAGTCCATTGTTGGTGTGAGTTCAAGACTCACAACCTTCAACTTGTGGGAACATATCTTAGAGAAACAACTAAGGATGTGCACAAGGCTGTTCATTTCAGTGTGGCTTCTAGTACGAAAAAACTGGGAACACCCTGGGATTGGGTGAGTATATCATGGTTCATCTCCCCCAAAATACCCTGCAGCCATCAAGTGTGATGCTTTATAAATTATATTTGTTGAATGAAAAGATGTTCCATATTGGGCTATCCACCAGAGTGGCGGAGTATGTCTACATGGTGTGTTTATGAACACATACACGTGGGAAAATTCTAGAAAGGTAAAAGCCAAAGCGTTAACCATGTATTTATAGGTTCTTTTATTTCCCTTCTTTTTATTTCTTTTGTCTCAGTGTGTTTGCAGACTTTGCCCAATAAGTAGAATTAAGAAAACAAAAATATGTTTTTAATCACCGAAAACACTTACCAGAGTCTGCTGATCTACATTATGCGGTTCCCGCGAGGCCAGACCCGGGGAAAGGCCCAGAGAGATCCTCTGGCTGCAGCCCTGACTGCTGGCAGGGGGCCGGGCCGGTGCAGGAGATTAATCTCAATCTACCATCCGCTGTGTCACCGTCTATTTCTGGAGAGCGGCAGCTCTTCACCCTCTCCAGCTCAGGTGTCAGCTGCTGGAGAGAAGTCATCAGTCAAGGGGAGAGGGACCAGAGGGGTGGCAGCAGGCAGGACACCCAGCTGCCCTGCACAAGGGACATGCCCATCTCTTCTGAGTGTGTCCTGGAGGAGAAGGAGGACGTGGCCATAAAGGGAGGGCACTGTGGACCCTGGTCTGCCCAGGCCAGAATGAGGTGGAGGCCACTTCGGCTTTGGTGGAAGGGAGATTTGGGTTGGAGGAAGACCCATAACGAGACAGAAAGTAGGACGTCAACTCCCTGCCCATGGGTCATCTCCCTAGGAGGGTGTGAGCTGCATCATTACCATGGCCTCCCAAGACCCTCATGCCACCAAGCACATGGTTTTGTAGGGACACCTGGACAGAGTCAAGTGGTTTGTGACTGCGGGACAAAGGCTGATGGTTAGGACAGGTTCCTGCTCATCCTTGAACTCCGTTTTCCCATAATCCATTGATTGGGCTGGGTGCGGTGGCTCATGCCTGTCATCCCAGCACTTTGGGAGGCTGAGGCCGGAGGATCGCTTTGGAGCCAGGAATTGGAGACCAGCCTGGGTAACATAGCGAGGCCCCATCTCTATAAAAAATGTTTAAAAAATTAGCTGGGTGTGGTGGCGCGCACCTATAGTCCCAGCTCTGGCATTTCCTCGCTGCGTGGTTTTGGGCAACTCACTTGCCCTTTCTGTGCCTCAGTTTGGTCATCTGTAAAACAGGGTTAATTATAGTAGCCTCCTTCTCCGGTGGGCCTGGGGAATAAATGGGCTAACGCGTGTGAGGCCATAAGGGCAGTGCCCGGCACATGCCAGGTGCCGAGTCAGCATTGTTTACTTCCTTTGCTATTCTTATCTCAGACAGCTGAAGAGGTGGGTCAGGGAAAGGAGAGAGAACATTCCAAAGTCAAGCAGGGACGTTGCAGGACCTCCCCTCCACACCTGCTCGTGCCCCACACAAACCCGTCCTTCCCCCCAGAGTCCCTCCGTGGGCTTCCCGGGGCCTCTCCTGTGCAACTTTTCACGTTCTACTTGAGGTGTCCTTTGCACACGTGTCCTGATGCCTCTCCCCTTAGACCTGAGCTCCTTGAGGCCAAGGCCACCTATCTCTGTCTCTGTCTCTCTCTCTTCTCTGTCTCTCTCTCCCTTCATCCCTTCCTCCCTCTCTCTCTCCATTCCTCCCTGCCTCTCTTTGTCTCTTTCTTTCCTCCTTTTTCCCTTTCTTTCATATCCATCACTGCCCTAAGCATAAGGCCCCACCTGTTTTTCTTAATGCCTGAATTAAAGGAAGCCATTTAATAACTGAATGTCTGCTGAGCAGCTAAGAGCAGGCCCGCCTTAGAAGGTTACTGTTTATTCTGCTCCAGTTGCCATAACAAAATACCATCGACGGGGTGGCTTAGACAGCAGACGTCTGTAGACATCTGCTTCCTTGCAGTTCTAGAGGCTGGGAGTCTGCAATCAGGTGCCAGCAGGGCTGCATTCTGGAGAGGACCCTCTTCTTGGCTTGCAGATGGCCACTTTCTTGCGGCGTACTTGCATGGCAGAGACTAAGAGAGAGAAGCAGAAAGAGAGAGATACAGAGACAGGCTCAGGTAGCTCCGTGGTGTCTCTTCTTATAAGGGCACTAATCCCATGAGGAAGGCCCCACCCTCATGACCTTATCTAACCCTAATTACCTCCCAAAGTCCCCATCTCCAGATACCATCGCATTGGAGGCTGGGGCTCCAACATATGAATTTTGGGAGGACACAATCATTCAGTCCATGACAGCTGCCTACTTAGCAGAGCATTTCAATCTAAAGCAGTAGTTCTCGACCAAGGGGACTTCGTCCTCCCCACCCAGGGGACATGTGGCAATGTCTGCAGACATTTTTTATTGTCCCACTGTGTGGGGGTTGCTGCTGGAATCCAGTGGGTAGAGGCGTGGATGCCGATAAACACCCTACAGTGCACAGGAAAGCCCCCACATCAAAAGGTTATCCTGCCCCAAATGCCAGTAGTGCCCAAGCTGAGAAACCATGGTCTAAACTGAGGTCCTGCAGGGGAGAAGAGGGGACCCCCAAATCAGACTATACCGACTCCAGAGTTCTGCAGTTGGTCTCATAGCCCTTTGAGATGCTTCAGTAGCAGTATCCTCCTGCCTTCTGCTGGGCCCTGTCTGCCTGCCTGCCTCTCTTTGTCCAACTCTTCTTATTTCTCTGCACTTTATGAGCTATGAAAACCCATCCAGTCAGTGCATCTTATCATGATAGCGCCACTATCGTCGTTCCAAAGTCCCCCGCCCCTGGTGGGCTTGCGTGCAGCGTTTTTCAAACAAGCCCATTTCTTCTAGCCACAGAGAATGTGAGATGACATTTTCTAAAATTGTCGCTTTGTAAAAATGCCAAGACCAATCTCAAGGCACAAAGAACATTGTGGAAATCAAAATTGACTCGAGAAGTCGTGTCCAGCAAAGGCTGGATTAAAATGACAGGCACTGTGGGCTTGTGTTACTGTGTTGTGGTTGTTTTCCATTTAATACTGCTTAACTGAAGGCAAGGATTTTTAGAAAGTTTCTGTAGCTAAATAATGACCTGTTACTAGCTTGAAGGTTGCAAATAATCTACTGTCTTTAGAAACTGCCTGTGCTTCGTGTGATCCGTTGGTGTCCATCTTATTTATCTGCACGTGTTTGGCTGGATGTGAGCTGCTAAGAGGAGGCAGGTTGATTGCATTTTCCATTTTTCCATTGAAGAAATCAGTGTCTGCAAGGGAACTCCAGTGTAACCCTGTCGTAAAGCTCTCCTGTTTTATTCAGATGCATTTAAAATGCTCAGAAGAAGTAGACAGAAGTTTGGCCTCTTTAAGAAAAAGAGAGTCAAAAACTGTAATCAAGTATAAACTGAAGAAGCTTACAGAGCTAATTCCTTGGCTCTGTAGAGCAGACACTGATGCAGGGGGAGAGGGAGCACTGAGGCTGGTTGCTAGGCAGTGGTTCCCACAGGGAGGAAAGCATCGGTGGGTTGGTTGTAGACTACGTAAAAGATGGACCAGGCTAGAAGGAAGGAGGAAGCTCAGATACTCTTCCACCACCATCTCTTTCTGAGCTGGAGAAGAAAAGACACACAGATAAAAACTCCAAGAGTGGTTGGTTGCAGGGTTCCTGTGCAATCAGCAGAGCTACTCTTTGGAGGACAGAAGCCAGCTAATTATCGAGGTGAGAGGAAATCATCCCGACTTTCAGATCGTGCTGGAGTGGGTGGAGGGTCAACTAGTCAAAACCTGGAAGCACTGGGAAGAGCGCAGGGGAGGTTTTCCTGAGAGTCGGAAGGAAGCCAGAGGTAAGCAGAGAGTGAAGGCTGTTGAGCTTCGTGTCAAGATGGTGTCCTCACATCTCTATGGCTACTCCCGCTGGAAAAAGGGGACCTTATTGATCAAAGGGTAAGAGGCAGTCTCCAGAGCCAAATGCCTGGGTTCGAATCCTAGCTTCATCACCTTGAAGCTGTGTTGCCAAAGGCAAGCTATGTAAACTCTCGGTGCTTCGGTTTTCTCATCCATAAAATGGGCATAATTGCAGTACCTACTCATAGGTGGCTGTGAGACCTGAGAGTAGATACATATGTAGCACTTAAAGCAGTGTCTGCAGTGTGACTATTAGTTACTACTACTTTGTTTTCTCTCCTCTTCCAGATCAGAAACAGAAGATCTGAGCTCTTTATGCATTCTAATATCATGCATTCTCTTGTAACTGAGATTTGTAAAGTCGTGGCAGTCATTTGGGTTGGTGCATAGTTTGTGTTATGTACCAGTCAGGATGGGCACATGATGCTTGGTAACAAACAGTCTTTAGTGGCTCAGCAGTATGCAAGCCACTTTGGTTCATGTATCTTTGGTTCATGTCCAGCGAGGGCTGGGGCTGGGGCTGGGGGGCTCTGTTCATATTACTCATACAGAATATCGGCCATGAGGGGCTTTGTCTCAACACGTCTGTCTTTCCAGCCTCAGCTCGTGCCAAGTTCCCCTTTGCCCACTCTGCTGCCCCTGGCTGCTCTGTGTTTCCAGGGTGCCAAGCTCTTGCCTAGCTTATCTTCTCTGCCTGGAATGTTCTTCCCATGGCTGGTTCCATCTCATCCTTTAGACCTTAGCTAAGATAACACCTCCTGACTACCCCATCCAAAGACACTCTTTTGTCCCAGACATTCTTTACCATTTCACCCTCATGTTTCATCCTGAACATTTTATTATTAAATAACTCTGTCTACTGATTTATTGCCTGAAACGTAAGCTGCATAAAGGCAAGGGTTTTGTTTTATTCACTGCCGTGTCCTGAAGGCCTAGGACATAGCAAATACTTAAAAAAAAATTCGTGACATAAATGAATGTCTGTATTCTCCCACTAGAATTTACATGCTCTGGGTAGGGGCCTTATTGAGCCTTGTTTATCACCAGTCTCTTGGCCCACACAAAGTACTCAGCACATATTTGTTGAATGAATAAACGAGTGTCTAGACAGCCACCTCTCATGGTGCCTAGTTTCTCACGCCTCAGGCAGGTCTCCCCGTAGGCTCATGTCAGTAGATGGGAGTGTAGAATTTACCTGCAGTTCTCTTCACTGCCCCCTACTTGACCTGGTGGCAGATGGGGTTCCCCAAGAGAAATGGCTTAGTGATAAGGGAACAGTCAGTGGGGCGGTATCTCTGAAATGTTATAAACCAGCCAGGTGCAGTAGCTCACGCCTGTAATCCCAGCACTTTGGGAAGCTGAGGTGGGAGGATCACTTGAGCTGGGAGTTTGAGACCAGCCTGGGCAACACAGCAAGACCCTGTTTCTACAAAAAATTAGCCAGGCCTGTGCCTGTAGTCCTGAGAGGCTGAGGCAAGAGGATCACTTGAGCCCAGGAGTTCAAGGATGCAGTGAGCTTTGATTGGGCCACTGCACTCTAGCTTGGGTGACAGAGCAAGGCCCCGTCTCTAAAAATTAATTAATTAATTAATTAAAAATATTGTAAACCTGTGTTTACAGGTTGTAAGCCTGTGTTACAGACGGGCTAGGAGCCCGTCTGTCACCACCAGCTGGCTGGCAACTTCTGTCCCTACCACTTTATGGCAGCCATGGGAAGAAAACATCAGCTTCCTGTGTCCCCATCTCCTGCACCCCCGGCTCTTCTCTTCTTGGCTTTCCTCCCTCTTTGTCTTACACAGGCATAGGGGCTACAGGCCAGGTCTCCGGAGCCAGACTGCTTGAGTGGGAATCCAGGCTTGGTCACTTACTAGCTGTGCAACTTGGGGCAAGTTACTCCACCTCTCTGAGCCTGTTTCCCCATTTGTAAAATGGGGATGCTATTGAGACCTACCCTGTGGAGTGGTTGTAAGGATTAAATTAATTAATATAGGCCAAGTGCTTAGAACGGTGGCTGTCCCATGGTAAGTTCTATGTAGCATTTATTGTTATAAAGTACTTGCTCAGCACACACTCAGTTTTGGTATTTTTCTAGACTGGAGGGTTTCAAATTTCTTCTTAAGTGAGTCAGACATTCTTCACGTGAAATATTAAAGACAACCCCAATATATAAAGCAGAATTTAAAAGGGCTTTTCTGGTCTGGGCATGGTGGCTCACGTCTATAATCCCAGCACTTTGGGAGGCTGACGCAGGAGGATCACTTGAGCCCAGGAGTTCAAGACCAGTCTGGGCAACATAGTGAGACCTCATCTCTACAAAAAATTTTAAAAATTACCTGGGCGTGGTGGCGCACACCTGTAGTCCCAGCTACTCAATAGGCTCAAGCAGGAGGATCGTTTGAGCCCAGGAGTTCGAGGCTGCAGTGAGCTATGATTGCACCACTGCACTCTAGCCAGGGCAACAGAATAAGACCCTGTCTCTTAAAAAAAAAAAACAAAAATGTACTAAATTTTAGACCAGCATATTCTGATTTTTTCCTTGGTGATTACTCTGAGGCTTTAAAAAAAAAAGTTTACATTCCATTCAGACCAGCTTTTCCCCCCTTTTATTTTTGGGGTGTGCTCCCGCTTTGCTGGCCCTGTAAGCACTCACCTTGTCAACCTGTAGGCAACCCGCGCTGCAGCCTAAACCTCTCTCTCCTTCTGCCCGCCCTTTCTCAGGCCTGGACACAATCCAGTGCTCCCTGCCCGTGGAGAACAGGAGGGTATCCTTGCGCGAGCTGTCGGAGGCCAGCTTCAGTGAGTGCAAGTTCAGCCTGTCGCTCACAGACCTGTTCATCATCATCTTCTCCGGCGTGGCCGTGTCCATCGCCGCCATCATCTCCAGCTTCTTCCTGGCCACCGTGGTGCAGTGCTTCCAGAGGTGCGCCCCCAACAAAGACACAGAGGACGAAGACGAGGACGAGGACGACTGAGCCACCTCTTCCCGTTCCTCATTGTCCAGCTCCGAGCCAGCAGCTCCTCTCTGAGAAGGGAGGGAAAAGCATCGGCTCCTGTCAGTGAACAGAACAGAGCCTGCTCTGCGTCTTGGCCCCTGGATGCCCCACTGGAACCCCTGGTCACAGGGTTTAGAATCAGCAGAGCAGAGAAGGGCAGAGCCTGCCTCTCAGGTGGAGGTGTGTGTTGGGGGAGAAGATGGCTGAGGCAGGCTTCGTAGCTGATGGCTGAAAACCTCCCCAGCAGATGTGAAGGCTTGCGGCTTTTGACCGCAAAGATGATTTTATGCCATTCTTTCTCCGATGTGGACTGGGAGGTCACGAAGCATCCCCTTCCTCCCAAGAAACAGCAGCTCAAACAGTGGGGATTAAAATTCAGATCGTTCTCTGCAGAAGCAAGAATTCCACCCTTTGTCTAATAGGCCTCAGCAACCTTGGGATGTTATACCAAGAATGAATAAACCATGTGCAAGGGGCGGGCGTGGTGGCTGACACCTGTAATCCTAGCACTGTGGGAGGCTGAGGCAGGAGGATCGCTTTAGGCAAGGAGTTCAAGGCTGCAGTGAGCTGTGATCACAGCACTGCACTCTAGCCAGGGCAACAGAATGAGTGAGACCCTATCTCTAAAAAAAAAACAAACAAAAGCAAAAACAAAAAACCCATGTGCAATAGACTGAATATTTGTGCCCCCCTAAAATTCATACGTTGAAAGCTAATCCGCAGTATGATGGTATTTGGGGGTGGTGCCTTTGGGAAGTGATCAGGTTTAGATGAGGTCATGGGTACAGCCTGAATGATGGGATTAGAGCCCTCATGAAAGGGGACCTAGAGAGTTCCCTCACCCCTTCTTCCACTTGGGGACCCGGTGAGAAGTCACTGTCTATGAGCCAAGAAGCGGGCCCTCACTAGAACCCAACCATGCCAGCACCGGGTCTCAGACTTACAGCCTCCAGAACTGTGAGAATAAAAATCTGTTGTTTCCAAGCTGCTCAAACTACGGTATTCTGTTGTAGCAGTTGAAATGGACCAAGACACCATGTGTGGTTAAAATGGCACCAAGGAAAAAGCTAAGACCTGACCAAACAGTGTTTGTTGTTATATTTTGGTAAGCTTCTGGATTTACCAAAAGTTGGAAAAATTTCGTTGACATAACTCAACCCCTGATCCTTATCCTAAGAGAGAGCAACTTGTAGAGGAAGGATAGTTGCTTTGTACGATTGTCATGGTCTCTCTGCTCAGTCATTCTTGCCTCTGAATGTACATTCGGGTTGTTCCTCTCTCCCAGCCCCTTCCTGGATCCCTCCTCAGCTAAGTAACACTTCGCCATTCTCTACGCCACAGTTCCGGACTGGTCATCTCCAGAACTTTTGATAAACTTTCCTGGAGGCCAGGATTCCAATCAGCAGGTTGCATTGGATCAACAAAATGCTAAAAAAACATGCTGGGAGTTGGCCTCTGAAAAACCTCCATTGGTGGCCTTAGGGTATATGTGACATTTCTTTGGCACATAGGCTATGACAGGCAGTGTTTTCCAGGATGTGGGATGCAGAACTTTGGTTCAGAGACAATGTGAAACAAACAAGTCTTGCGCCCCAGTGGGTTAATACAAGATGACTCGTGTTAGCAGCGTTGGCCCGGGCCGGGGGCTGAGACTTGGAACAGGGGCTCATGAGAAGCCCTTGGGGTATTTTTGAGAATCACTTTTCCATTGTTCCCTATAATACATTACTTATGTTTCTTTGCTTCATTGCTTCTTTCCATCCTCGTTTCTGTAAATAATTATCGAGCGCTTACTCAGTGCCAGGTACTGGTCCAGGCATGGTGGTTGTGCATTGAATAAGGAAGACAGGTTCCCTGTTCTCTTGGGCCTCACATTCTTGTGGGTAGAACAGAAAACAAACAAGGAAACAAAACTGTCATTGCAGGTAGAAGCGTCATGAGGAAAGTAAATGACCGAGAGTAACTGGTAGGACCTACTCCAGAGTAGGTAGTCGGATGTGTGTGTTAGGGTTCTCCGGAGAAACAACCAACAGGAGACAGACAGACGAAGATATTTATTACAAGGAATTGGTTCATGAGCTCATGGAGGCTGAGAAGTCCCAGGGTCTGCACTTGGCAAGCTGGAGACAGGAGAGCCGAGGGTGTCGTCTCGTTCCAGTCCAAGGGCAGGAGAAGACCCAGCTCTGCAGTCGGGTGAAAAAGAGTAGCTTCTCCCTCCTCCACCATTTTGCTCTGTTCGGGCCCTCGGTGGACGGGATGGTGCCCGGCAAACACACTGGGGAGGGCCGTCTGCCTTACCCAGGCTACCTGTTCAAGTGCTAATCTCACCCCAAGCCCCAGGCTCACCCAGAAATAATGTTTAACCAAATATCTGGGCACCCTATGGCCCAGTCAAGCCGACACACACAATGCATCATCACATCCCAGAGGGCCTCTGGGTGGCTTTGGAGCTGGGTCCTGCCTCCCTCTTCTCTCACCTCCTGGCCTCTCTCCCTCCCTTCTTTCCTACTGTCTCTCTGCCTCTCTCTCTCTCTCTCTCTCTCTGTACTTCAACCTGGGAGAGACTCTCAGTCTGCCCTCTGCTCCCCAGTGTGGGCTCCAGTGGAGGGGACCCCTGGCTCGGAGGGACTGTCTGTTCTCAGAGTCCCTGGGCAGGTGGAGAAATGACTCCATGGCAGCCCCAGCACTGAGAGCCCCTCTGTGGGCTCTGACCCCCGGTGCAGGTAGCGCTTCTGCTGAGAGCGTGAGACAAGATGATCTGACGTCAGCACCTCCCCAACCTGGCCAAGGGTTCAGCTGGATCTTGTGTGGGGTTGGGATTGTGCCTCCGCCTGCTCCAACCCCCGGGAATGCCGCTACTGGGGGTGCAATTAAAGGACCGAGCCCAATGGGGCCCTGCCGAAGTCATAACGTGTCTCTCCCGGAGTCCTGGGGAGATGGTGCCCCAAGCTGGGGACATAGCGCCAGACCCGTGTTCTAAAGGTTCCGGTGGATGAATTTCCCCCAGGAAGTCTGTTTTATTCTTTCAGTCTGCCTTACGTGATTCATGCTGGTCCACGGGCTCTGCCGTTTCCTTAGAAGGCACAAGCCCTACCTGGCACTCATTCATTCGCTGAATGAATGAATGAGCGAGGGAAGGGCTCTCGTGTCTGCTGGCTACACCCCAGGGTTTGGGAGTGAATGTGATTCTTGGGAAGAAGGGGAGCTTTAAAATATCTCCAGTTAAAATGGTCACTTACTGCCTGGATATACAATTCCTGTAAAATACTGGGGATACTGGGGACATTAGGGATGTTGGGGATGGGGGACGGAAGGGAGGGAAGGAGCATCCATCATCAGGCCCAAGAAAATAAAATATACTGACCAGGGGCCACAGCTCAGCTGGGGAGACGCCTTTTGAGACGTGACATTGCACAAACAGTAGGCAATGATTCGGAACTCTGTGACTTGCCTTCCGGTCTCGAGTTTGTGTCGTTATTGACAATAGTGCTGCCCCCATACTCATGGAGGGTCTCTCCTACATCTCCACAGGTGTCGTTTGGATCTTAGTTCAAATGCCACCTTCTCAGGGTCAACCTCACACCCCACCTCAATTATTTTCTGCACAGCAGGCACCATGATCTGACCTATTTACACATTTACTTTCTACCTCCCTGAGCTATAGCTTGAGCTTCCCCAGGGCAGGACCTTGCACCACTTGTGTCCCCAGCATTTAGGATCGTGCCTAGCACGTAGCAGTGGCACAACCAATATATGTATTGGTTGGAAGAGCAAACAAATTAACTCCGTATAGCACACGAGCTGCCCCGCACACCTGAGCTCCGTGTGCGCAACGGAGTTACCTCACAACTCCAGGTAAGAGCTTCTGTTGTCCAGTTTTGTAGATGAGGAAACTGAGGCTCAGAGAGGGTAGGCGGTCACAGGATGTAACTGAGCCAGCTCAGACTCGCAGCTGGAGGACTCCCAGCCTGTGCCCTTGGTTCTGACAGCTCGTGCGTGTGGAGGGTCATGCTCTGTGCTGGATGCTGGGCCTGGTCCTTTGTGCAGATTCCCTCCTTCAAGCCGCTCGCGAACCCCGTAAGGAAGGTACCCCTGTTACCTCCCCTTTCTGACTCCATCACCTCTGTTTTACTGTTGAAATAACCGATTTGGGCCTGGGAGAAACTTGCGGGTGGGACGCAGCCCATGAGTGATGGAGCAGGATTTGGCTGCAGATGCTCTGACGCACACGGTGTGGCGTCTCCTTACCCACCTGCGTTTCCTCCTCAGGCCGGCGGGCGTAGCCTGGCAAGGACAGCGTGGAGTGGCATGTTTCTCGGGGCTGTGTGCTGAGCTTCTGCGAAAGCAGCCAGCAGTTGCTGCGCGCATGCACGATGACTTTATTTCAAGCCTCAAACCAAACACCTCAGATCCTTCTGGGAGCATCAAACCACCAGAATATCTTTTTTTTTTTTTTTTTTTTTTCAAGCCTCAAACCAAACACCTCAGATCCTTCTGGGAGCATCAAACCACCAGAATATCTTTTTTTTTTTTTTTTTTGAGACAGAGTCTCACTGTGTTGCCCGGGCTAGAGTGAGTGCTGTGGCATCATCCTAGCTCACAGCAACCTCAAACTCCTGGGCTCAAGCAATCCTACTGCCTCAGCCTCCTGAGTAGCTAGGACTACAGACATGCGCCACCATGCCCGGCTAATTTTTTCTATACATTTTTAGTTGTCCAGATAATTTCTTTCTATTTTTTTTAGTAGAGATGGGGTCTCGCTCTTGCTCAGGCTGGTCTCGAACTCCTGAGCTCAAACAATCCGCCCGCCTCAGCCTCCAGAGTGCTAGGATTACAGGCGCGAGCCACCGTGCCCGGCCAACCACCAGAATATCTTGTCTCACTGCCTTGCTCTCTTTACGACCCGATGACCAGAGGGTTCCGGCTGCATTACAGTCTCATGCATCTTACTGTGGTGACGGTGGGTACCACCAGCACAGCCCCTGGACTGGGCAAGAGGGGCCCTGTCTTAGGTCCGGTGCTCTGGAGGGTCCTGCTCCAGCCTTCTCCAGCTGTGCTCTTCCCCAGGGAGTGAGGAACAGTGAAACCAAGGGCACACACCCGCACAGAACCAGTGTGCCCTTCTAGAACATTCTCTGAGTACTCAGGGCCCCAGAATTTCCTGCACAAATGACTCCCTGAGCTCTTGCGTCAGCTTCTTCCCAGCATCCCACCTCCAGGGCGGACTGAGTGGCCACACAGGATGTTGGCAGGGAATGTGAGCGGAGGTCAGGTGTGCAGGCTTGGTTGTCCACACAGGTGTGCGTAGACCCCTAGAGGTGCAGGCCGGAGCTGGGGGGAGGGGCAAGGGAAGGGAGGCAGGTCTCAGACAGCTCAGCTGTCCCCACACTGCCCTATTCTGGTGCAGATTTCCAGGAATTCTAGAATATACCAAGTAACCCTGGTCTTTAAGTCATGAAGAGACTACTTTTGTCAAAGTAGCTGGATAGAACATTTTCTTTAACAGTTTATCTTCACTCATGACTTGTAAATGTTTAGGTAGAGATGTGCGGAGGGTATTTGCACTCCTGTCCTGGCTCCACGGATGTTACAGGTGGGCCTGGGTACCGCAGCAGGGACCAAAGGATGGCCACTCGCCCTGGCTCTGGCCTCAGGACCCAATACCACTTCTGCCCTGTGGTGCTGGTCACCGGCCTTTCTACTGGAAGGAAGGCTGGGAAATGCATGGGCACAATTGCTCTCCACAGTGACAGAGAAGGGTGTGCACGGAATGTCCACGCTGCTATTGCCGCTGCCACCCCGCCATTCTCTCCCTCCCTGTCATCTTTCCCTTTCCCCCTACCCCCTCCCCTGCCTCTCCTCCTCCTCCTACCCACTGTCTCTACAGCCTCAGGTGGCCAAGGTTACAGGCATGAATTCTAGATGCAGTCAGTGGCTGGGGGCGGGTGGTTTTTCCAACGCTATTAAATTTAACTGGACCGAGAGCACATCTGGACTCTGAGTTTCGTTAACATCCTGCCACCGCTAACCGAGCCAGCCACCAACCCTGTGCCTTGGCTCTACTCTAAACTTTTTAGTGGCCTCTAGTGGCCTTGAGGGTTAAGTAATTAATTATTTGCAAAGTGGTCTTTTGGAACCCTGTGCAATGAAACCTCCCCAAAGCAAAGCCCTGTGGATTTCATTTGTCTGCAACCAACAAGGTAGCTTTGTTCTTGCGTCCCCAGGCCGATAAACACACATCCAAGCTTTAAATTGTTTTTCCGTGGAAAAGATTTTTTAAAAATGAAAAAAGAGCACTGTTCTCTGCTGTTTGCAAATGCAATCTATTTTTTCTAAAACATACCTTTCCAGGGTGTGAGTTGTTATATTTTGGCCTTGGAAAAAATACAGGATACTTTGCTGGTAAAACTTCACGCCCAGATTCAGGACTGGGTGTGTCATGAACTCATTTGCCCTCCGGAGTTCCACTGGAACCTGAGCTGGGAGTCGTGTCTTCCAAGAGCCGTTCTCTGAGTTTGACGTTTGGTGCAGAGCCCTCACCCCACTCTGAGCCTGATTGTGGACAGTCACAGAGGGAAGCTGTCATGTGCTAACCCGTCTTCCGAGGAGCCGCCGGGCAGTGGAGGGCCGACCCTCCAATGGAGCGTCCCCTTTGTCGCCACAGCTGAGTGGCCCTGGCCATGCTGTGGGTCCCCTCTGTGGAAGGGAGTAACACTGACTTCTTGGCACAGCTGACGAGAGCACACGAGACAATGAGGAGGTCCCCAGCAAACGTGGGTTCCCTGCCCTCCCCCTCCAGAGTCCTGGCGGTGCCTCCTTGAGCATTCGCAGGTGCAGGGAAGAGGGTGCAGCTGCAAGAGGACCGCAGCATCAGAGCCCAGATCCCAGCATGGGATGACGGAACTGAGAGCCAGCGGTCTGAAGACCTCAGTCCTCGTGTTCACTATTGATGAGTCCCCAGTGCCCCGTGATTGGCCTAATGACCCAGCTACACTTCAGTGCTCGTGAATCTATGCAAATGTCCGAGGCTGCTTTTGCACGTGTGACCCACACATCCCCAGAGTCCACTCACCTAGGAGTACAGATGAGGCCACATGAGTACCCAAATGATGTTGTCCTGGTCATCCCACCTCCTGAGTGGGAGATTTCACCCCTGCAAAAGTGCTTCCTCCCACGCTCCACGCTCCACCCCACAGACACCAAGCATTCCTGGGGCCCAGGGGCCTTTTTCTCAGGCCTGACACCCAGCCTAACTGGCGTCCACTATGCACCCAGGGTGTCTGCTGGGGGCTCACCCCGACCCTAGGCAGTGTGACACACATCCAGACTTTAAATTGTGGCTCCAAGAGGGCCTGCTGTGGCTCTTCGGGGGACCCCCCTTGAAGTCATCCCTGCCTGCCCAGGTGTTTAATCCTAAACTGTCAGTCCCTGGAGGTGCCCTCATGGGTGAGTGTCCTTTCAGCCCTTATTCACTTCCCAGGGCCACACTTTCTCATGGAAATGGGGACAATGACTCCTCCGGGAGGTCAGACCTAGTCCCTAGCCCAGGCTTAGGACAGACCAATATCTCCCCAGTTTCCCTGGCTCTCTGGTCTCTTCCCTGAACACCAAGACCTCCCTTTCATCAGCCTCCTCCACTCGGGTTCATCAATGTGAGCAATCAGGTTCCGTCTCCCCGTGAACCCCAGATCAGGCTCAGGGGGACAGGACATTGAAGCCGTTCAGCGCCTCTGCTCCTTCCTGACTACTGGGGAGGCTGCAGGCTCCTGCTGGTGACCAAGAAGCTGTGGATTCCACCCACATTTTTACAAGCCTGTGGCTCCACCAGGGCTTGGTGCCGGCATCACGGCACATCTCCCCTCCTCCCCATGAATCCTCTGTCCCCAGAGGTGCCCTCTAGACTGTAAACTCCACGAGGTCAGGGCTAGTGGGTGTCACCCATTATTAAATACCAAGCCGAGACCCAGGTGGCATGAACTGAGGAACACCTGCCAGTTCCCAGTCTGCAGAGGGCCATATCACGTGGCCTCCCTTAAGGAAGCAAGCCCGCGGGAGGGAGGAGGCATGGCAGAGTCCAAGCTGGGGTCCAAGCCGGAGTTGATTGCGTTTGACCTTTTCAAAAACCCACAACCACTGAAGTGGTTCCAACAGTATTTGGTTCTAACAGTATTAGAAGAGTAGAGTAACAGAATATCCAAGCAGAACAGGAGATGCACGTTCCACTTGAGTATTTAGGGGGCAGCTGAGCTGGGCCTGCGGCTCACCCCGCAGCCCTTTAGGCTCTGCAATACTGCCCTGGGGTCCCGGCTTTGCTGGCCCACTCCGTGCCTCTCCCCGTCACTCACGCCCTTTGGCTCTTGGCCTCCCCACCTTGGCTCCTTACACAGGCCCGGCCTGGTCCAGCCAGAGGCCCTTGCCCCTGCTGTCCTGTGTCTGGGAGGCTCTTCCCCTAGATCTTTGCTCCTTCTTGGCACCCGAGTCTCAGCTAAAAGGTCACCATCTCAGAGAGGCCTTCCCTGCCCATCCCAGCCGAAGAAACCCTCACCTGTCACCCTCGGTGATGGTTAATTTTAGGTGTCAACTTAACTGGATTAAGGGATGCCCAGGTGAAGCATTATTTCTGGGCATGTGTGTCAGGGTGTTTCCAGAAGAGACCGGCATTTGATCAGTGGTCTGAGTGAGAAATGACAGCCCTCACCCAACGTGGGAGGACACTTGTCCAATCAGTCGAGGGTTGGCATAAAACAAAAAGCTGCAGAAAAGGTGAACTCGCTCCCTTCTCTCTTATGGAACTGGGACTTCTTCTCCTGCCCTTGGACATCAGACCTCCAGGTTCTCTGGCCTTTGGACTCCAGGACTTGAACCAGCAGCCCCCAGGTTCTTTGGCCTTCAAACTTGGACTGAGCCATGTACCAACTTGCCTGGGTCTCCAGCTCGCAGACAGCCTATTGTAGGACTTCTCAGCCTCCCTAATCCATGAGCCAATTCCCCTAATAAATCCCTCTAATGGATCGATCTATCTATCTCTCTCTCCAGTTGGTTCTGTTTCCCTGGAGAACTCTGACTAATGCATTGTCATCCTCTTTGATTACCTTCATGACTGTGTGGGCTGCTTGGGTTTTGCTTGCCTGTTCGTATATGGCTGCCCATTGCTAGACTATAGCAAGAGCACAGTCC
This sequence comes from Propithecus coquereli, assembly GCF_000956105.1. NCBI lineage: Eukaryota > Metazoa > Chordata > Mammalia > Primates > Indriidae > Propithecus > Propithecus coquereli. The sequence continues at coordinate 3,795,436 of NW_012153840.1, forward strand.
ATGCTTGTCTCGCTTACCCTATATGCCCAGATCCTAGACCTGCCTTGAGTTTGGCAGGAGCCTGATAGATACTTGTGCCGTGGATGGATGAGTATGTGGATGGATGGATGGATGGACGGGGGCTGAGTTGTGCATGGGTGGGTGGGTGGGGGGATTGTAGATAGAGGGATAACTGGGTGATAAATTTCCTATTCTTTCATGGATGTGAAAGCCATCCATAATCCGCGAGAAATATGGCTGAGGAAGGATTTACAAGACTCCTACTTAATGCATAAAGAAGAATCCCTCTTTGCCTTGCAGAGGGCACAATTCTGAGCCCAGGGCTGCAGCGATATCAAGAACCACTTACAGCGTTTCCTCCTTTGGCAGTTGTCCATTCCTGTCGTAGCTCGGGCTGCTGAATTTGGTTGCAAACCCCCAGGCCCTGTGCCTTGCCTTTGCTCTGAGAGCCTGGGAGAGCAAGGCCCTCAGTCAGGTCTCCACGTCTGGCCAGGCAGTGGCGGCCGCCTCCTCCCCTCCCTGAGCTGTTCCCCTCCTCGCGCCGCCAGCCTTGGCACCCGTGCTGGCCGCTGAGTGATTTCCATTCGTGGCCATCTGACCCCTAATTACTTCTGTTAATTACTTGGACAGGCCTTCCCTGCAAAAAGGGCTTAAAACCCAGAGACGGCGGGAAGGGAGTGTCCTTCATTAGTCCTTGTCCACCACCTGCCTCTGGAGGAAGGGGAAGGTGCACGGCTCAGGCTATTCAATTTCCCGAAGATTTGCTCTCTCAGATTCTGAGCCTTGACTGATGTCCGCCTGTCAGCTTGATGGATTCCCTCAAAGAGCTTATTCTCTCGCTAATCCTGAATCTTCTAAAGTGACTGAAGTGACCGATTGCTTGTTGGGGGAAACAGCATGATAGCAGGAGAGGGAGGGACGGCGGGAGAAAGCTCTAGGTCATCTGTGCAGTGTGGAATTAACCCCCCTGACTCCCACGTCCAAGGAGAGGCCTGCACAGAGCTGCGGCCCACGGCGTGGAAGTCCAAGTGGGGTACAAAGGCCGACAGCTCCTGTCGCCCCTCAGATCATCGCCTGCTGCGTGTGGGTACCGACCCCCTTTCCCGCGACTCCAGGGAGGGTGGGGCGCCCGTGTTATTTGGCTTTGCACTTTCTCTCATTTCCCCCATTTGTGCCACCTAAATCCTCCTTCTGCTAGATGCTTCTAACTTGGGAGGCATTCATTCATTCATTCATTGAGGATTTATTAAGTATTGACCCCATCCTACTGGTCATACAGCAGCAGACAGGACAAACACGGCCTCTAACCACACGCCACATGCAGTTTTCTATCAACATGTGATCACACACACACACCAAATGCGAGTTATGACAGGAAGCGCAGGGAGCCCAGGGCTGGGACCATCTTGGGGTCAGGGGCCAGGAAAAGGGTCCCTGGTGAGAACCGCAGAACCCTCCACCGATAATGTCTCCATCCAAACGTTTGCACTAAGAGACGTTCAGACTCTAGCGTGGCTTCTGGCAGCAGAAGGCCACGTCCCTAGGGTGACCCCAGCCCCGCAGAAACGCTGGCCTGACAAGGCTCAAGGCTGTGGGGAGAATCCACTGTCACGGCGACACCCAGCAGAGCCCCTGACCCCTTTCTTAGGGCATTTGCTATAGGAGGCTCCCGACTGTGCATCCTTCCTCTGGCCCTGGGACATGTGTGGGTGTGTGTGTGTGTGTGTGTGTGTGTGTGTGTGAGTGTGTGTGTGTGTGTCTGCTGCAGCTCAGGGTGTCTTCTCCAGAACCGAAAGCCATTTCTCTAACATGTATTCCGTAGGGAGGGCAAGGCCTGTGGCCCCCAGGCTCTGTGACTTTAAGGATGTCCAGCTGGTGGACACAGCTGGCCTCACCTCGTTCACAATGACCAGCCTTTGCAATTTTCCACTTCTCTGGCTCTCCCCTCCTTCCTTCTCCCTCTAGAATCCCAGTGACAGCTGCCCAAATCGGAATGGAGCCCAGCCCTTGCCCCTGCTGTTTGAATAAAATGTTTTCACTGCTTTGTTTGTCTTTGCCGCTGTGGGAGGGGCGTTGTCCAAAGCTGGAGAGCCCAGCAGGAGTTAGCCCAGCTGTGCTGCGAAGGGGAGTGTGGGGCAAGGCAGGAGTTGGGGGGAGAATGTTCTACAAAGATAACAAGGAAGAAGCAAAACAGGTTTGGAGGGGCTGGAGGGGGACAGTGGATGAGGTCTAGGGGGTTCCTTGCCCTTTTCAGGCACAGCTTGCCTGTTCATCTCCAGTGACCGCCTCTCGCGGAGGTGCCGAGAGCCTCCCGCCCACCCAGAGCTGCTCCTGACCACCCAGCCTCCTGCTCTCCTGATCAGCTCCACCCAGCTAACCTGCAGCCTGCTGTGCCCCCTCCCTGCTGTCCAGCCCTCTCCGGAGACCATCAGGGTGCTGCTGCCACATGGCTCCTCCACACCCATTAAAAAATGGAGATATACCACATACCATATTCACATACCGTAAAGTTCATCCTTTAAAAGGATACAATCAAAGGTTTTAGTATATTCACAGGGTTGTGCAGCCATCACCACTATCTGATTCCAGAACATCTCATCACCACAAGAAGAAACCCCTACCCATTAGCAGTCACTCCCGCTGCCCCCTTTCCCCAGCCCCTGGCAACCACGAATGCATGTTCCGTGTCTGTGGATTTGCCTATTCTGAACATTTCCTGGACGAATGGGATCGTGTAATACCTGGTCTTTGGTGTCTGGCTTCTTTCCCTGAGCGTAACGTTTTCAGGGTTCATCCATGTTGTAGCGTGTGTCAGCACTTCCTTTCTGTGGATGAATGACATTCCATTGCGTGGATGTGCCACGTGCTGATTATCCACTCATCAGCTGATGGGCATTTGGATGGTTTCCATTCTTTGGCTATTGTGCATGATGCTGCCGTGGCCATTTGTGTTCACATGTGTTTTCATGAGCATATGTTTTCGGTTCTCTTGGGTGCATGTGTGGGAGTGGAATTGCTGGGTCACACGGTAACGCTGACTTTTTGAGGAACTGCCAAACTCTTTTCCAAAGTGACTGCACCATTTTCCACTCTCACCAGCGATGTTTCCAGTTTCTCCACGTCTTTGACACCCATTGTCGTTGTCCATCTTTTTGACTCCGGCCATCCTCGTGGGTGTGAAGTGGCACATGGCTTCTTGTCCCTTCATTCCACTTGCCCCTCCCGGCTCTGGCTTTGCCTATGGGGTGGTACCAGGCTCCTCCTGGATCCTCTTGGGGCTGGCGAGAAAACCTCACAGGGTGGTGAGAATGTCTCCCACCCAGGGCTCTGATTGCAACCCTTCTTCTTTTCCGCAGCGCCTTGGAGAGAGCCTTCGCCAGGGCAGGTAACTGAGAGTGCCCAGGTTCCCACGTGCGAGGCTGTGAGTCTGGCGTGGCTCAGCTACAGAACCTCCAGCTGCAGTATCTCCAGTCCCCATGGCCACGGCCTCTCTTTAAATGCAGAGTCTGGTCCTGAACCACACTCCAAAAGGGAGAAGGAAGAAGAGCTCTCAGAATACACGCTTTGACCCAGCTCTAGTGCAGATGGGTGTTTCTAGGAGGCAGGGCTCGGGGCGAGGAGCAGCCCGGTCTTAGCCAGGAGACGTGCGGAAAGGATGCAGTGCCATCCCCCTGGCTCCCTGCCCATCTCACCAGATGGCACAGCCTCTCGCTAGAAAGGAACTCTGACTGCAGGCATTGGAGCCAATGGTCGCTCTAATTCACAATCCCTGCTAGTAAGGTGCACGCGTGCCCTCCAGCAGTGCAGATTCTCCTTGGTTGAAATGGCTGGGGAGGGGACAGATGTGCTGATGGACCAGAGACCTGAGCAGCTGGGATGCAGTTTCTGGTTAGGCTTTGCCCATCCTGTTTGCTGTGCCTAACAGCCCACACCTGTAGTCTTCTCTGGCATTTATCTTTGAGCAATTAAAGCCACCGCCTGGGAGCTATACACCCCTCCCCAGTGGCATGCTGGGAAAATGGCCCACCCAAAAAAGCACCCCATCTGCAGATTTGCCAATTTCTGTGGTGTAAATATCCATCCCTTGGCCAATTTCAACCTACCAACACGAAGTCACTGCCCACAGAGTTGGGAAGAGATGTGCACAATTGACCTCACCTGCAGATAGGAGCTGGCCCAGCTCACCATGGCCCTCCTTCCCATGGTCCCCTAGGCTGCTGCCTATGGCTGATGGGGTGCGGTAGTCAGGGGTGCTGATGTCCCACTCCTCTGTCTTGAGGTGGGACAAACCCTGGGAGCCAATTCATGCTCCAGGGCCCGTTGTGGGTCCTTCTCTCTTCTATTTCTCTCATTACCGTTCTGTTTTTTTCCCAGGGCTCTTGCTCAGTGCATCTCATGCCCACAGCTCCCAGTCTCAGGCTCAGCTTCTAGGGGACCCGCCTAAGACTGGCTTCTCTGACAAGTGTTGGGCCCAGCAGTTCTGTCCTGAGGTCAGCTGGCAGGTCTCCTCACCCAACCCCACCCCAGCGTGTGGGTTTTCTGACAGTGGCGGGGAGGGAAGGCATAACCACGGCCCCATAACATTTGTGGCGTGGCTGGAAGAGCACTTTGCTAGAAAGCAGGAAGTCTGAGCTCTGGTTTCGACTCCATTGTGGCAACGTGGCCCTTCTACCCCCTGAGCTGTGATCTTTCCAGTCTCACAGGGAGAAGGACAGTATGTGTGGGCTCCATCATCTCTAGAGGCTTTCAAAGTCTTGGTCAGGCCCCATTCCTTGGAAACTTGGATGCATTCTGCTCAGGTTTTGGGCTCTTATTCAGCAAATGCCTCAGGCACATGTTGATCAGGGGGGTGTGGAAACTGTGGTTCTAGGGCAGGTTTCTCAACCTTAGCACCACTGACATCAAAGGCTGTCCTGTGCACTGTAGGATGGTAGCAGCGTTTCTGCCGCGACCCACCAAATGCCATAGCACCCCATCCCTCAGTTATGACAACCAAAAGTCACTTTATACTTTGCCAAATGTCCCCGGGGGACAAAATCATCCGCCTCCCTGCTCCCCAGCTCCAGATTCTGTCAGTCAACCTTGAAATGTCATGGCCACACATCAAACCGTGGTAAGAAGACCTATCATGGACTGGACCCCCACAAAATTATTTACACTATAAAAAACCCATTTACACAATATTGTGTTTTTCAATTACATAGCATTTACACAGAAGTGTGCAAAATATGCTCCTCTTCTTTTCCTTAAATGTATTATTATTATTTTAAGTGGGGAAAAATTAATAAATCTGTCTTTCCTTTTCCCCAGACACTTGTCCTCGTGCTTCTGATGTGGCCTCAAGGACAAATGCTGAGCTTTTGGTTACAGTCATGACACTGCCCTGCCCACCACTCACTCCCCACCTGCTCACCCCCAAACTGAGCTCCTTGCTCTCATCTCCTGGGCTGCAAACTTGGGGCTCCTTATTTGCAAACTCCGGCCACACTTCTGGCTCCTCAAAATTGGGCATTTGTATTCATTGGTCTCCAGAAATGTCACTGTGTTCCCCAGGGCTGTTCCAGCTTTGATTGGCTCCCCAGGTCCTGCCATCTCCTGCTGTCTAGGTGGAAGCTCCAGGGCCGATTCCAAGCCAGCCGAGGGGCCTGGGATCCCTCGAAAGATGGGGGTGTTCTTTAATGCAATACAGTGGTTCCCCCTTATTCCTGGGGGATACGTGCCAAGACCCTCAGTGGATGCTTGAGACCATGGATAGTGCTGAACCCAATGTATATGTTTTTTCCGACACACATTAATACATATCTATAGTAAAGGTTAATTTATAAATTAATCATAGTAAGAAATTAGCAATAATAACTAATAATAAAATAGAACAATTATAACAATGACTGTAATAAAATTTACATTAATGTGGTGTCTCTCTCTCTCTCAAACTATCTTAATATTTTCAGACAGAGGTTGACCATGAATAACTGAAATCTTGGAAAGTGAAACGGCAGATACGGGGGGACCACTGTACCTCGTTATAACTCCGAACCAACAGGAAAGTGAAGGTGAGCAGCGGGGAGGTAAGGGTGCCACCGGCTTGTGACTCGGAGCTGCTTTGCCGTTCTCCCTAACGTGGCATCTGTAAGGTTTGATTTACTTGTTTACTTGTGGGTCGTTGGATAGATGTAGCTAGAAAGCAGGTAGACAGAATTCTAAGACAGGCTGCAAGATTCCGGCCCCCTGGTGTGTAGACCCTGCATAATCCCCTGCCCTTGAGTGTGGATGGACCGAGAATATGATGGAATTCCACTCGTGTGATTAGGTTACATTATAAAATCAAAGGTGACTTTGGGTTAATCAAGGAGAGGTTATCCTGGGTGGGCGAGCCCTTTAAAGGACCGTCTTGAAGAGACTCTGTCCCCTGCTGGTCTTTTTTTTTTTTTGAGACAGAGTCTCACTTTGTTGCCCGGGCTAGAGTGCCGTGGCGTCAGCCTAGCTCACAGCAACCTCAAACTCCTGGGCTCAAGCGATCCTCCTGCCTCAGCCTCCCGAGTAGCTGGGACTACAGGGATGCGCCACCATGCCCGGCTAATATTTTCTATATATTTTTAGTTGTCCAATTAATTTCTTTCTAATTTTAGTAGAGACGGGGTCTCCTCTTGCTCAGGGTGGTTTCGAACTCCTGAGCTCAAACAATCCGCCCGCCTCAGCCTCCCAGAGAGCTAGGATTACAGGTGTGAGCCACCGCGCCCGGTCCCCCTGCTGGTCTTGAAGAAGCAAGCTGCCTGCCTTATGTCCTACAGCTGCAGGGAAATGAATTCTGCCACCTCGAGACTCAAAAAAAAAAAACCCCAACCCTGGCTGACACCTCACTTGCAGCCTTGGGAGACCCTGAGCAGAGGGCATGGTTAAATTCTGCAAAGGTTCTCGACCCTCCAAAATCAGGAGATAATACATGGGTGTTTTTAAGCTGCTAAATTTGTAGTACTTTGTCATTCTTCGCAGCACATTAATAGATAGTGGCTTGGGAGAGGAAAACCCTCCCAATCAGAAGCTAGTAAGTGCCAAGAGACTGGAGTCAGAGCCTTTGTCTGTTACCTGAATGCTGCTTGGGGGCAAGGGGCTGGAGTCGATCGTGGAGGAGTTTTGTTTTTAACAACTTTATTGAGGTATATGTAACCTACAATAAACCCCACGTTTCTATCCCGGTGAAGTCGTCCCCGCAGTCAAGACCATGAACAGAGCCCGCATCCAGAAGCGTTCCCTCATCCCCCTCTCAGTTCTTCCCTCATCCTCATCCTATCCTGGGCAAGCACTGACCTGCTCTCTGTCACCGTAGATTAATTTACACCTTCTAGAACTTTTATAAATGGGACCGTAGAGTACGTGCCCTTTTGGTCTGGCGTCTTTCGCTTAGCGTGGCTGTTCTGAGAGTCACCCATGCAGTTCCATGTGTCAATGGCTCACTCCTTTTCACCGTGGAGTCGTCTGGAATGCTCTTCGACCTTAAGATGGCCTCTCTGGGCCTCTGATTCTTCAGTGGGTAAACAGGCGCCAGACTCCGAGGCGCGACCACCAGCTGTCCCTCCTCCTGGGCTGCAGAACACAGCCACGGCTCCCCTGCTTTCCTGCCTGAGGAGTCGCCCTGTGCAGCCACGGCCTCAGAGTCTAAAAAAAATCTCTTCGAGTTCTTCACTTGTGGAGAGAGAGAACATCTGGGATCCCAAGGTTCCGGGGCCCTGTGTGTCGGTGGGGACCTCACCGGCGGCGGCCCTGCCTGGCGGCTGGCAGCACGCCCAGGGCTCTGAGAGCAGGACGCGGCTCCGGCGTCGCGGACACGGAGGATCAATGGGAATCCCAGGGGCATCTGCTGGCAGCCCTGTCCCCCTTCCTGCTGGGATCCTGGACAAGGACATAAATAGTGCGGAGGGTGATTAGGACTGAGGGTGGGGAGGCAGTGGTGGAAACAGCCCCTGCACTAGAAAAGAAACGAAATTATGTTTTTTTAAAAAAGGAAAGGAAAAAGAAAGAAACATTCCTGTATCGCTGTGGCAGGCCTGACCCCAAGTTCTGTTTCCAATGGCTCCATGCAACTCCTGTGTGGAAAGGGAAGCCGATGGGCAGCTAGCTCTCTGGAAAGAGTTTGCCAAGTCTTGAATAAACATTGTTCTTAAAATAATATAACTGGAACTTCCAAACAGAGAAGACGTCCACTGGGAGAGGCAGCTCCTGGGCCTAGACCCACCTGGGCAATGAAACCCTTCCCTTGACCTGAAACTCCGGCCCTCTATGAAGCTCCCCCTGCCCCTGCCAGGGAAGCCTCACCTGGTGCCGGGAGCAGGGGCCCTGGCTGGGCCGTACTTGCAGGATCCATGGCGCCAGGTGCCACAGAATGCCCTCATCTGGGCATCTCTGGCTGTGGTCTCGTTTGAGCCATGTCTGGTTTTCTTGTATAAGAAACCTCCCCCCACTTCCAACACTTACCTTGCTCATCCTGCGGTTCCCGAGGCTGGGCAAGACCAATGGCTTCTTCTAGCCGGGACCAAGGCTGTGATCCTTCTGATCAGCTAGAAAGCCCACTAGTGGCTTTCTGACCAGTCTGAGCACTCCCTCCTCAATTTTCAATCATAGGAACAAACAACTGAAGGAACCCATGAGTTCCTTCTGTTGTTTGTTCAGCAAACTGACATTGGGCATCTTCTCCATAACAAATTGGCACCGAGCAGCATCTCTGGGGCATCTCCATGACAACCACATCCCACCTTCCATCTCACGTAGGAGAATGACCTTCTGAATACGTGCTGTGGAAGGCTTACATGCCAGACTGATTGGAATCAGAGAACTTTAGAATGAGAAATTTGCTTCACTTTTACGAATTTATTCCCCCGCCATTTTGCTGATGTGAAAATTGAGGTGCAAAGAGGGGACATACAACAGAGGCTTGAACGAGATAAAAGCTTATTTCTTTCTCAGACTTGGTGGTCAGTAGAGGATTTTTTTAACTGCTTTACGATTCCAGGAACCCAGGCTCCACCGTGGCTTTGGCTTCTAGGAACCTCATGGTCTGAGATGTCTGCTTGTACTCCAGCCATCACATCACCATCCTAGCCAGCAAGAAAGAAGAGGAAGAGAAGAGCCCTTCCCAGGAGTTCCACACAATACTTCAGCTTATTTCTTATTGGTTTGGACTTGGTCACTGGGTCAGAACTACTTTAAGGAAGGCTGGGAAATGAAGTCATTTAGCTGGCAGGGGGAGTTGTGATGTGACCAGCTAGAATGTTGTTTTTCATTAGGTAAGAAGGAGAGATGGGTATTGAGAAGCAACTAGAATCTACCAGCCCTGAGCTCTTTGCGTTACTCCAGGACTGGGGAGGGGGCTTAGCATTTTGAACATTATTGAACATAGCTCTACTGAGGTCATTGACATCTGTGCCTGTGTGTTGCGAGGGGTCAGGGATTGCTAGCAAATGACAATGGAAAACTAAGGGATGATTGGAAGTGAACCTGAACCCTCAGGCATCAGTTTACGTGATATTCCTAGCTTATCCAGTGCTGCGAAAAGTAGTGTCATTTGCCAAGTGCCTGCTATGTGCCTTATAGGCATTATCTCATTTAATCCACCACAAAGCCCTGTGTGGACAGTACAGTTATTCTTTCCACTTTACACATGAGACACAGAGAGGGTCAATAACTCACCTAATGTCACACAGCTAGAAAATGGTAGATACAGGATTTAAACTTGGGTACCTTAACCTCAGAGCTCACACACTGAGCTAGCACAATCTAGCATCTCTCTTTTTGTTCTACTGCCTAAAACAAATGGCTTAATGGAAGTATAGCAGAAGTAGGGTTTCCATATAAAATACAGAACTCCCAGTCAAATTTAAATTTCAGTTAAGCAACGAATAATTTTTTAGGGTAAGTATATCGCGTGCAATATTTATTGGGTATGATTTGAATCAAATTTGAACTTGGTATTTTGCATTTGGATTTGGTATCCCTGAACTGATTGGAAAGCAGAGTTGTCCGGCTTTCATTCCACAGGGGCCCAGTTTGGCCATCTGAATGGTGGGGGCTAATGCTTGCTGAGGAAATTCACAGAAAAGAATCACCACCCGTTAATTCGGTGGAGTAAGGGCAAGGTCGTGGTGTTCAAGGTCATGGTGTCCACACTGGTTCCTTAGGAACATTGCCAATAGTGGAGACTGCCCAGAGCCAGCTCCCTGTTTTAGTTGCTGGAGTAAGTAGCCCAAGGGTTTACGCTTTTTGATAATCTCAGATCGGAAAACTACCGCCACCATCTGGCCTTGAAGCAATGGCGTTTGAGTTTCTTTGCTTGATTCTTTGGTAGACGATATGTAGTTTTCTTTGGGGACCTTGGGGTTCTTTTCTCTTCTTTGTGAGATCACTGCCTCCCAGGAGTTGGCAGCAGGGAGAAAGCCAAGGGAATTTTGCAGACATTATTGTGGCTCCAGACAAACCCCTTGAGAGACAGGGAGGAGAGAAACAGGAGATACAGGTGACACCAATGCAGCCAGTTTCCTCACTGTAAAGAAAAGATCGTGCCTTCTTCCCACTCTGCCTAATCCGCAAGATGGCTATGAAATGATAGGAGACCACAAGGCTCTTTTCTGAGCTTCAAAACAGAAATAATAATATTAGTAGCACCTAACACTTACTGTATGTGGACCATACGTTGTTCTAAGTGCTTTGTGCACATTCATTCATTCAATCTTCGCAACAACTCTACAGCGTGGGTTACTCTAATTATTTTCCACATTTTACAGGTGAGGAAACTGAGGCATGGAGAGACTGAGCAACTTTCCCAAGGCAATATAGCTAGAAATAACTGTATGGATATAAAATATTATTGTCACCATCAGATCTACAACCCTCCCCTCTCGGGGTTAGGGGATCTTCAGAAGAGTCTACAAACCCCCAGGCCTTGCACTCTCTCAGATGAAGGGTGGAGGGCATTTATTTTTTTTATTTTTTATTTTTTTTTTGAGACAGAGTCTCACTCTGTTGCCTGGGCTAGAGTGCCGTGGCGTCATCCTAGCTCACAGCAACCTCAAACTCCTGGGCTCAAGCGATCCTACTGCCTCAGCCTCCCAAGTAGCTGGGACTACAGACATGTGCCACCATGCCCGGCTAATTTTTTCTGTATATTTTTAGTTGTCCGATTAATTTCTTTCTATTTTTAGTAGAGACGGGGTCTCACTCTTGCTCAGGCTGGTTTCGAACTCCTGAGCTCAAACAATCCGCCCAGAGAGCTAGGATTACAGGTGTGAGCCACCACGCCCGGCCTGGAGGGCATTTATTGACCACTGAGTTCTGTTGCTCTGGCTTTGGGCCCTGTGTGTAACCCCTTCTGCATGGCCTCTTCTTTGGCTTTTGCTAAAAACCACGCCTCATCCTGTTGGCATTTGTTATACCTGGGGATGTGGTCATGCCTGAGTCATGCTGGCTGGCAACTATGACAGCTCCTGGCTCTGGGGTGCCATGTATGATGCTGGTGGCTTCTTTAGCCTCTTCAGAGGGTGACAACAGCTCTGATGAATGATATCTGGAAGATACAGGGCCAGTAGCCAGCCTGGACCCTTGGGTGACCCCTGCATGTTGCTTTGAGACAAATGCCAGGGTCTTGAAAGTGTATGTTTACCTGATGCAGTCATGAGGATGGTGATAGGTGCTCTTCAAATGCTTTGTATGGAGGAGATCCCTACCCTGGGAATCCAAGATGCTGGATTAGAGGAGTATTCAGAGGACCAGGCGCTCTTAAACTCAAAAGTCCTTCTGTCTCCTTTTTGCTCAACCCTTTCAAATTCCCTTCTGCAAGCTTTCGTCTAACTTACCCCTAGACTTTTGTATTTATTCATTCATTCATTCAACCACTCATTGACTCACTCAAAAATATTTATTACATGCCCATCGTGCAGACTGCCTTGAAATAATCATTTGCCTAAAATGATAAAGAAAGTTTATGCTTTGCACTATAGAATTATAGTTTAAAAATGGAGGTGTTTCGGCACATGAATTTTGGAGATAAAGAAACAAAGAAAGAAGAAAAATGGAGGTGGATACTCTTTTTGGCCTCCACCTGTCTGCACCCAGATGCTCAAATAAACAGTATTTTGCTACAAAAAAATAAATTAATTAAAAAAAATAAAAATAAAACTGGCAAGCCCCATGTATCCTCAAATTATGCTTAGAAGCCACATGTTACCATAGCAGGACACTAGAGAGAGCACAACACTCTTTGATTTTGACAATGCAAAACACTGAGTTAACAATTTGCTTTTGTTGGGAAGATCGGCAAGTTTATGCATTCCGGTTACCATTTAATATTTACAGTAAATCGAGGATGTCAAACCTATTTGCCAAGAGGGGCAAACTTCTTTCTCGTGCTATTGAAAATTTGTTTTGATAGATGTGAGGACTGTGACTTACAAACTTGAAGCTACGACTGTTCGTTATAGGAAACTACCTGTATTAAAATGTGTGTTGTAAATCAAAACCCAAACCTGTGTGTTTGGTTAGGGGTGTAAGACATATTTTCTCTAAAAGGTTCTGGAAGGTTGACCTTACCAGGCTTGTGATGATAAAGCCACTAGACAGTACTTCCCTGGTTAATTCCAATTAACCAGGGTAAAAAACTATATAGACCCTACAGAAGTAGAAGCACACCTTGGTGCACATATTTTCAAAAGTTCCTTTACTTTTCATATAAAACAGTGCCTCCAAGCTATCAGCTTTGAAACATAATGCAGTATCTCCCATCCAAGTACTAGCCGGGCCCGACCCTGCTTAGCTCCCGAAATCAGACGAGAACGGGCGCATTCAGGGTGGTATGGCCACAGATATAATGCAGAATCTCGATTGTCCTCAATAGCATTTTCACAGAAGACACACAAAAATCCAATAAATCTTTTCATGTTAAAGATCCCACCTGCAGTCACGCAGGAAGTGAGGGGCAGAGCCAAGATCTCTGAACCCAAGACTTTTGGCTCCAGAGCCTGTGTGCCAATTCCCTACACTATTTCTGGAAATGAGGAAGTAGAGAGACTTCTGGGCCTCTGTGTCCCTTCTCACCACCGTGATTAATCAATGCCATATCATTTGCTGAACATTCCTCTTCTCCGCGGGACTGGAGATTACTGCAGACTGGACTTGGTCTGTCTTGTCTGCTGCCCTATTTGCTATGGTCGGGACAGCCCTGGCACATAGTACGCACTCAATAAATACTTGCTAAATGAAAGCGTTAGAACCACAGAGTAAGTTTGCTGACAAGTGCTTCAAAGAAAAGAGAATGATATCCTGAGTAAGCCTCAGAACAACATCCCCACCATCCAAAAGTAGCTGTGCCCATCTGTAGTTAACTCGCCCCATTCGGCAGGGCAGGCGGCCCCCGGAGGCTCATGGTGGTCCCATCAGCCTATTGCTCAGTCAAACCAGTATTCGATGCCTCTGTGCTTTCTTGGGACTTTCCCAAACAGAAGATGGAGATTCAAATTTCACACGTAATTCCATGTGCCCCCTTGGAAGACAGGATGTTGACCAATACCGGGAAGCATCAAATCCTTGGCACATAAATAGAGCGAATAACAAACTTTTATTGAATGGGTATTATGTGCCAGGCACTGTGTTAAAAGACTTTCATGAATTATTATCTCCTATAATCCCTACAACAACCTTCTGAGATCATCCCCACTTTGTCAATGAGGAAACTGAGGCACACAGAGGCTAAGTAACTTGCCCGAGGTCACTCCATGGATTAGGGGAAGAGCATTTGCCTTAGCAAAGCAATACCCCCTCATCCGTTGCGCATAATACGGAGGAACATGGTCAGAAGACACATGTAGATGCTCAAGGAATTGTTGCTGAATGAATGGATTGACCCTCCACCAGACTATTGGTGGGAGACAGTTGTCCAGTAAATTATAACACAAAAAAACATAAACTCACAACTGTTCCAGGTGCAATTAATATAGTCTAGGGCAATCGGGCTAGAAGCCACCAGAGAAATCAAATAGAGTGTGACGGAAAATGGTGGGGAAGCCAGGTACAGTGGCTCATGCCTGTAATCCTAGCACTCTTGGAGGCTGAGGCAGGAGGATCGCTTGAGGTCAGGAGTTCGAGACCAACCTGAGCAAGAGTGAGACCTCGTCTCTACTAAAAAAAGAAAAAATTAGCCAGGCATGATGGTGTGTGCCCACAGTCCCAGCTACTTGGGAGGCTGAGGCAGGAGGATGGCTTGAGCCAGGAGTTTGAGGTTGCTGTGAGCTAGGCTGACGCCACGGCACTCTAGCGAGGGTGACAGAGCGAGACTCTGTCTCAAAAAAAGAACAAATAGTGGGAAAGAGGAATGGAAAATTGAGGAGCAGCTATCGGTAGTTGGATGTCAGGCCCTGAGGTCATACCACATGTGTATATAAGAACTTGAAATTTCCCTTCTGTCGGGAAATACGCATACATTTATTTTCTTTCTATCTTCTGTTTGTGAAGTTGCCTACTAGCTAAAATTTGTTCGTAATCCCCAAATCAATAACTCGTGGCACATTTGCAATCAATTGTGGACATGCATACGTGCAGAGAGGCAAGAACATCTGAGTTCTCCCACGCTGCACGTTCCCAGCTGAGTTTGAACAAGGCCACTCTCTGCCTTCTCACCTTGTATTTTCCCTAGGGGAAAAGATTTAGTATTTGATAATTCAGTGTTCAAGGTGACTTTATAGAACTGTCTCGAATAATGAGAAACAACTGTGTACACATACACATATACATATGTATAATCTCATTTGGTTCTTACAATACTCCCACGAAGGAGAAATCATTAAGCTCATTTAATACATGGGAAAATCAGCTCAGAGAGGTCAAGTGGCTTCCCCAAAGTCACAGAGCCAATGAGTGGGGTGGGAGTCAGTTCTGTTCAGCCTAAGTTCTCCCACTTGCCCCTCTCCAGGCTAAAGAGAGAGGAGTAAAAATAATAATAATAATAATAATAATAAATAAGGAGGGGGGGTGGTAAATTCGAAGAACAGGATAGAAGTAGCAAGGTCAAGAATTTTGTTCGGAGGGATTAAGTGTCCAGCTCTGCTCTCCCACTCTCTCTGGCCCCACTCTCTGCTGGGGGACCCCAGGGAGAGTGAGCAAAGCTGCCTGGGCCCTGCCAGGGCTGAGCTGCAGCGCCGGCAGTGGAGGAGGGGCTGGCTCCCGCGGGAGGACGGTTATATATAACCGAGGATTGATCGCTGCCGTCTCTCCTCCCTCCTTCGCCTCGCAGAAGTCCTGCAATCCCTCATCTTCACACAACGCCGGCTGGCGGCCCAGCCCGGGCCCCGGGATCTGGCCAGCAAGTCCCTTCACAAGCAGGCCCCAACAGAAAGAACAGAAGGATATTCACCATCGGAAAAATATGAAGACAGTAGGCGGCGAATGCAGGAGGAGTTCGCGTTGTTTAGTTTGGAAGAGAAGACTTGGAGGAAACATTGAGATGGAGGCAAAACTTGAACAGCCACGGGAAGCCCAGACCAGCAAGTGGAAGATCACGGCTCTAAACGACCCTAAGTTTCCTAGTCGTTGGAATTCTGTCCTCCCACATGGAACGGGCTGCCGTGCCCACTGGCTTTCCTGGTGGGGCCGACCGTGCGTGACTGGCCATGTGAGAGGGCTCCGGCCCCGGGTCCGTGTTAGAAATCACTCTGAAGATGGGGGTGTGGTCGCAGACTGGGGACTCACATCCCTCGGGATTCCCAAATAAGGCGCCTGCAGACGTATGTCCTGGGGGATGCCAGTAATGGAGAGGATGAAAAGGACAGCGATGACAATTCCCAGGGGAGCCCTGCCACATGCCGGGTACCCCCACACATTTTCCAAACCTCCGCACGAGAACCCCCGTTTCTCCCCTGGGAACACTGGTGCGCAGATGGGAATCCACGTGCCCAGCCTGACACAGCTGCCCGAGGCTGTATCCCTCGCGCTGTACCACGGGTCTCATCGTCAACACTTGGAACCATCCGGAAGCCAACAGCTCTGGATGGGGTGGGCAGAAAGATATGTTAATAATTCCTCCGGAGTTCTTTGTTTGAAACAGTTCCACTAGCTCTCGGCATGAAAAGGGGACCATGCCATTTCCACCAGTCATTTCTCATTGTGTCTACTTTTAAAAAAAAAGAAATTGCTTAAATCTTCCAACAGAACCTGACGAAGAACTTTTGCTGCAAGTAGGAGAAGGAGGGGCCCAGCGGCATGGGGAGCCCCCTGCCTGGCACAGCCCGCATCTCCCCACAGGGCGTGACCGAGAGGTTGAGGAAATCAGCGTCAGTCGCGATGAGACGACAGGCGCCTGGTCCTGGGGGCTCATTCGTCTGGCGACGCTGCCACCGCCCTCCCCAGCTCCAGCTCCCCCTTCCTGGTGCCTGGGTGACTAGAGCAGCGTCTTGCCTGGCCTCCCAGCCTCCTCCCTCCTCCTGCCTCTGGTCAGTCCATCTCCTGTCACTAGATCACTGTGTCACTCTGTCAGGTACGGTGACAGCTGCAAGAACCTTCTGAGACTCTCCATAAAGGGTCAAATAGTCAATGTTTTAGGCTTTGCCAGCCACATACTACCTGTGTTGTATAATTTTCTTGTTGTGTTTTTATTAATACAACTCTTTATTTTTTAAAAGTCCCATTATTGCAGTATGATTGACACGTAAAAAGCTGTACATTTGTAATGTTTGGAGGTGAGTAGTCCCTGTGAAACCACCCCACCATCCAGGACATGGACGTGTCCCTCACCTCCCAAAGTTTCCTCCCATTCCTCCTTCATTATTATTTGATAAATAATATATAAGTAGTATTTATTACTTGATAAGTCATAACGTATGTGGGAAGAACACTTAACGTAAGTAAGACCTGCCCCCCAAGCAAATGTTCCGCGCACAGGACGGTGATGTCAGCTCTGTGCTGCAGAGCAGACCTCCAGAACTTACTGATCTTGTGTGTAATTGAAACTTTGTAACCTCTGGCCATTGCCTCCCCATTCCCCCTCTCCCCAGCACAGGGCAGCCACAGTTTTAACTCTGCTTCTATGAGTTTGACGATTTTAGATTCCACGTAGATTAATAAATGAGATCATGTAGTATTTGTCTTTCTCTATCTGGCTTCAGTCCACCACCGTATTCTACCCAAATACAATCCAGGCTAGATTTGGCCCACCGGTGCAGTTTGCTGACTCCTGGCTTATAGAATAAAGCTCAGGTTGACCCTGGCATTCAAGGCCTCCTGTGATCTTCCCTCAAGCCCTTTTTTGACACTTATGCTGTATTATTGTCCTTTCCCACACTACACTCCTGCCAAACTAGAGTGCTCACACAACCATGACCATCCAGGCGCTCTGACCTCCACAGTACTCCCTATAATTTTCCTTCTTCCTGAAATGCCACATACCAACCTCCTCCACCCCTTGAAATCCTACATCTCAGATGCCATCTCCTCCATGAAGCTTCCTGGATTCCTGTCCTCAGGGCTTGTCGCATGCAATTGTGAATGTCATCCCACAGAGTTGTGCAGTGCACAATCTGTACGACCAGATGTGGCGGCTGGTCCTGCCCCTTAGATACAAGTAATCTTTCCCTCCTCTAAATAAAAAAAAAAAAAAAATTATTTTACCAAGCATTATTTCTACCTAGATTCATAGTTCCCCAGACACGGGTGTTCATATCTCTACCTCTTCTCTCCCTCCCTGCACTATTTTATTGAGTCTACCTCCTGAAAGTGCCTCAGATTTGTCCACTTCTCTCTGCTTTCTATGTGGCAGATTGGAGTTTCCAAAAATGTCTGCAATGAGATCTCCCACCCTTCTGCAACATGACTCTGCCACGTCCCCACTAAGAGGCAGGTCGGTCGTGACCGTGGGTGGCCCTGGGACTGCTCTGACCAATAGAAGGTGGAGAAGTGAGGCTGGACCGGCTCCGGGGGAAGAGCCCACCTGGCCTGCCAGGCTCTGCTTCCCGCTGCTTCGAAGCCAGGTCACATAGGAGCTCGACTACCCCGAGACCACCAGACTGTGAAAAGCCAGCCACGGAGGAGGCCCTGGTGGGTGACAGACCACATGGAGAGAGAAAGGAAGAAGCCAGGAGCATCGAGGAGCCAGACACGTGAGCAAAGGAGCCACCTGGACATAGCAGCTGTGGACACGTCACGCAGAAGACCAGGACACAGGCGCACGGCCTCAGCGGAGCCGTTCCAGGCACCCCAGGTGAGGCCCCCCATGTTGAGGAGCAGAGACGCTATTCCCCCTGAAACAAGAGCTTGGGGGTCAGCATGGGTGAATAAGATGGGTGGGCTCTGCCCTCCTGGAACTAGCCACCTGGAAGAAACAAGAGTGTGTGTCATGGCAAATTGAGATATGTTTGTTCTGCGCAGGAAACCAACAGGGTGAGTGATGGCAACAGCGGAGGGGGCAGGGAGGGCTTCTCTGAGGAGGTGACACTGAGGCTGGGACCTGGAGGACCAGAAGGAGCCTATCTAGTAAAAGGAGATGTGGGCGTGAGCACAGGGAGTGCCTTCCAGGCGGAGAGGAGAGGCCCCCTGCCTCTCTCCTCCCACCCCTCCAGGCCAAGGTTGACTTGGCCAGTCGAGGCTCCCTGCACTAACTCCCACCCGTCTCCAGCAGCGGGAGACTTCACCCCAGAGAGAGAAAGGCCACCTCTGTCTTGTTTGAAGGCGAGTTAATGTCCCCTGCGATGTGCTGCTGTGGAAGGTGACAGGGCTTTGATTTATCTCTCTCCGACACTCCTCCCAGGCCATGACTAGGCAGCAACTTAAATAGAGCTGAAGTGCATTCGGACGAGCCCGCCTGCATGCGTATTTATTCGGGAAGCAGAGGCCGGGAAGGAACTATTGGGTAGCAAAAAGGATTGCTGAGAAACTGAAAGAGTTTGGCTACATCCCCGTACAAAGGACTGGGGCCGGTGGCGGGGGACAGCTGCCTGCTTAATTAACTTATTTATCACACCGACCAGATCCTCGTCAAGGCAGCTCCAGTAAAGAACAACATGGAAAATCCATTTTCAGCTCTGGCAAACAAACAAAACAAACAAACAGATGAACAAAAACCCACTATTGACTAGTCTTTTGTGATGTTCCTGGATGATGTCACAATAGAGACTTGACCTCCAGTGGTGTCTGAATCGGGCAAAAGAAAGTTTAAAAAAAAATAGTGGGTTATACAGAGCACTAGACTAGAATTCCAAAGTGTCAGCAACTCTCATCTTTCTCTCTGACCTTGGAAATGGTATTGCTCCCTTGGAGCCAACTTTTCCCTCTTACATCCTGCACAAACGTGGCAGGTAAAACCTCATCACACCTTCTCCTCCATTCTTTGCCTTCTCAGTGTCTCAGGTTTGCTTCTTTGTCCTGAACAGAGTCACAAAAAAATCAAGGATTCCAATCAGACGAGACAGATATGTAGGTTATGCTCCAAGCTAACCAGAAGATTAAAAATAATGCACGTCTCCCTCAAGGAAGGAACAAGGAGAAAAAGTAGTAAATCTTCAAAACGTCCTCTTCTTCTGTTGCCGTTTCTTTCTCCTGAGGAATAAGAGGTTTTACAAGGCTGAAAACTTTTCAGAGCAATATAGTGGGTGGGAGTCACTGGTTAAAGTCAACTTTCTCCCTCCAGGGACCAAAGAGGGCTTTGTCTTTTCAAGGAGGTTGAGCCCTCTGTCTGCAACCACATCAAAGTAGGTCATGTATCTGCTCTAACAGATTTCACTGTCAAATAGGAAGCTGGCGCCAGGCCCAGCCCATGATGGAAAGTTAATAGAATATTTGTCACCCAGGAGCCTTTGGATTGCATGGAGGTGTTGGGGACATGGGGTCAGACCACAGTGTTAAGTGGAAGAAAAAATACTATGTTTTGACAACGAGTTAACTTTCAGACAACCTCTCCTGGTGCCCTCTCATGAATATGTATATGTTTAAAGAGCAACTGAGTGAGAAGTGATTATCTCCTGCACATTGCCAATTTTTCTTTCTTAAAGTGTGTTCTTGAAGCCCTGTTTCCCTTTTGCATGTCACAGCTTTATCCAATGGGCTGGGTGCCCAGGTCCTAAATCCTGGAGCAACATTGACTGTTGGCATTACTGTTGTAGTCCTTTGTCCCGAGAACCTGCTGTCCACCTGTAGGTCAAGCAGTAGTGCCCACAGTAGTTCCCTTGGTCAGGCAGTAGTGCCCACGGAACTTCCCCGTCAGCCAGAAACAGGTTGGGGTAGGTGTAGGGGACTGCTAGTGTCCCGTCCAAATCCTCAGAACTAGGCACATCCAGGTGCTGTGAGTGTGGATTGCTAATGTGTCCCAGCTCCCCCTTCTAGAGACTCACCCTTAGCAGAAGTGGAACCACCGTGTCAGGGAGGTCATGCAGGCCCACCCCCAGTATCCCACGGCTGTAACTCACCGTGTACGGAATCCCTGCATCAGGCTCTGCTTCAGGGAACCCCACCTAAGACATCAGATATGCAGGTGCCCAGGAGAGACAGTCACACTGACCTGCAAAGGACAGGCAACTGGAATTAATACCACCACATAAAGCTGGGCCATCAAGATCTTACCCTGTGTGAAAGGATGGATCCTACAAGATAATGAAGATGAGACAACTTCATTGTGTCATCTTCATTATCTTCTCAGCCTTGCAATAGTTTGAAAACCAGAAAGACTTTTGCATTTGAAAGCACACAGCCTGATAATGAACATTTAGGGGCAGGCCAGCATGGTGGCTCATGTCTATAATCCTAGTACTTTGGGAGGCTGTGGGAAGATTGCTTGAGGCCAGAAGTTCAAGACCAACCTGAGCAAGAGCGAGACCCTATCCCTACAAAAAAATAGAAAAAGCAGCCGGCTATGGTAGTGCGCCTATAGTCCCAGCTACTTGGGAGGCCGAGGCAGGAGGATGGCTTGAGCCCAGGAGTCTGAGGTTACAGTGAGCTATGATGGTGCCACTGCACTCTAGCCCAGGCAACAGAGCAAAACCCTGTCAATCAATCAATCAATTTAAAAAATGAACATCTAGGGGCATTTTCTCATCATATGGGGGATCTGCAGAGACCTAGCTGTGATGCTTTTCATTGGAGGAACAAGTGAACTTTCTCCTAAGTTGGATCAAGAGGTTTTTCATAAACTTTTGTACCAGTAACAGCCAGATAGAAATATGAGACTGAGCGGGTCAGGACTGGATGCTCCCAGGGGGCAGGAGCAAGTACGACCAACAGCCTTGGGAACTGAACAAAGGGCAGCCCTGAGTATGCTTGTACCTTTTTTAGGAGTAGATTTAGCAGTGATCTGAGACCCTCATAATGCACACAGAACACGGATATCTCTCCAGAACTCTCCACAGTGTCATTGCTTATACTCATATGTCACATTTGTTACACCCACAGGGAAATTTCTGGCTCAGGATAGCATTAGTAGAATTGCTTCACATCACTAGAGGTTCTTGGCTAATGCTAAATCATACAAGGCCAGAGAAGTTTCATTACTAAAGGGAATCTTGCAGAAACCTACAGCAAATACCACACCTAACAGCGAAACAACAGAAGGACTCTAGGCTGTGTGCTACAATGTGTGTGTTAACCTTGCTGTTACTTGACATGGAGCTAAGGGTACTAGTGAAAGGAAAAAAAAATCCTAGGTATAAATATATGAAATGAAAAAATAATGAAGAAGGTATGATTGTCTACCTAGAAAATCCAAGAGCATGGGCCAGTAAACTTCTTTGAACTAATATGTCAATTCAGCAGGATGGGCAGGTACAATATCAGTGTACAAAAATTGGGAGTTCTCAAACTTCCAATTCTTGCACAAATACCTAACTACAAATTTAGGAGTGTTGGATAAACTGTAACACAAACTGCTCTTAATGCATGGCTGAGCGTACAAGGGAAAAAAAGAAGTATGTATGGGCTAGAACAAAGCAGAGCTTGAAACCAGAGTGGTGAGTAAGGGAACGAAGGTAATGGCTGCTGGGGACAAAAACAATGTCATGCAAGGAGTCATTATGAGCCCAGGGATCCAGGGGCCTGGTTTTTAATGCCCACACCGGGGATGGGCAGGAAACTAGGCCAGCTCCTGCCCAGGACAGGCAACTGGAATTAATACGACCACGTAAGGCTGGGCCATCACGATCTCACCCTGTGTGAAAGGATGGATCCTACAAGCCCACCTCCCAGTGCTAGGATTGTTCTGAATGGGATAAAATGTCTCCCCTCATAAATTCAATCCTCCACTCTGTTCCTGGGTGGGTTTGGGTTTATTTTATATTCACCAAGCCCCCAAGACTATGGCCAGACAGAAATCTGGGTCGCACCCCATTTGCGGCTAACATAAAGAGCTGCAGTTCTAAAGGTAATGGACAGCAGTTTGGGGTAAGTGGTCATTGCTGCAGGGGACGTGAACAAGGCTTTCAGATTTTGCAGGTACGTGCTTCTTTTATCTTTCGTGCTCAGGTAAGGAAGGCTTCAGGTGTCTGAGTGGGTCAGGCAGAAACTGGAAAATCATTGCTAAGTTGGTCAAGGAGATCTTGGAGACAAAACCATCTGGGCTCTGAGAGACCCAAGACCCAACATAAAAATGGGATCCCTGATTTCTAAAGACCTGAATAGGTCTTTAGACCTGAGTAGGTCTTGGGTAGCTCCACTCCTGGTAGACCTGCTTTTTTCATGTGCAAGATTTCTGGCCCCAGAAGCTACACATATTTACAAAAGTGGGGGAAAAAAAATCTCACTAAAGATAATTTTGATTTATTATGGCCATTATGTGGAACATTCCAGAGAAACAAAACTGTTCATCTAAGAAGTGCACTTGAATCCCAAGCCTCCCCAATTAGGCAGAGGGAACAGGATTCTCACTGACTTTTAGAAGCCTCGAAGAGATAACAGGATTCTAAAATAGCTTTTTTGAAAGATTCATTGAGAAAAGCTAATGAAAAGCTAAAAACACAAGGTATTCCCCATACCAAGGATGATAGAGCTGACATGACTCCCACTGCTCCCTACTCTCCTACTGTTGACTTAAAGGAAAAAGCTGAGGCAAAATTAATATAAGCAGAGTTTATTTGGGCCAAGTCTGAGGACTCCAACCTGGGAGCATAGATGCAAATTGCCCTGAATATGTTCCCTGGTTTCAGTCCTCAAACTTGGCCCAAATAAACTCTCTACACATATGAGTTTTGCCTCAGCTTTTTCCTTTGGGTTGGCATATCTGGCAGAAGTGAACGGGATGCGGCACCACCGCCTGACATTCGCTCCTGGACTCGACACTTGGTACCAGCATAAACTCATTGTGTTCCTCTGCTTCCAGAGGTTTCAAAAGGTGAGTGCAAAAGGGCCAGTCCTCCTGCATCTGGACCTATCCCTTTTTTTGGTTGATGTCTAGATTTTGTTTGGGCTGTTTTTCAAACCCTCTCTTTCCTTTAAGAGTGAGAGTGTCAGTCTCTGCAGAGAACTGCCTTCTCCACCTCTGCCCCAGGGCAAGAAGTTTGGATCACAGTCAGCAAGGAGCTCTGCAGAGGAGTTCTGCAAAAGGTTTGGGTTCTAGTATGCAAATCTAGCAATGATGGCTTCACTTCTTTTGGCCTTAAACTACATAGTATGCTTTTCGAATTGCAGCTGCTTCCTATTGCTTGTAATTTGGACTTGTCTTTTCATTTGTGACCAATTCTTGTTAGTTCCAAACTAAAAGATGCATGAGGGTGAGTTCTCTCACCCCAAAGAGAAGAGATAATTGCTCTCTCTGATCCATTTGGGTGCTCTAGGCAGCTAGAGATATTTTTAGTTTTTCTTTTTCTTTTCCTTCTTTTTTGTTACTGATCTTTGGTTACTTTTCAGTATTTTACAGAGGTGTTGGGACATTTGCCCAGGACACGTAGCAGTCTTGTAGGGCCTCTCCACAAGAAGAACATCTACATGGACTTTCAGCTCAGCCGGAAGGTGCAGTAAGTGTTGGCACCCGGCATCCTGAGAACTCTGGCTTCAGGGTGGTCAGAGATTCCAAGACATGTAAGAGAGTGATTCTTGACTCTTGGGTGATTTTATGACTAAGATCCCAAATAGCAAATATAGCAACAACAAAAGCAAATAAATGAGACTTAATTAAATTTAAAAGTTTCTGAACAGCAAAGGAAATAATCAACAGAGTAAATAGACAACCTAAAAAATGGGAGAAAATATTTGCAAACTATACATCCAATAAAGGACTAACATCTATAAAGAACTCAAACAATCAAGGAAAAAAACCCAAATAATCCCATTAAAAAGTGGGCAAAAGACATGAACAGAGTCCTTTCAAAAGAAGATAGACAAATGGCCAAAAAACATAGGAAAAAGTGCTCAACATCACTAATCAGGGAAATGCAAATTAAAGCCACAAAGAGATACCACCTTATCCTATCAGAATGGCCATTACTAAAAAATTAAAAAAAAAAATCAATAGATGTTGGTGTGGATGCAGTAAAAAAGGGAGGCTCATATACTGTTGGTGGGACTGTGAATTAGTACATTCTCTATGGAAAACAGCATAGAGATTCCTCAAAGAACTAAAAGTAGAGCTACCATTCAATCCAGCAATCTCGCTACTGGGTATCTACCCAAAGGAAAAGAAGTCATTATATCAAAAAGACACCTGCATCCAAATGTTTATCACAGTACAACTCACTATTGCGAAGATACGGAATTGATCTGAGTGCCCATCGACTGATAAGTGGATAAAGAAAATGTCATATATAACACATACACACACCATGGAGTACCACTCGGCCATAAAAAGGAATGAAATAATGCTTTTTACATCAACTTGGATGGAATCGGAGAACATTATCCTAAGCAAAGTATCCCAGGAATGGAAAAACAAGCACTGCATGTTCTTACTAATAAGTGGGAGCTAAATGATGGGTGTACAGTCATATAGTGGTATAAGGGACATTGGAAACTAAGAAGGGACCAGGGGAGTAAAGGATAAAAACATACCTATTGGGTATAATATATACTATTCTGGTGATGGGCACACTAAAGCCCTGATTTCACATTATACAATTCATCCATGTGACAAAAACACTTGTACCCCTTTAACATTTTTAAATAAAAAAATTAATTAATTAATTAACTAAACACATATATATGTGTAAATATGCCCAAACACTTTTCAAATCCACATGACTTCAGTAATTTTTTTTTTTTTTTTTTTGAGACAGAATCTCACTCTGTTGCCTGGGCTAGAGTGCTGTGATGTCAACCTAGTTCACAGCAACCTCAAACTCCTGGGCTCAGGCAATTCTTCTGCCTCAGCCTCCCAGGTAGCTGGGACTACAGGCATGTGCCACCATGCCTGGCTAATTTTTTCTATATAGTTTTAGTTGTCCAATTAATTTATTTCTATTTTTAATAGAGACAGGGTCTCGCTCTTGCTCAGGCTGGTCTCGAACTCCTGAGCTCAAACAATCCACCCGCCTTGGCCTCCCAGAGTGCTATGATTACAGGCGTGAGCCACCGTGCCCAGCCAACTTCAGTAATTTTTGATAAATAAAACTGGTTTTTAAATTGTTGGTAAAATAAAAGTATAATCCCTTCAGAATTGTCATTATTAAATATAATTGAGACATTTTTGCCTGGGTCTATTGGTTAGACTGGTTTATACTGTCTCTACTAGCCGTTTTAGGGCTATAAAACTGTTGCTTCTGTGATATTTTTGATAATTGCTTGATTTGCCTGTGAGCTAAAGCTGTGAGGGGTAGTTGCTGCACTTCCCTGAAGCCTGGCACCATCCTGCCGTGACCTTATGTCTTTGGTTTTGAGGCTTTAGATTCTGGGGTCTGGCAGGTGGACACGGTGAGGGCTGAAGACATAGGTATGTACAGTGTCTAGGCCACCAGCCGCGGGGGAAGGCCAAACACATTATGTCCTCCCTGGCCCAGCTGTGTCTCCTGACCATGCTGGGAAGGGCTAGATCTGTCCTCTGTCCTGAGCTCTATAGCTGGTATGAAAATTCAGGACCCAGAGGAGCTCTGCCCTTCATAGCCATCCTAGGTGCCATGTGCTCATACTTGGAACTCAGGATGACTGGGGAAGACATTAGGGAGGCTACCTGTGTATCTTAAAGTCATATTATGCTAAATTAAGAAATAGATAATCATAAAATGAGTAATTTCTAAGTAAGTTAAAATACTGAGGCATTAATCATTAAACATACGTTTAAGTTTATATACTTTGGCATCTTGTATTTATATGGTATAGAAAAGCTAAATATATTTAGATCTGTTAATAAACAAAAAATTGAGGAAACATTTCTAAAAAAATTATGAAATGTTTTTATTTATCAATACTGATATGAAACAAAAAAACAAACAAAAAATTTCAAAATTACTTCCTAAGTTTTTCACTAGAAATTAATGTTATCACTCCCATAATATCATGAAATAAAAAAAAAAAGTTAAAAAAACAAAGAAATTAACGTTACTTAGACTTAAAATCGTAGTTACTACATGTAGTTAAAACTACTAGATGTAGCAGAAACAATTCCATATACAGACTATATTAGAAAAGTAGGATGTTTTTGGTAAAGAAGATTAAGAAGGCATGAGAATGTGGTTTTTGTTAAAGGAAAAGCAATTTTGCCTAGATGTTTTTAAAGGTTGTTTTAAGTTGAAGGGATTAAAAAAAGAATGTCAGGTAAAGCCAAATGGACATAAAAAGTTGGGGAAAGACAGAATGGGAAAAAGTATAAGAGGTTATAAAAGGTTTATAGAAATCTTATCTAATGTGGTCAAAGCTGGTTGAGGTTGGATCAGCGTTTCCATTGTGCATACCACTCTCAGTGTTCTGGACTGGCAGAACACACAATGGGATAATAAAAAAGCAATTGGCAACGCTTACAGAAACTTTTAACCTTCCTGGCCTAAGATGCTTCCAAGCTTAAATCAGATATTATTGCCAATGCCTTATAAACTTTTCACTATAAATTCTAAATTAATTAGGATTCTTTTAGTAGCAACCTCCGAGGAGATGAAGACATCAAAGATCTTGGTCTCCGATCTGGGGATTTTGTTTATTGGGAAACGGCATCGAGGAAAGGACTCCTTCCAACCAAATTGGAAAGTATCATATCAGGAAGCCCCACCTGAGTGGGCACCTTCGTCACCGAATATCTTCAACACCTTGTTCTTCAGACCAGGACAAGGGGTAGGCAAAGTAGTTGGTTACCTTCAGGAATAGGAACACTTTTCAGATCTGGATTGCAAATGGTTTTCTTAACAATTGTCCTTATTTGCATCACATTTTTAATTCTTAAATAGATTTTACTTTGTATTTCTAGATGTCTAAAGTCAACAACAAAAACTAATCCTAATAGCTAGGTGCTTGGAAATGAGCCAGCACGCTGCAGCTTCTTTGTAAGTGGGTGGCCTGAGATCCCGTTGCTCTGTCCTTGCAGCAATCAATTGTCCCCTTAACAATGAGTGTGGCCTTGAGACCTCATCAAGTTCATAAACCATGATACCTCTCCTCTTTCCTTCTGACGTGGGATTAGATTACCTGGAAATGAGCCTTTCCAGTGACATGGGACAAATTTATATCCAGAATGCTTATCATCGATGCTCTTAGAAGAGAAAAAAAAATTGATCAAAGAGGGGAAATTAGAAAAGAAAAATCACTCAGCAGTCCAGAGTTATGGACTGCTGTTATCAGGCCTGGAGAGACTTAAGTA
Source organism: Propithecus coquereli (assembly GCF_000956105.1). NCBI lineage: Eukaryota > Metazoa > Chordata > Mammalia > Primates > Indriidae > Propithecus > Propithecus coquereli. The sequence goes on from NW_012153840.1 coordinate 3,823,157, forward strand.
TGGAACTTTGGTTACTCCCTCCCACTGCCCCCCATGCCTAGGGGCAATTGATTAAAGGCATTTTGTTATTTTTTTCCGTGTAGTTTCCTGACTAGCTGCCACACACAATATTTTCATGTTTTTCGATTTTTGTGATACAAATAACACTGTATAGCCAATCAATACCTTCTGTTATTTTAATGTAAATTCTTGGTAAACAACTTAGAAATTATATCTTTTTTTTAATTTAATTTTTTTTTTTTTTTTTGAGACAGAGTCTCGCTCCATTGCCCTGAGTAGAGTGCCGTGGCGTCAGCCTAGCTCATTGCAACCTCAAACTCCTGGGCTCAAGCAATCCTCCTGCCTCAGCCTCCTGAGTAGCTGGGACTATAGGCCCTTGCCACCACACCCAGCTAATTTTTCTATTTTTAGTAGAGATGAGGTCTCGCTCTTGCTCAGGCTGGTCTTGAACTCCTGAGCTCAAGCGATACTCCTGCCTTGGCCTCCCAGAGTGCTCGGATTATAGGCATGAGCCACTGCGTTGGGCCGGGAGGGAGAGTTCTGACCAGAGGCTCAACAGAAAATCTTAGAACTTGGGGAGGCCGAGGCGGGAGAATCGCTCGAGGCCAAGAGTTCGAGGGTGTCTTGAGCCATGATCACACCATTGCACTGCAGCCTGGACAACAGAGCAAGACCCTGTCTCAAAAAAAAGAAGAAAAACACAGAAGGAAAGGAAAGGGAAAAAGGGAAGGGGAGGGGAGGGGAGAGGAGGGGAGGAAAGGGAAGGGAAGGGAAGGGAAAAGGATCAATGTAAAACAAATGAACAAACCTACATCTGAACGTTTTTAGCAGCTCTGTTCATGATTGCCAAAACTTGGAAGCTACCAAGGTGTCCTTCAGTGGGTGAATGGAGAAATAAACTGTGATTCATCCAGCGAATGTCATGTTATCAAGCCATGAAAAGACATGGAGGAACCTTAAATTTTTGTTACTGTACAAGTGAAAGAAGACAATCTGAAAAGGCTGCATACTGGGAGATGTTCTGGAAAGGGCAAAACTATGTGGACGGTAGAAAGCCCAGTGGTTGCCAGGGGTTGGGGGTACAGGAGCAGGAATAGGCAGAGCCTAGAGGATTTTTAGGGCAGTGAAGCTACTCTGTATGATGCTATAATGGTGGATACTTGTCATTATTATCCATTTGTCAAAACCCATAGAATGTACATCACCAACAGTGAACCCTAACGTAAACTATGGACCTTGGGTGATAATGATGTGCGCATGTGGGTTCATTGATTGTAACAAATGTACCACCTGGTGGGGGATGTTGATCCTGGGGGAGGCTCTGCCTGTGTGGGGGCAGCGGCTAGATGGAAACTCTGGACTTTCTGTTTAATTTTGCAGTGAATCTAAAACTGCCCTAAAAAAATAAAGTCAATATTTTAAAAAATAATTGTAATACTTCCTTCTAATGATAAAATTGTATTAAATATTTTAATTTTAATTTTTTTTAACTCCTCACTGACTTGAAGGTCACTAAGTATTTTTTAAAGAAGAAGCAATTATTGTTCATTGATCTTTACAATCAGTTTGTAACGTGTCATTTGTTTTGAGATGCCAAACCAAGCTAACCATTTTTTAACTTCATATTACATTCTTTAAAAGTACTAAATCTAGCTGGGCGAGGTGGCTCATGTCTGTAATGCTAGCACTTTGGGAGGCTGAAGCAGGAGAATCACTGGAGGCCAGGAGTTCGAGACCCCATCTTTAAAAAAAAAAAAGTACTAAATTTTTTTAAACTAAAAAATATATTTTAGATTTAAAAATTTATCTTTAACATTTATATAGATCACAACACAAATATTTATACTCAAATACATTTACATAATAGCAGATATTAAAAAATACTATATAATGTGGTCCTTCCTGAAACACTAACTTATACAACCTGGCCTGACTTAACCAGCAGATGGCACACGAATCCTGTGGCTTGGAAATCTTTATCTTGTGATCAGGACAGGTGAATTCAGTCTTGCGTTCCTCACCCACCCCCTGCTGGGTGCTAAGGTTCTGCTGTTTGTGTAAATCGTGATTAAATGGTGGCCATGTGTGAAAGCTGAGTCCTGTTGTGTGGCCAATGTGCCTGCCCATCTCTTTTGCCAGAAATAGAGGGTAAGAATAAATGATGAAGAATGTTGGGGGCTTCTGCTAAAAGGAAAAAGGAAAAGATGCATTTATTGAGCTCTTACTGTATGCAAGGCCCTGTGCCAAGCCCGAAACATGCACCATTTCACCGGACCCTACAAGGATCCCATAAGCTAGTGGCCGTAATCATCCTCATGTTACAGGGAAACTGAGGCTCGTGCCCAAGGTCCCTGCCCAGCAACACCAGCCCCTGACTCCTCAGCAGGTTCCTGCACTCGGGGGCCCTTTGTTTTGGATCCCTCACCACGGGGAGGGTCACTCAGTAGCCACAGTCACTTTATGTTATTCATGGTCTGATGATATTGTAACCATCTCCATAAGCAAGAAAACACTTTTTTAATAGTTTTTTTAATAGTTATCTGATGTTCCAAGTTCCTAGGCCAGTAGATTTGCTGACCAGAACTTTGTAACTTCCTGTTGCGCTGATGCATTCCCTTTTGAGTCGCCCCCTGCCCCAGAAATGGCAGAACCTCCTTGTAGCCACAAGATACCTAAGCCTCACACCACCTGTTTGTCTACAGAAGACAAGATAAGCGACGCCCACCACAGACTGTGCCCAAGGACCCACTGAGCAGCCTCCTCCCCACATCCCGCCTGTGCATAAGGCTGAAAGAGCCACCGATATTAGCCCCTAGCTCATTATACTACTAAAATCCCCACCCTGGGAGGGACTTACATGTCATTTTTTTGATCATGAGATATGATTCCTCACTGTGCTTACATGCGCCCTGCACCCCACCCCAAACATGTGATGATGCTCACTGCCTTCGTGCGTTGTTCATTTCACCTCCAGGTAAACCCCGAGTCTGCTGGCTGGGGAGGTGGATTTGAGGCAGCCATTCCTCCCACCTCCTGGTTGACTTGGCCTCTGTAGTAAATCTCATTTTTTCCCTGACAATCCTTGTCGTCTCAGTAATTGGCTTTCCGTGTGGTGAGCAACAGAGAGAAGCTACCTCCCTTGTGGGTTTGTTCACAATATGTGATTGGAAAACATGCTCTGTCAGTCGTCCTTGTTAGGGAGAGGAAGGATGTGTATGGGAAAATCTCTCACTAATATGACATAGATCACCTAAAGGATGTAATTTTTAAAATGTGGATAGAAATATTTGCTCCTGTTAATACACGGTGTGGACATCCCCTTCCAGGGGAGCAGTGTGTTTGTGTGTGAGGAGTGGAGGTGGTTCCTTGTGCAGTGAAGCCAGTGTCCAGGAACTAGGCCTTCTCGATCCATGTAGAGACCCACAAGGATGTCCAGGTGTTGGCGTCTGGTTAGCAGGAAGGGCCCCTGCCCAGGGGCTTTGCTCCAGTGGCTCAGGCGTTGCCCAATTCCAAAGTTCCAGGCCCCCTATGTCCACCTTCTGTGTATTAACACCCTAAACAGCCACAGAAAAAAGCAAAGACGTAGCATACCCAGAGAAGGAAAAAGAATTGATCTAAATGATCAAATTTCCTTTCGATGCCTTGAGTTCTGGGGCTGAACCTCACTGATCACAGACAACTGAGTGTCTCTTTAATATCACTAACTGAAGATTCCTGGTTTAAATTGAAAAGCAAGTTAAATGTTCAAACACCAGATGATGGTTTCCATTGAGGTTCCCTTTATTTTGGACTATTTCTATTTTTGTTTTTTGCAGGGTCTCGCTCTGTCACCCAGGCTGCTGGAGTGCAGTGACGCAATCATAGCTCACTGCGGCCTTGAACCCCTGGGTTTGTGCAGTCCTCCCGCCTCTGCTTCCCAAAATGCTGGGATTACAGGTGCGAGCCACCGTGCTCCGCCTCGTTTCTTTACATCCATCCATGCAGGGGTAACTCCCTCATGTACCTCTCAAGCCTGAATTCTGCTCTAGAAATTCTGATTCCTATTTCTGATGTATAGGACACATGTCCCCAAAGGTCCCAATGGCTCCCCAAGTCAACATTTCCCTCCTGTCCTTCCCCCTGCCGCATCGCCTTCCTTTTCCCCATTCCCACTGAGCAGGTGTCTGATGTGATGGGCTCTGTGCTGTCCTTAAGATGCACCTACATCCTAGGCTTCTGCATCCCAGTGCCTAGAAGAATGACTTTGATATGTCTACCCAAACTAGGCGGGTGTTGAACAGCAACATTGGCCCGGGTCCAGGTCATAGAACGCAGCGCGGCACAGCCACGGCAGAAGACAGTGCTAAATAAGATCCTCTTGGGCCGCTGTAAATCCTTCAGTACCTGCCTTAGCTCAGCCCTAAATCGGGCAAGTTTCCCCCAGCAGATAGCACCGTGGGTGTTGTAACTCTCCAGAGGGATGTCATACAGCTCCATGCTTAACCCGCTCAGCCTGAGGGTGTGTCGCAGCAGGTTCTCCAGGGAGGCCTTGGAGATCCGGTTCCCACAGAAGCTGAGGGTTGTGAGCTGGGCGCAGCGGCTCAGGGCAGGCAGGATGACTGCGAGCTGGGCGTCTGTGATCCCGCATTCGTTCAGGTTCAGGATCTGGAGGGTGGCAGCGACTTTCTGTAGCAGAAGTTGAAGGGGCTCAGGACTGAAATTGGTCAGTGTGATGCCACTCAGCACCAGGTTCTTTAGCTGACCGATGCTCGGGCACTGGGACAGATTCCTCAAGTCTGATTCCGACAGCAGGCAGTTGGTTATTGAGAGGGTCTCTAGGGGGGTCTTGAGGCACCTGGGGACAGAAGAAGAAGTTAGTTCCAGGGAATTGTAGCAGTGAGAGTAGGGTGGTGGGGAAGGATGTCCAAGGTGCAAGATGACAATTTTGCCCAAGCCCAAAGTTATTCTGATCATCCGATGATGGTCAACACCCAAGATGTTGTTTGTTGAAGGCTCTGGTCATTCATGTCAGTCCCATTTTAGGCTCAGTCCTCGATCACTCATGCAACTGGCTCAAGTCCACAGAATCTCTGAAGCCCCCTTTCCTCCTGTGTTGGCAAAAACCCCACATTTATGGGCCACACGAGCCCAGTGGGAGATAAAGGACACACCCAGGCAAGGTCCAACAACATGCACTGGGCTTGCCGCCTGCAGGATCACTGACATGCCTGTGTCACCTGCAACCACCTATCACTTTTTATAGCTCTTCACTCCTGCTCCCTCACCCTCTAGTGAGGGATGTTGCATTTTCCATATATTAATCAATTTACTTGGAGCTCAAAACAACCTATTACACACAGAGAGGTAGAGACAGGAATCATCAGTGTCCACTAACCTGTTGAGGACAGAGGTTATATTTTGAAATGCCCAGGTTGGATGTGCTTTTCCTTCTTCAGTGCCCTCCTCACTTACCTGTTTCCCATCATCTTACCTTAGACATGCTTCCTCGAGACAAATTCGCAAACACACCCTCACTAGATCTGAGACCCCCAGTAGCTAGTTCCCTAGCATGGAGTCCCTCTCTACAGCATCTACCCCAGTTTATCCCTCTGCCTTTCTTGGGCCAGTTATGTGACACCCACTTCAGGAGAGAGTAGTGAACACAACTATGGGTTAATATTCACTGGTACGTGTGTTTAGTATAACAAAGAAAGGCTTTGCTCTGCTCGGCAGAGAAAGCTCACCATCCTTCCTCACCTGAGCACCTGGTCCAAGTGGCCGTCAAGGAAGCAAACGGAGTTCATATGAAGCCTCTGGAGGTGGTCCAGCTTACGGAACTGAGTCGTGAACTGGGCAATAAACCTGTCCTTCTTCTCTCGGTTGGACACATAGATTTGGAGGAGAAATAGTTTCTGAAGATGACTCATCTCGCCCAGGTAAGGAGCAAACCTTGCCAGCATGGACAGTTTCCAACTGCAATTCACCTTTACCTTCTGGATGCAGTCCAGGTCCACCATTCTTAGGACGGTTCTGATCTTTTGGATGCGCGTTTCAAAAATGCTCAGCTTCGTACAGCACAGGTGTACTACATCCTTCCTCTGCTTGACCCACAAGAGGAGGTAGATGAGGAATTCATCCAGTGGTCTTTTCTCGAGGCAGAGGTCTATGAACACCTTCAAGGGTTGCTGCCTTCCCATCCTCGGACAGCTCTTCGCTGTTTTCCTCTTATTCATGGCATTTCGTAAGCGTGCATGGGCCATTGCTTCAGACCCTCCGATCCAGAAGTTCTCATCCACATTCCGCAAATCCAGCACTTGCAGGATCCACCTCCTGTGGGCAAAACAGGGGAAAGTCTCAGAATTTAGGCAAGGCCCACCCCTGACCTGTGTTCTTACTCCATATCCTGACCACCAGCTGCCGCTGTCCTGCTTCTCCTGTTCTCTGATTTCTCCATCTCGTTTTCTACGTGTGTCACGCCTTGCGCCCACTTCTGTCACCTTTAAGTGCCACTAAAATGAGGCAGCTACATGTTCCTTCAGTGCCTTCCGCGTGGGAAGCAGTCCTACACTTCCAGGAGCCCTGTCCCGGAGTGTGCTCAGCAACGGCCAAGGCCTCTCCGAGCTTTCTTACTGGCTCCACCAGAAGCCTCTGGTCCACCCACCCTTGGGCCCCCCTTCTCCTCGACCCAGCTGTCTGTTCCCGCACTCCTGGGCCTTCCCTACCAGGCCACGAGCATCACCCTTACCCGGGGCGAATCTTCTGGGCAAGCAGCATATCAAGCCCATCCAGCACAGCTGTTAAGATCTCCAGGCGAGGTGTCTTCATCAGGGCCCCCAGAGGGAGGTGGGGGAAGGGCCAGGCCTGCACCATCGCCTTTAGGATCTCGTTGCATCTCCCGGTAAAGGCCTCCATGAACAGTGGTGGGAAGAGCTCCGTGGGTATCTCCTCCAGAGTGGGGATGATCAAGGCCTCATTTCTCACCAGGCTCTGCCCTGCCAGTTCCAAGAGTCTGGGTGGACCCTGGAGGCTCATCTTGATGAATCTGCAAGGAAAACATCCTGAGGACATATCCAAGGACAAAGCAAACTTCTCAGGCCAATCCCGATCACCCCCATCTCCTCCCAGGGCCAATGTCCCTGCTCTGGCAGAGATGAAAGAGTCATCAGTTTACCCCATCTGCACTCTGCGGCCACAAAGCCATACCTCTCCTCCTGCTGCCACCATGACCGATGTCTCCCAACCAATGAGAAGGGGACAAGGTGACCACTACCCTTTGATTTTCATCCAATGCTCCACTGAGTTCCGGTCCCACTAAGAAGTGGGTACGGAGGAGCCCGAAAGCTAGTCCCCACCCTTTCAGGGGAAATTTCTGAGTATCACTCAAGGCCCGAGGACAATAGGAGTGGAGTGTCATGAGCCCTACAGGACTACATTCTTAGTTGCTACAAATAATTTGGTTAGGAATATTCAGGGAACATCCCTAAAATGAGGGCCATTTGTTCATTTTTAAAAATTTCAATGAGAAATTGTAAAAGCCATGGTACAATGTCATAGAGCATCTTCAAGTTAAGCATAGGAAACAATTTCTGAGGTAGAGATTCCAACCAACATCTCTTATTACACATATTATAAATTAACCACTGCTGGCCAGGTGTGGTGGCTCATGCCTGTAATCCTAGCACTCTGGGAGGCTGAAGCAGGAGGATCGCTCAAGGCCAGGAGTTCAAGACCAGCCTGAACAAGAGTGAGACCCTGTCTCTACCAAAAATAGAAAGAAATTAGCTGGACAACTAAAAATATATAGAAAAAATTAGCCAGACATGGAGGCGCATGCCTGTAGTCCCAGCTACTCAGGAGGCTGAGGCAGAAGGATTGCTTGAGCCCAGGAGTTTGAAGTTGCAATGAGCTAGCCTGACGCCACGGCACTCTAGCCCAGGCAACAGAGCAAGACTCTGTCTCAAAAAAAAAAA
>NW_012153840.1:3831973-3832992 GCF_000956105.1 Propithecus coquereli
TTGAATTTTTAAAAAAATACGCTTGGTTGAGCATTTTGAAATGATATCAACAAAAGCACAAGTATTTTTGGAATCCAGACAAAACTACCATTAGAGGAACAATCAAATCCCAAACTGTTCTTCTGAAAAACACACAGGATCATTCTCTGTGCCACTTTGAGCTTCATGTCCCCATCTGAGACTGGCTGACTATACATCAGATGGGACTGTCCTTACGGACAGTCGGTGACTTACCAGATCTGGACTCAGTCTGCAGGGTGCTGGGACCTCAGGCAGAAGCAAGCAGTAACTCCAGTCTGCAGGGCTTTGGGACTCTCTGTGGATCTTCAGGAGCTTATATTTACCTTTCCAACCACTCCTCCCCTTTTCAACTACCAGCTTCCAATCAGAATGTGGTATTTGATGAGATTCCTGAAGCTCCACCCAGTTAATCCTGATTGAATTTTTGGCTCTCCCTACCTCGATCGATTGAATCAGTTATCCACTCATGAAACTGAAAGAATTAGGGATGGGCTGAAGTCAATAATTCATTCCTTCATGCACTCCACCAACATTGATCGAGTTTCACTAATATGTGACTCTCATAGTCCTGAGTGTGACGACACAGGGAAGGCATTAATCTGTTCCTCACATGAGACAGAAAAAAGCAAAACCTGAAAATAGTGTTGTTGGGGAGTCTTTGACCACATTAAAGTCATCAGAAGTTCCAGAATTAAAACAGGGTTATGGAGGCAGCAGTGTCATTCCCAAAGAAAACAAAATAGAAATCTCCATGTATCCAAAAATCCATCGCTCCGCACCTGCTGTGACCAGGAAGAACTTTCTACAAGCACTAAAGGGGTAAGGTGGTCATGAGCCCATTCATTTCCATCCAGTGTTCCACTGAATTCTGGTCTCACTGAGAAGTAGGTACTGAGGAGCCGCCTACGGGTAACCCCCACCCTTTATGGGGATTTAACTGATTATAATTCAAGGCCCTAGATCAACGGAAATGGGAATTTCACGTGGCGCAACACAAC
>NW_012153840.1:3838638-3839862 GCF_000956105.1 Propithecus coquereli
GTTGCTGTGAGCTAGGATGACGCCACGGCACTCTAGCCAGGGGAGCAGAGTGAGACTCTGTCTCAAAAAAAAAAAAAAAAATCAATGGTGGAGCCAGTGATTATCTGATGAAAAACCTCTATTTGTTCTTTAAGGTCTAGTAAACTTTGAGTGGCAATACTTCATTGGCTATCATAAAAACATCACTTCTCACCAATAAGGGCATAAGCTCTTCCCTGTTGAGCAGCTAAAATATCAAGAACTCTTCTATTTTGGGGTACTACTGAGGTCAAATTATTCATCTCATTGCACTACTTGAAGAGAATTCAAAGTATCATTAAAATTTTTTCAAGAATTGCAGAAATAGTAAGCAATTTTTTCCAATGCAGAGACCCTCCACTGAGGAAAATGGGCTCTTCCAAAAGGATGAAATTCAAAACCTCTTGGTATGATTGGGTTTGGGAAATCATGAGAGGCTCCCTTGTGAGGCATCACTTTATGTACAAGTGATTCTAAGTTAAGGATTATATTAGCATTTAAAGAGTTTTATCTGGCTATTTTAGGTAGGAATAGCCCAAACCACAGTGTCCAGAGTATTTAGGTGGGAAACCTTTATATTGTGAAAGTGTCAAAATCAAAATGGAGTCACCAGTGTCAGACTTTGACAAAATGGAGCAATGGAAGGCCATGAAGGGAGAGTTCTCCGTCACAAGTGGCTTATAACAAGAACTATCACAAAAGACTCTCCCCACTGGAACACTGTAATTGAAAAAATAGTTAAAGTAAAAATAAAAACAAAAAAAACACAAAAGACTCTGCAAAAACCACAACTTTGTTCACAAACCACCACAACTTTACTCAAAAAGTACTTTTGCAAGGACATATGCCCTGCAAGTCCTGGTCCATTGTTGGACTGATGCCCCTGATGTTTTTATCCTTGTATTCAAGGATAATTGTTTAAAAACAACTTACGAAATCCTCCTTATTTTTCCTTTAAAAACTCTTCTCTTCTTTTACCTCCCCAAATATGCCCACCTGTATTCCCATTGCAATCCTCATTCCCAAGTAAACATGATTTTTTGAAGAGTCTCTTTCTGTGTCTGTTATAAAATTTAAGTTGACATAATCTGGTGTCCAGAAGTGAGACCTAAGCAAGGTCACCTCGGAAGATCGACGGCCCTGGAATCTAGTGTAGTTCCAAGTGAGTCGTTTGTACTCCCCTTCCATGCGTCGTCTCGTCTGCCC
>NW_012153840.1:3839912-3842965 GCF_000956105.1 Propithecus coquereli
ACCCTTTATGGGGATTTAACTGATTATAATTCAAGGCCCTAGATCAACGGAAATGGGAATTTCACGTGGCGCAACACAACTTGCATTCTTAGTTCTTAAAATTAACCTGACAGGGATAAATTAAGGGGTCATACCTAATAGAGGTGCCATTTGTTTTCATAAAAAATTTTTTAATGAGAAATCGTGAAAGCCTTGTTACAGTACTGTGAAGCACTTGGAAATTAGAGATGTAAAATTCTAATGCAGATGTAGATTCCAATGCACATTCCACATTCTTGCACATTTTTTATTTTCTTTCCTTTTATCTTTTTCATTTTTGAGACAGGGTCTCCCTCTGTCGCCCTGGGTAGAGTGCAGAGGCATCATCATAGCTCACTGCAACTTCCAACTCCTGACCTCAAGGGATCCTCCCACCTCGGCCTCCCAGAGTGCTAGGATTACAGGCGTGAGCCACCCACCCAGCCACTTACACATTTCTTATACCACTTTGGGATGAGTCTAGGGGAAGAAACAGAGCCCATGTTCATAACAAAGACCCCACTCCTACAAAGATTTTATAGAATTTTTTTTAAGTTTTTCATGAAAAAGAAAGTCTGAATTCCAAATCTGTAAAGCTGATGATGAATTATGTTTTAAGGGCACATGAACTAAATATCTAAACTATCAAGAAATAAAATTCCACTCAGTTAGCTGTTTTTAGTTTTTTGTAAAAAAAAAAATCTACTTGGTTAAGAAATTTTAAAATGACATAAACCATGCACCTCTGCTGCAGATCAGATTGAGCTACAGAAAAATAAATAAATAAACATGCACAATTTGAAATATTTGAGATGAAGGCAACACTGGATTTAGGGGCAAAAATCAAAGCTGTAAGTCTATTCATATTAAAAGACAGAAAAAATAAAATTCTCCATGCCACCTTGGGCTGCATGTCACAACTCAAGACTGGCTGGTGCTAGATCAGATGGGCATGTCCTCACGGAGATCAAGGACTTACCAGGTCAGGATTCGGTTGGTGGAGTCTCAGACCTCACAGAGAACCAGACAGAAACTCCAGGCTCCAGATTTCTGGGTCTCTCCAGTGGCTCCTCAGGTACTTTTTTCGACCTTCCCATCATACCAACTCTTTTAAACTACTAACTACCAATCAGAATGGGATATATGATTAGTTTCCTAAAGCTCCGCCCAGTCAATCCTGATGGATTTTTGGCTTAATTGATTAAATCAGATATGCAATCATAAAAAAGAAAGAATTGGAACAGGCTAAAAGTCAAGAATCCATTTATTGATGCACTCCACAAACATTGATGGAATTTTACTAACATGTGACCTTCACAGTCCTGAGTGTGATGACATAGGGAAGGCATTAATCTGTTCTTGATATGAGACAGAAAAAAGCAAAACCTGAAAGTATTGTTTTTGGGGAGTCTTTGGCCACATTAAAATTATCAGAATGTTCCAGAATTAAAATAAGGTTATGGAGGCAGCAGTGTCATTCCCAAAGAAAACAGAATGGAAATTTCTATGTATCCACTGGGCACTGGGCGTTATGTTACCTGACAGCAGACTGTGTCTCCATTTAGGTGGAAGAAAAACCACTAATAGTGTCATTGGTCCCATGAGTAAGGCCAAGGCTTTTCTGAAGATAATCTGGCCAAAATTACAATAGTGAATAAGGGTGTGGGCTGGGCTGTGTGGGGCTGGATGTTATTAGTGGGACCCTGGGAATCAACCAACACAGAGTAAATATGTTGGGGTTTTGGGGGGGAGTGGTGGAGGAAGAATTAAAAGGCTTTTGTCTAGATTGAGTTTAAAAAGTAAATAGCTATTAATACAAAAGAGAAGACGTAGATGTTTAAAATTCCACATTATCCTTGAGGAGAGGAAGACAGATTCAGTGTTCAGTCCCACCCTAGTAGGTAAAGGGTGTTTCCTCCCAAAATGTTGGGATTAGCTCAGCAAACCATCTTGAGCGGAATTTAAATCTAAGAATGTGAGCTGGAGCGGAGGCCAGAGAGTGGTGCTGTGGCCAGACCGGGAGTGAGACTTTTCCAAGTCTGAAACCCACTGAGGGTGGAAGCTGGGGGCTCTCTGTGTTGTTGGAGAGAAATGAACATATGTCAAACACGTGTGTCCTTGTCGTCGTGGTTCTACCCACTGGAGACCTTTTGTTTTAGACTCAGGGTTCTTCCCACGGTGGGACATTTTCCAAGCAACAATTAGCCCATCATTTTCCAGGGCCCTTTGCCATTGTAAGAGAAAAATCTGAGGCACGATAAAAGTTTAAAGAGTTTATTTGAGTAAAAACTGAATCAGGAATCGAGGAACACAAGACTAAAAAGGGTTTAGTGTTCCGATGAAAAATTGTCAGAGGCAAGGATTTATGTGGAAAATGGGGAAGCAAAATCAAGAAACTATTTCATTGATTACAGTTTCAAGATTGCTTTTTTTTGGTTATCTTGTTGGAAGATCCCTAGTCTTAATCCTTAACATAATCAAATGTTAGTTTGGTGCTTATTTTTTATTTTTACTTTATTTTATTTTTTTGAGACAGAATCTCACTCTGTTGCGTAGGCTAGAGTGCCATGGCGTCAGCCTAGCTCACAGCAACCTCCAACTCCTGGGCTCAAGCAATCCTCCTGCCTTGGCCTCCCCAGTAGCTGGGACTATAGGCCCTCACCACCATGCCTGGCTAATTTTCCTATTTTTAGTAGAGTCCGGGTCTCACTCTTGCTCAGGCTGGTCTTGAACTCCTGACCTCTAGCGATCCTCGGGCCTCGACTTCCCAGAGTGCTAGGATTACAGGCGTGAGCCACCCACCCGGCCAGTCGGCTGCTTATGATTGGCTGAGGTTAAGTTTTGTTTTTGTCTAACTTGAGGATTTACCAGAAATGACTCAAGTTAAGTTTTGCTTATATTTGCCATAACTTCGGGGTTAAGGCTATTTTTGTAGCCTTAGTTGGTTTTGTTTGCCCAGGAAGTTTTCAGGCCAGTCTCCATTTTAATTTTGCTTTTGCTATTCTGCCCTTTTGGTCATCTTCTCAGCAAGCTGA
>NW_012153840.1:3845685-3847972 GCF_000956105.1 Propithecus coquereli
CTTGCTCAGGCTAGTCTCGAACTCCTGACCTTGAGCGATCCACCCGCCTCGGCCTCCCAGAGTGCTAGGATTACAGGCGTGAGCCACCGCGCCCGGCCAAGTGCAGGTATCTTTTCGATATATGATTTCTTTTCTTTTGAGTATATACCCAGTAGTGGGATGGATGTATCGAATGATAATTCAATTTTTAGTTGTTTGACAAATCTTCTGTTTTCCATAAAGATTGTACTAATTTACATTCCCACCAACAGTGTATAAGCATTCCCTTTTCTCTGAATCTTTGCCAACATCTATTGTTTTTTGACTTTTTAGTAATGGCCATCCTGACTGGAGTAAGATGATATCTCATTGTGGTTTTCATTTGCATTTCTCTGATGATTAATGATGTTGAGCATTTTTTCATATATTGGCCATTTGTATATCTCTTTTGAAAAATGTCTGGTGGTGTCTTTTGCTGACTTTTTAATGGGATTATTTGTTTTTTTTCTCATTGAGTTGTTTGAGTTCCTTGTAGATTCTGGATCTTAGTACTTTGTTGAATGCATAGTTTGTGAACATCTTCTCCCATTGTGTAGATTGTTCATTCTGTTGATTATTTCTTTAGCTGTGCAGAAGCTTCGTGGTTTAATTAAGTCCCATTTGTTTCTTTTGTTTTTGTTGCATTTGTTTTTCAGATCTTAGCCATAAATTGTTTGTCTAGGCCAATGTCCAGGAGTGTTTTCCCTACATTTTCTTCTAGAATTTTTATGATTTCAGGTTTTGCATTTAGGTCCTTAATCCATCTTGAGTTAATTTTTGTATATGGTGAGAGATAGGGATCCACTTTCATTCTTCTACATATGACTATCTAATTTTCCCAGAACCGTTTATTGAATAGGGTGTCCTTACCTCAGTGTATGTTTTTGTCTGCTTTGTCAAAGATTAGTTGGTTATAGGTATGTGGCTTTATTTGTGAGTTCTCTGTTCTGTTCCATTGATCTATGTGTTTATTTTATACCAGTATCATTCTGTTTTGGTTACTGCAGCCTCGTAGTATAATTTGAAGTCAGGTAATGTGATGCCTCCAGATTTGTTCCTTTTGCTGGGACTGCTTGGCTATTTGGGCTCTTTTTTGATTCCATATGAATTTTAGGATTGTTTTTTCTTATTCTGTGAAAAACAACATTGGTATTTTGATAGGAATTGTATTGAATCTATTGATTGCTTTAGGCAGTACGGTCATTTTAACAATATTGATTCTTCCAATCCATGAGCACAGGATGTTTTTCTAATTATTTGTGTCATCTTCAATTCCATTGATTAGTGTTTTGTAGTTTTCCTCATACAGATCTTTCACCTCCTTGGTTAAATATGTTCTTAGGAATTTTATTTTTTGTTGCTGTTGTAAATAGGTTTGAGTTCTTTATTTGGTTCTCAGCCTGGCCATTATTGGTGTATAGAAAATACTACTGAGATTTGTACGTAGATTTTGTAACCTGAGACTTCACGGACTTCATTTATCAAAGCTAGGAGTCTTTTGGAGGAGTCTTTAGGCTTTTCTAGGTATAAGATCATATCATCATCAGAGATACTTTGATTTCCTCTTTTCCAATATGGATGCGATTTATTTCTTTTTCTTGTCTCAGGCACATTTTTAATCTGATGGGCAAATTACAACCATGATAATTTATGGTTATTGTGGGAATTATTTGAATTCTCTAAGATTGTTTTTCTCAGAAAACCAATACTATTAATGTAAACATTCTGAATGGGATGCTGACATGTAGACGCTTCTAAAACTCTTGTCTCTCTCTTTTTCCTCTGCCTACTCTGAATCTACTGACTTTTTACTTGTATTAAGATAAATCTAGAGCTGCAGCCTCTGGGCGGAGCGGTGGCAGCGGTGGTGGAGGGCGGAAGAGGAGTTGGCAGCGGTGGCGCTGCTCCCAGCACCGGCAGGAGCCAGATCTAGACAAAACCACCGGCCAACTGAGCCCCTCCATCCCGCAACAGCGCGCACTGTGACCGGCCGCCACTGCTGCTGCCGCCGCTCAGCCCCCACCTGAGACCTATAGTCTGGCTCAGTGCTCTGGACGGCGACATAAGGGAAGGATGCGTGGGCAGCACCGACCAGGAGAGAAAGAGAAAAGGAAGAAAAACGAGGAAAAAGAAAGAGAGAGTTGGAATGGTACTGGCTGCGGGGCTGGAGGGGAAGGAGGGAGAGGAAGCCCTGCGCTAAGGGGTCTGGCAAAGAAGTAAACGCCCCAAAATAAAGTTATTTTAGTTAAATCTATTACTAAATTCAAGG
>NW_012153840.1:3849037-3850597 GCF_000956105.1 Propithecus coquereli
CCCGGCGGCAGCGCGGCTGCGGCTGAGGAGAGAGCCGGCTCCGGGCCTCGGTCCTCCTACTCCCTCGACCCCCGCCTCCTCGCGGGGCGGCGGCGGGATGTTCTCGGTCCTCTCGTTCGGGCGGCTGGTGGCCCGCCCCGTGCTCGGCGGCCTCTCGCAGACCGACCCCGGAGCCGGCGGCCGCGGCGCCAACGACGGGCTGGTGACGGCCGGCTGCGGCTTCGGCGAGGACCTCCGTAAGGGCCTCCTCAGGAAGGGCGCGTGCTACGGGGGCGACGCGTGCCTCGCGGCCCGGCACCGCTCTGCCGATGGGCTCGGTGAGTCCCCGGCCCGGTACCCCCGCCCCAGCCCCGGATCCGCCTCCCGGGGACTCCCCTGCGCCGGCTTCCTATGCGCCAGGCGCCGTGCCACGCGCTCTGAGGCGCGGTTTCCGCTGGAACAACCCCCATTTTAGAGATGAGGAAACTGAGGCGCAGAGCAGTCTAGCCGCGTGCTCAAGGTCACAGTCCGAGAATGTGACCAGTCTGTCGGAATCCAGAGCCATATTCTTAGTCACTTGGCAGTGCTGGCCCCGGGCGGCCTCCCCGCCTCCCCGCGGTGACACCTGCAGGTTCCCACCCTGGCTCTGGCTCCCTCCGGCTTCGCTCTGCGTGCCCCCGAGAGCCCTGCTGCTTCTCGGGCTCCTGACGCCGCAGCCCGGCCACGGGCTGCGGGATCCCCAGCAAACACTGCTGTGAGCCCCCAGATCGTCCAGCCGCATTCTTTCTCAGCCTGGATCGTGACCAAATCTGCATCCTTTTCGGAGTCCCACAGTGGGGGCTGCAGGCTTGGTGGAAAAACTCTCACAGTGCCTTCTCCCAAACTGATCTTGTCCACTTGCGGTCACTTGAGGGGGTGGGGTGTGGGACAGAGAGTCAGTCTCCTTGACCCAAAATAGAATGGGCGAACCTGCTTGCAGACTGCAGCCAAGAAAGCTTTGAGAATAGGTCAAAGCCTTTTCAGGCCACAGGTGCTATTCCAGTTACACTTTGTGGGGTGGGAGCCAGGGACAGAGCTTGCAGAAAAGGGTAAGTATAATTTGCATGCAATCAGAAAATTTACCATAATGTGCATCTTTGGAGACTTTGTGTGTACCATAGAATAGTATGCTATTAAAATTTTTGCATAAATCACTTCCTTTGGGGAAAAAATGGGATGAACATTAATAAATGAACTTTTAATGTAATTTGAGATCTTAAAGCTATAATGTTTAATTAAGTAATAGATGCTAAAGTTTCTGGGTCATTTCCAAATATGATAATATATGGAAACATTTATTACTGAATATATGTTCAAATTTATTTAATTTTGACTTAAATGTTATAGAAAGACAATAATATTGTGACAATAGACAATAAATATGTCTTGTTCTACATTGAAAGATTGTTCTATAAGCAAATCTGTTTCTAGAAACATAGGTATATATTTATAGCTGTTGTATATATCAATATGACAAACAGTTCAAAATAGCTTACGTCCTAGTTTTTCTCTTGTCATTTAAGTTAGAGTTAAAAGTCTAAT
>NW_012153840.1:3858100-3861477 GCF_000956105.1 Propithecus coquereli
GACAGAACCATATTAATCACAAACAGCTCTGTGCTTTTTATTTCCATATTAGTAACTGGAGATTCCTGAGGGTTAAACTGCTAAAATAGGTTCATTGATCATGGAGGACACAAGACAGTTTATACTGAGGTTCCCTTTATTTCTGACTATTTCATTATAACCATCCAAGCAGGGGTAACACCTCAAGTATTTCCTAAGCCTGAATCCCAGTGTAGAAAGTTGGATTTCCATTTCTGACTTTAGGACTCATATCCCTGAAGGTCCCGAAGTCAACATTTCCTCCCTAGTCCTGTCCCCTGCTGCATCACCTTCCTTTTCCCATTCCCACCAAGCCGGTGTCTGAAATGATAGGTGCTATGCTCTCTTGAAGATGCACCTGAGTCCTAGGTTTCAGTTCCAAGTGTCTAGACGAAAGCTTTTAAAATTTTCACCCAGCTAGGCAGGCATCCAACAGCAGTACTGACAGGACTCCGGGTCACAGAATGCTCCGTTGGCACAGTGAGGTCAGGGCACTGTACTGAACACGACTGTCTTGGGATTCCCTGAGTCCCTTAGCATCTGTATCAGCTCAGCCCGGAGCTGGGCGAATCTTGTCTGGCAGAGTGCCCCCTGGGCACCGTAGCTCTCCAGAGGGGCGTCGTACATCTCCAGGTGTAACTTGCTCAGCCTGACGGTGTGTCGCAGCAGAGTCTCCAGGGCGGCCATGGAGATGGGATTGCCACGAAAGCTGAAGATTTTGAGCTGGGAGCAGCGGCTCAGGGCAGGCAGGATGACTCTGAGTTGGGTGTCTGTGATCCCGCATTCATCCAAGTCCAGGGTCTGGAGGGTGGCAGCAACTTTCCCTAGCAGAAGTTGAAGGGTCTCAGGAACGAAATTGGCCAGTTTGATGCCGCTCAGATCCAGTTCCTTTAGCTGACTGATGCTCGGGCACTGGGACAGTTGCCTCAAGTCTGATTCCGAAAGCAGGCAGTTGGTTATTGAGAGGGTCTCCAGGGGGGTCTTGAGGCACCTGGAGAGAAAGGAAGAAGTTAGTTCTGGGAAATGGAAGTGGCAAGTGCAGGAGAATGACCTCGCGTGGAAGGTGACAGTTTTCCCCAACCTCAAAGTTGTTCTCACCATCTGATGATGGTCAACACCCAGAAGGCTGCATAATGAAGAGTCTGGTCACTCAGCTCAGACTCATTTGGGACTGAGTCATTTCTCCTTCATTCATGAGACTGGATCAAGTCCAGAATCTCCAAAGCTCCCTTTCCTCACCTGTTAGGCAAAATGCCACATCTCTAGGCCACAGGAGCCTAGTGGAAAACATGCATGAAGGACAAATCCAGACAAGATTCAGCAACATCAGCTAGGGTTTCCAGCCTGCAGGGCTCACTACATTCTCGTGTCACCAGCAGACCATCCATCACTTCTTACAGTTCTTCACTCCAGCTCCCTCACTCTCGAGTGCAGAATCTTGCATTTCCCATATGTTAATTACCTGACCTGGAGCTCAGAACAACCTCTTACTGACAGGGAGTTAGAGAGAGAGTCATTTGTGTTCACAGAGCTGGTGAGGACTGAGCTTATATTTTGAAATGTGCAGGTTTGACGTGCTTTCCCTTCCTCAATACCCTCCCTCCCTCATTACCTGCTGTTCATCTTGTTAACTTACACATACTTCCTCAGGGAGAATTTACAAACACATCCTCACTAGATCTGAGACCCCCAATAGCTAGCTCCCTAGCATAGTGTCCCTCTCTATAGCATCTACCCCAGTTTATCCTTCTGCCTTTAGTGGGGCAGTTATGTGAGACCCACTTCAGGACAGAGCAGAGAACACAACATCCTAGTGTCCCCCTCACTGTCACATGGCCAGAGGCTGGTACACAGTAGACATCGTTAGTGTTCACTGTAACAAAGAAAGGCTTTGCTCTGTTCAGCAGAAAATCTCGCTATCCTTCCTTACCTGAGCACCTGGTCCAGGTGGCCTTCAAGAAAGGGGACAGAGTCCATATGAAGCTTCTGGAGGCAGTCCAGCTTGAGGAACTGAGAGGTGAGCTGGGAGACAAACTCCTCCTTTTTCTCTTGGGAAATGTTGTCAGACACATAGATGTGGGAGAGAAGGAGTTTGTGAAGATGACTCATCTGGCCCAGATAAGGAACAAACCTTTCCAGGGTGGACAATTTCCAGGTGCAATCAACTTCTACCTCCTGGATACAGTCCAGGTCCACCATTTTTAGGACCTTTGTGATATTTTGGATGGGCATTAAATAAATTTTCAGCTTTCTACAGCACAAGTGTACTAAGTCGTTCCTTTGCATGAACCACAGAAAGAGGTAGGTGAGGAATTCATCAAGGGTTTTTTCCTCGAGGCAAAGGTCTACAAACACCTTCAAGGACTGCTTCCTTCTCATCCTTGGACAGTCCTCCTCTGTTTGCCTCTTACTCATGGCCTTCAGAGAGCTCACAGGGGCACCAGACCATACAACCCAGAAGTCCTCATCAACATTCCGTAAATCCAGCACTTGGATGCTCCACCTTCTGTGGATAAAACAGTGGAGAGTCTCAGAATTCAGGCAAGGACCCACCTCTGACCTGAGCTTTATTCCATATCATGACACCAGCTGCTTCTGTGCCCACTGTTTCTCCCTCTCGCTGACTTTTCTCCTCCCCCTCTTCCCCTTGAATCCTACCTTGTTCTCTACTTCTTGTACCTTTAGATGTCCCTGGGGAGAGGTAGGTTCATGTTCCTTCAGTGATTCCCTGCATGGTGAGCAGTCCTACACTTCCAGGAACCCTTTTCCAGGGGGAGCTCTGCAATGTCAAACCTTCCCTATCCTTCCTCACTGGCACCTTCAGATGCTTGAGGTTCACCCTTCAGTCCCCAACTCTCCCACCAAGGTGTCCTTTCCCTGGACTCTTGAGTTCTCCTCACCAGACTACCTGGGTTAACCTCACCTGGGATGAACCTCCTGGTCAAGCAGTGCATCAAGCCCCTGCAGAACAGCTCGTAAGGTCTCCAGGTCAGGCGTCTTCATGAGCGCCCCTAGAGGAAGGCGGGTGAAGGGCCAGGTCTGTACCATCGCCTTCACGGTCTTGCTGCATCTCATAGCAAAGGCCTCCATGAACAGGCCTGGGTAGAGCTCAGTGGGCAGCTCCTTCAGAGCAGAGATGGCCAAAGCCTCGTTCCTCACCAAGCTCTGCCCAGCCAGTTCCAGGAGTCTGGGTGGGGCCTGGATGCTCATACTGATGAATCTGCGATGAAAGGAATCCTGTGGAAACATCCAGGGAAAAGTCATCCTTGAGCAGCCCCATCTTCTGCCAGGGCCAAAGTCACTGCTCTGGCTAAGGTGGAAGAATCTTTGTTTATCCCAATTCTACTATGCACTCACTC
>NW_012153840.1:3862926-3864380 GCF_000956105.1 Propithecus coquereli
ATCCGCCCGCCTCGGCCTCCCAGAGTGCTAGGATTACAGGCGTGAGCCACCCACCCAGCCACTTACACATTTCTTACACCACTTTGGGATGAGTCTAGGGGAGGAAATAGAGCCCATGTTCATAACAAAGACCCCACTCCTATAAAGATTTTATAGAATTTTTTTAAGTTTTTCATAAAAAAGAAAGTCTAAATTCCAAATCTGTAAAGCTGATGAATTATGTTTTAAGGGCACATGAACTAAATATCTAAACTATCAAGAAATAAAATTCCACTCAATTAGCTGTTTTTAGTTTTTTGTAAAGTCTAAATTCCAAATCTGTAAAGCTGATGAATTATGTTTTAAGGGCACATAAACTAAATATCTAAACTATCAAGAAATAAAATTCCACTCAATTAGATGTTTTTAGTTTTTTGTAAAAAAAAAAAATCTACTTGGTTAAGAAATTTTAAAATGACATAAACCATGCACCTCTGCTGCAGATCAGATTGGGCTACAGAAAAATAAATAAATAAACCATGCACTAATTGAAATATTTGAGATGAAGGCAACACTGGATTGAGGGGCAAAAATCAAAGCTGTAAGTCTATTCATATTAAATGATAGAAAAAGCAAAAATTCTCCATGCCACCTTGGGCTGCATGTCACAACTCAAGACTGGCTGATGCTAGATCAGATGGACATGTCCTCACGGAGATCAAGGACTTACCAGGTCAGGATTCGGTTGGTGGAGTACTCAGATCTCACAGAGAACCAGACAGAAACTCCAGGCTCCAGATTTCTGGGTCTCTCCAGTTGCTCCTCAGGTACTTTTTTCGACCTTCCCATCATACCAACTCTTTTAAACTACTAACTACCAATCAGAATGGGACATATGATTAGTTTCCTAAAGCTCCGCCCAGTCAATCCTGATGGGTTTTTGGCTTAATTGATTAAATCAGATATGCAATCATAAAAAGGAAAGGATTAGGAATAGGCTAAAAGTCAAGAATCCATTTATTGATGCACTCCACAAACATTGGTGGAATTTTACTAATATGTGACCTTCATAGTCCTGAGACAGGGAAGGGTTTAATCTTTTCCTGATATTAGGAAAAACAAAACCTGAGAGTTTCATTGTTGGGAGCTCTTTGGTCACATGAAAGTTATTAAACGTTTTCAGAGGTCAAGTGCTGAGCTTTCGGTAACAAAAACAATTTTATGAAGACAGTGATGTCATTCCCTACAAAAACAGAATAGAAATCTTATTTTATCCAGTGGTCTCTTAGGTTTTATGTTAGCTGACATGGAAGATCATGTGCCCATTCAGGGAGGCAGAGAGGTACCATGAGGGTGTAATTGGTCTTCAAGGCTAAGGTTAAGGCTTCTCCAAAGGAAATCAGGCCAAAATTAAAGCGAGAAACTAGAGTGGAGGCTGGGAGCAGTGAGGCTGGATGTTGTTAATGGGACACTGG
>NW_012153840.1:3865235-3869518 GCF_000956105.1 Propithecus coquereli
ACCTGGAAATTGAGACTTTTCCAAGAATGAAAGCCACTGAGGGTGGAAGCTGTGGGCTCCTCGGGATGTTGGAGAGAGATGAACATGGCTCAGATGCCAAATGTACTCCTGTCATTGTGCTGCATACCACCTGGAGACCCTTCTTTTTGGACTAAGTGTTCTTCACACATTGGGACATTTTCCAGGCGACAGTCACGCCCAGTTATTTTCCAGGGTCCTCTGCCTGTAAGAGAAAAATCTTAGGCACAATAAAATTTTAAAGAGTTTCAGTAAAAAGCAAGTCATGAATTGGAGAACACCAGACCAAAAGAAGATTAGTGTTTGGATGACCCACCATCAGAGGCAAGTACTTATGAAGAAAATGCAGAAGCAAGATAAAGACATCATTTCATAGGTTACAGTTACAAAATTGCTCTTTTTTTTGTTTAGTTTACCTTGTAGGAAAGACCCTGGTGACATCATCATATGTTACCTGGCTGCTTATGATTGGCTGAGGTTAAGTTTTGTTCGTGCCTAACAAACTTTTACGAGAAATAACTGAACTTAAGTTTGTCTTATGTTTGCAGTTGAAGCAGGATTCAGGCTCTTGTTATGTTCTAACTGGTTTTGTTAGCTCAGGCACTTTTCCAGGTGATCTCCATTTTCATTTTGCTTTAACTGCTTTGCCATTTTGGTCATCCTCTCTGAAAGCTGAGAGTGTGACCAAATGGCATAGCATCACTCTCAGTTACCACTATTGACCTAGTCATCAGGAAGGACAGACAGGTAGATGTTGTTATCATCAGTGGGCACACTGACACTCAAATCCACGAAGCTGCCGTCAGCAATTACACAGTCGGTGCTGGTTTCCTTGAGTTGTCTGACTCTGATGACCGTCATTAGCATGGAGGTGGCTTCTGGAAAGCACTTAGAATCCTGAGAGAATAAATGGCAGCTGGGGAGCAAACGTAATTTCTATAAGGAAAATCATGTCCAAGGATTGAAAAATTCCTCTGACCAAAGATCCCCAGGAGGGAAGATATGACCAACAGAATAAATCAGTGGTAGGTCCAGTGCTTATCTGATTAAAATCTCCTATTCGGTCTCTAAGGTCTCTTAAATTTTGAACAACCATGCCTGATAAGTAATATAAAAACAACTCTTTGCACCAATTAGGGCACAAGCTACTTCCTGTTCGGCAGTGAAAGCGTCAAGAACTCTGCTGTGGTGGAATACTGTTGAGGCTAATCGTCTTAGATTACACTGGTCTGAAGACAATTCAAAGTATTATTACAATTTTTTCCAAGAGTTGCTGAAATACTAATAAGCGATTTTACTAATTCAGAGACTCCCATCTAGCATATAAACTGTTGCCAAAAAAAAAAAGAAATCCAAAAACAACTAAAAAGAATGAAATTGGGAACCGAACAAAAGTCCTTAACTCCAAGTGACCTTAAATTAAAATTTTTACTAGCGTTTGAACAGTCACGTCTGGTTATTTTAGGTAGAGGGTCAGCCAGACCACAACATCGAGATCATTTAGCTGGAAAATGTTTCTCTTGTGAATATTGTGAGTAGCAATGTGAAGTCACTGTGTCAGATCCTGACAGAATAGAGCCAGAGAAGTCTGTGAAGGGAGAGATCTCAGGCACATAAGTCTGATAACAAGAATTATCACATAAAACTCTGCAAAAACCACAACCTAACCCAAAGGCCACCAAATTCTTACAAAAAATACTTCTTGGAGGACATCTGCCCAGCAACTGCCTGTTCATACTTAGACTGATGCCACACTTGTTTTTGATCCTCGTAGCCAAAGGTAATGGTTTCAAAAGGACTTATGTCATCCACCTCATTTTTTCTCTAAAAACCCTTGTCTTCCTTTACCTTCCTGAATATGCCCATGCTATTTCCTGCTGCAGTGCTCATTCCCAGATGAATATCATTTTCCTTCAGAGTGTCTCTGTCTCTGTCTGTTATTAGGTTAACATTATCTGGTGTCAAACAGTGACAACAAAAGGAACTCCCCTCGCATGGATCGAGGCCTCTGGTATGAGGAGCCCTCTGCATTTTCTGATTCCATGAGTCACCTTTTCTGTTCCGGTGAATCTCCTCTCGGATTCTCAGACACTCCTTTTGATGACTTTCTTTGGCTTATTTGGTATCCGGTGTGCTTATAAGGCTGCCTTAGTTAAAGGAGCTTGCATGCCTCTTGGGACTATAAAAGCCTTTTTTGTCTTTTCTGCAAACCCATATTGCTATGAGAACAGCATTCTTCTGGTGGATATTTTGGTTTCTGCAGAACTTATGTTCTGTCTGTGAGGCATGCCTTTTCTGATAAATTCACTCCGGGTTTTTTGTGCATATCTAGTTTAATCGTTTGTTTGGTCTGCATGCCTGGTTGAACATTTTCATGAGAACTCTTACTTTAAATAGTTTCATTTGGTTTTGCAGCACATATCTGTAAATGAATCAATCGGCTCCTTTATTTTTATTCCCCTGCTTGTTCCTGAACATATTTCCAGAGCACAAATGAGCATTCTAAACTATGGCAGAGGAAGGAAAGCTAAGAGCCACTGGGATGGTCACCACCATCTATGAGGAAACGCTAGTCTGTGACACTGATCAGCGGCCATACTGGACTTCATGCCTCGTTTTCTATTTGGAAGAGACTGACGCATGCCAGAGCAGACAACATTAAATATCACACATGAAAGAATATCAAAGAATGTTCCAGCAATGAACGATGTTGAGCCACTGCTTGAAATGAATGAAAATATAAGAAGTTTTGAAGTGTTTTTATAATATCCTCAAGGAACAGTTCTTGTGGCTTGAGATGCAAAAATCTTTTTGTTCTCTACTGTACATCTGAATTCCAGACTCCAAGGAATCATTGCAGATGTCACACTGTGAGGGAAGATCAGTGTAGGAGGACTGGTGTACCCACTCCCCGCAAGAGCTCCTCCTAGCGTGGCCAGATGGTGCTGTCAGCCCTCACCTGTGTGTTCTTCCATTTCCTTTGATGGGCCCTTTTCAGGTGCCAAGGGGAGCCAATAAAGAAAGAAAATTTTTTCCAATAAATATCGCTGGAACAAGTGGATATCAATATGGGAACAATATAAATATCAAAACTTACCTCATGCCGTATGAGAAAATAAACTTGCATGGATCAAAGATCTACATATACAACCTAAAACTATAAAACTTCTAAAAAATTAAAATAAAAATTCTTGTAACCTTGGAGTGGACAAAATTTTTCAACTAGAACACAAAAGCAAAATAACATAAGAAAATTAAATTAAATGTCATTCAAATTTAAACTTTATGATTTTGTGAAGGTACATTAAGTATATAAAAAAACAGGAATAGACTGGGAGAAAATATTTACAATACATATGTTTAACAAGTACTTCTATCTAGACTATATAATTTTTTTTTTTTTGAGACGGGATCGCACTCTGTCACCTGGGCTAGAGTGCAGTGGCATCATCATAGCTCACTGCACCCTCAAACTCTTGGGCTCAAGCAATCCTCCTGCCTTAGCCTCCCAAGTAGCTGCAACTACAGGTGCGCACCACCATACTGCGCTAATTTAAAGAATTGTTTTTAGAGACAGGTTCTTGCTTTGTTGACCAGGCTAGTCTAGAACTCCTGGCCTCAAGCAATCCTCCTGCCTTGTCTTCCCAAAGTACTAGGATTATAGGCATGAGCCACCACACCCAGTCTAGAATATATATTTTTAAAGTTCTTACAACTCAATAAGACCAAAGAAATTGAGCATAAAACTTGAACGGACACTTCAGAAAGGCAGATATATAAATCTCAAAAAAGTATATGAAAGATGTTCATCATTAGTTTTCAGAAAAATATAGTTTCTTATAACCGTAAACATAAGCTTATTGTTTGAAACAGTTATCTTACTCCTGGGGACTTAGCCAAGAGAAATTAATGGATATGTCCACAGAAAGATTTGTACATAATAGTTACGGCAGCTTTTTTCAAAACAGCCACAAAATAGAAACAATGTAAATTTCCAATGAGAGATGAATAGCTAATCAAAGTGTGGTCTGCTTATATGATAGAAAACTATATAGCAATAAAAAGAAGAAACTTTTTATACATAAAACAATACACATAATTTTTAAAGGTATTGTGCTGAGTCAAAGAAACCAGACACAAGAGACAATTTACTGCATGCTTCTGTATAGACTTATTATGTATGTCCATTAACATGACATTCTAGAAAATGGTCTAAAAAGATCAATTGTTACTGGGAGTGGGGTTAGGATGATAAACCACAAAGG
>NW_012153840.1:3872798-3874548 GCF_000956105.1 Propithecus coquereli
AGTGCTAGGATTACAGGCGTGAGCCACCGCGCCCGGCCTATCTTTTTTTCTTAGTTTGGCTAAAGGTTTCTCAATTTTGTTCATCTTCTCAAAAGAGAAACTTTTCATTTTGTGGATCTTTTGTTTTTTCTTGTTTCAATTTCATTTATTTCTGCTCTGATCTTTGTAATTTCTTTTCTTATGACTTAGCTTTCCAAAAGGATTAAGTTTTAATATGGGATAAACATATTTAGAATATACTATAGGCCTAAATGATTTTACCATTTTTCTAAAAGGGAACATGGATGTCTTTACTGGCCCTGACTTTAGTTCAGAAAGCGCCATTGCCCCCCACGAAGGCAAGCATGGGCTGGCGGGGCCCTGAGGCTCCTGGTAATACAGGGCGTGGATGTCCCCTTCCAGGGCAGGGACCATGCCTTGCTTAGTGAAGCCCTTTCCTGGCACAGCCAATAGCCAGCAGCTGCAGAAATTGGATCCATTGATCAGGAGTGAACTAGGTCCCAGACTCTGGTTAGCAGTGAGGGCCCCTGGGAAGAAGGGGCTTTAGTCTAGTGGCTCACGCTCACTCCCAGAGAGAATGTTCCAGACCCTAGGTGTGCATCCTGTGTGTATTATCCCACTGAACAGCACAGAAATAGGCAAAGGCATAACAGATATCCAGGAAGAGGTTAAAGGAGGGAATCGATCAAAATGATAACAGTTTCATTTTGATAGCTTCCGTTCCTGGAGCGTAACCTCATTGATCAGACTCTGGAGTGCCTCTGTTCCCTCATCAGTAACTGGAGATTCCTGAGATTCAAACTGAAAAGCAGGTTAATTGATCACGGAAGACACAAGACAGTTTATGCTCATGTTCCCTTTATTTCTCACTCTTCCTTTACAATCATTCCCACATATTCATTCCAAGCTCCCCGCAGTTGTATGGGATGACCTCTCACCACACTAAGAGCAGGGGAGGGTTCGGAACTCCATCCTCTTGGGCTGCCTTAAGTCCCTCAGTATCTCCATCAGCCCAGCCTGAAGCTGGAGAAATCTCTTCTGGTTGATATCTTTGAAACCATCATCATAACACTCCCGAGGGACAGGATATATCTCTAGGCTTAACCTGCTCAGCCCGACGGTGTGGCCCAACAGGTTCTCAAGAATGGCCTTGGAGATTTGGTTCCCACTGAAGTTTAAAGTCATGAGCTGGTGGCAGCGGCTCAAGGCAGGCAGGATGACACTAAGCTGGTAGTCTGTGATCCAACAGTCCTCTAAGATCAAGACCTGCAGGGTGGCTGCAATGTTCTCTAGTAGAATTTGGAGGGGCTCAGGATTGAAACTGCTCAGTTTGATGCCAGTCAGATCCAGCTCCTTTAGCTGATGCGTGCTTGGGCACAGGAACAGACGCTCCATTTCTAGTTCTGAAAGGCAGCACTCAGTTATTGCAAAGGACTCCAGGGGGGTCTTGAGGCACCTGGGGAGAGAGCAAGCACTTAGTCCTGGAGAATAGCAGTGGTGAGTGGAGGGTGGTGGGGAGGCAGCTCAGGGCCGGAGAGTGTTTCACCCAAACACAAGCTTGTGCTCATTACCTCACGATGACCAACACCTGGGGTGCTGTGTGTGGAAGACTCTGCTCATTCTGGTCTGTCTCACTGTAGGTTGAGTCCTCCCACCATCACTTGTGCCCCTGGTCAAGCCCACAGAATCTCTCAAACTCCTGGGCTCAAGCAATCCTACTGCCTCAGCCTCCCAAGTAGCTGGGACTACA
>NW_012153840.1:3874598-3882733 GCF_000956105.1 Propithecus coquereli
ATGTTTTGATATAGACACACAATGTGTATTAATCAAATCAGGGTAATTGGTGTATCCATCACCTCAAGCATTTGTCATTTCTTTATGCTAGGAACGTTCCAATTCCACTCTTTTAGTTATCTTAAAGTGTACCATATCTTACTGTTGACTATACAGCAGTCACTTCATTGTGCTATCAAATATTCTTCATTCTGTCTAACTATCTAACTATATTTTTGCACTCATTAACCATCCCCACTTTATCACCACCTCCCTGCTACCCTTCCCAGCCTCTGGTAACCATCATTCTATTCTCTGTCTCCATGAGATCAATTGTTTTAATATTTAGCTCACATACGAATAAGAACAAAATAGAGATTTGTCTTTCTGTGCTTGGCTTATTTCATGTAACATAATGTCCTCTAAATCCACTCATGTTGTTGCAAATAACAGAATTTCATTCTTTCTCATGGCTATATAATATTCCATTGTGTATATGTACCACAATTTCTTTATCCATTCATCCATTGATGGACACGTAGGTTAATTCTAAATCTTGGCTATTACGAATAGTTCTGCAATAAACATGAGAGTGCAGTTACCTTGTTGATATATTTATTTCCTTCCTTTTGGATATATACCCAGCAGTGGGATTGCTGGGTCATATGGTAGTTCTATTTTTAGTTTTTTGAGGAACCTCCATACTATTCTCCATAGTGGTTGTACTAATTTATATTCTCACCAACAGTTTACAAGGGCTCCTCTTTCTCCATATCCTTGCCAGCATTTGTCATTGCTAGTCATTTTGATAAAAGCCATTTTAACTGGAGTGAGATGATGTCTCACTGAAGTTTTGCTTTGCATTTTTCTGATGACTAATGATATTGAACATGTTTTCATATTACAGTTGGCCAGGTGTATGCCTTATTTAGAGACGTCTATTCAGATCTTTAGCCCATTTTTAAATGAGATTATTTCATTTTTTCCCTATTGAGTTGTTAAAGCTCCTTACATATTCTGTTATAGTTACTAACCCCTCATCAGATGGGTAGTTTATAAATATTTTCTCCCATTCTATGGGTTGTCTCTTCACTCTGTTGATTGTTTCCTTTCCTTCACAGAAGCTCTTTAGCTTGATGTGACCCCATTTGTCTA
Source organism: Propithecus coquereli (assembly GCF_000956105.1). Classification (NCBI taxonomy): domain Eukaryota; kingdom Metazoa; phylum Chordata; class Mammalia; order Primates; family Indriidae; genus Propithecus; species Propithecus coquereli. The sequence goes on from NW_012153840.1 coordinate 3,875,733, forward strand.
ATTTTGCTTTGCTTGCCCATGCTTTGGGAGTATTACTCAAGAAATCATCGCCCTGACCAATGTACTGAAGGATTTCCCCAATTTTTAAAAATAGTTTCATAGTTTGTGATCTTAGATCTAAGTCTTTAATCTATTTTGATGTGATTTTTTGTAAATATGGTGAGAGATGAGTGTCTAGTTTCATTCTTCTGTATATGTATATCTGTATATCCAATTTTCCCAGCACTGTTTATTGAAGAGTCTGTCCTTTCCCCAATGTGTGTTGTTGGCATCTTTGTGGAAGATACGTTCACTATAGACAAGTGGCTTTATTTCTGGGTCCTCTATTCTGTTCCATAGATCTATGTATCTGTTTTTAGGCCAGTACCATGCTGTTTTGATGACTACAGCTCTATAGTATAATTTGAAGCCAGGTAATGTGATTCCTCCAGTTTTGTTCCTTTTGATCAGGATGGCTTTCACTATTCTGGATCGTTTGTCATTCCATATAAATTTTAAGATTATTTTTTCTGTTTCTGTGAAGAATGTTATTGGTATTTTGATGCAGATTGCATTGAATTTGTAAATTACTTTGAGTAGTGTGGACATTTTAACAAAATTGATTTTTCCAATCCATGAGCATGGAATAGCTTTCCATTTTTTGGTACTCTTCAATTTCTTTCATGAATGATTTATAGTTTCCATTGTATTAATAGAGAGCTTTCATTACTTTGGTTAAGTTTATTTCTAGGTATTTTATTTTATTTGAAGATATTGTAAATGAAGTTACTTTCTTGATTTCTTTTTCAGACTGTTTGGTATTGGAATATAGAATTGCTACTTATTTTTATATGTGATTTTATATCCTGCAACTTCACTCAATTTGTTTATCAGTTATAAATCAGTATTTTTGTGGAGGTTTTTGTTTATCTGGATATAAGATCATATTATCTGCAAACAAGGATAATTTGACTTCTTCCTTTTTAATTTGGATGCCCTTTATTCTTTCTGTTGTCTGATTGCTCTAGCTAGCAATTTCAGTACTGTGTTGAACAGCAGTATTGAAAGTGAGCATCCTTGCCTTGTTCCAGATCTTAGAGGAAAAGCTTTTAGTTTTTCCCCATTGAGTGTGGTCCTAGCTGTGGGTCTGTCAAATATGGCTTTTATTGTGTTGAGGTAAGTTCCTTCTATACCTAGTTTTTTTAGAGTTTGTATCATGAAGGGATATTGAATTTCATCAAATGCTTTTTCGGCATCAATTGAAAAGATCATAAGGGTTTTGTTCTTCATTCTGTCAATATGATGCATCACATTGATTGATTTGCATATGTTGAAACATCCTTGCATCCCTGGGGTGAATCCCACTTGATCATGATGACATCTTTTTAATGTGTTGTTGAATTCAGTTTGCTAGTATTTTGTTGAGGATTTTTGCATCTATGTTCATCAGAGATGTTGGCCTATAGTTTTCTCTTTTCATTGTGCCTTTGTTTGGTTTTGGTATCAGGGTGATATAGGTCTTGTAGAATGAGTTTTAGAGTATTCCCTCTTCCTTTATTTTTTGGAATAGTTTAAGTAGGATTCGTATTAGTTCTTTGAATGTGTATGTGGTAGAATTCGGCAGTGAAGTGATCAGATCCTGGGCTTTTCTTTGATGGGAGACTTTTTTTTTTTTTTTTGAGACAGAGTCTCACTGTGTTGCCCGGGCTAGAGTGCCGTGGCGTCATCCTAGCTCACAGCAACCTCAAACTCCTGGGCTCAAGCGATCCTACTGCCTCAGCCTCCCGAGTAGCTGGGACTACAGGCATGCGCCACCATGCCCGGCTAATTTTTTCTATATATTTTTAGCTGTCCGATTAATTTCTTTCGATTTTTTTTTTAGTAGAGACGGGGTCTCGCTCTTGCTCAGGCTGGTCTCGAACTCCTGAGCTCAAACAATCCACCCGCCTAGGTCTCCCAGAATGCTAGGACTACAGGAGGGAGCCACTGTGCCTGGCCCAAGCCCACAGGCTCTCTAAAGCTGTGCCCCCATGTTGGCAGCTAACCACGTCTCTGGGTTGCATGAGCCCACTGGGAGACAGGCATAAAGGACACACCAGGGCAAGATCCAGCAACATCAGCTGGGGTTCCCAGCCTGCAGGGCTCACTGACACGCCTGCGTCATCAGCAAACCCCTTTTACAGTTCTTCAGTCCTGCTCCCTCACACTCTATTCCAGAAGCATGTGTTTCCCACATTCATTACCTTTCCTGTGCTCAGAACATCCTGTGACAGACGGGGAGTTAGAGGCGGGGTGCGAATGTAGCTTGTGCGTGGACCGTGCAGGTGTGATGTGCTTCCCCTTCCTCAGTAACCTCCCCTGTAACTTATTTCTCATCAGATCAACTGAGTCACATTTCGTGAAAAGTCATTCTCGAACTCGCCCTCACTCTCTGAGCCCCCCTGTAGCTGGCTGTCTAGCAGTGTCCCTCTCAACAGCCTCTACCCCAGTTGATCCCTCTACCTTCACTGGGGAGGTTATGTGACATCTGCATCAGGACAGAGCAGCGAACAACACACCGAGGCTTTGACATCCCCGTGTCTCCTTCGCTGTTACGTGCCCAGCTGCTGGCACAGAGTACGTGTCCTTTAGTGTTTACCATCACAAAGGAATGCTTTGGTCTGCTCTGCAGAGCAAGCTCACCATCCTTGCTCACCTGACTAACTGGTCCAGATGGTCCTTGAGGAAGGGGACCCTGTACAGATGAAGCTTGTGGAGGTTGTCCAGCTTGAGGAACGTAGAGGTGAATCTGGCGACAGTCTGTCCCACCCTCTCTAGCCAAGTGTAGTTACGCTCCAAGATATAGGTGAGGTGGAGTTTACGAAGACTCTTCATCTGGGCCAGGTAAGGGACAAACCATCCTAGTTGGTACAGTCCCCAGAAGTTACGCATTTTCACGTCCTGGATACACTTCAGCTCCACCATTTCTAAAAACTTTTTGACACCGTAGATTTGCTTTCCACAGAGCACCACCCGCTTACAGCACAGGTGGACTAAATCCTTCCTCTGCAGGGCCCATTCAAAGACATGCGTGAGAAATTCATGTAGGTCACTATCGTGGAAGCAAAGGAGGTCTACGACCACCTTCAGTGGCCACTGCCTTCCCATGCCTGGACAGTCCTCCCCTGTTTGCCTCTGACTCGTGGCCCGTGGGGACCTCACAGGGGCTCCAGACCACATGCTCCAGAAGTTCTCATCAACTTCCCGTAAATCCAGCACTTGCAGCTTCCACCCACTGTGGGTAAAACACAGGAGAGTCTCAGATTTAGGCAAAGACCCCTGCGACCTGAGCTTTCCTTCCACACCCCAGACATCAGCCACTCTGTCCCTGCTTCTTTGCCCTCTCGATTGTTCCATGCCCTTTCTCCGACTGGATCTTTTCCAGTGTCTGCTTCTCTTGCCTTTTAGTGGCACCGAGAGGAAGCAGGTTCATTTCCCTTTGTGGTCCGTGCACGGTGAGCAGTCCCAGCCTTCCAGAGGCTCTTTCCCAGAGTGGGCTCAGCAATGGTCAGGTCTCTGAGCTTCCTCACTGGCATCATCAGATGCCTCTGGTCCACCCTTGGGCCCCCACTCTCCCTGACCCAGCTGTCTGTCCCCAAACCCGTGGGCCCTCCCTACCAGGCTCCCTGGGTCAGCCTCACCTGGGGCGAACCTTCTGGGCAAGCAGCACATCGAGCCCCTCCAGCACAGTTCTTAGGGTCTCCAGGTCAGGGGTCAGCATCAGGGCCCCCAGAGGCAGGCGGGTGAAGGGCCAGGCCTGCACCATGGCCATCAGGGTTTTGCTGCGACTCTTGGTGAAGGCCTCCATAAATAGTGGTGGGAAGAGCTCCGTTGGCAGCTCCTCCAGGGCGGGGATGGCCACGGCCTCGTCCCTCAGCAGGCTCTGCCCCGCCAGTTGCAGGAGTCTGGGTGGGTCCTGGACGCTCATCCTGATGAAAATCTGCAGGAAAAAAAGTCCTCAGGACAAATCCACAGAAAATGTATCCTTCTCAGGCCAATCACAATCACCCCATCTTCTCCTAGGGCAATGTCTCTACTGTGGCAGAGGTGGGCCAGTCCTCAGTTTACCCCAATTCCATTCTGCATTCAGTGGCCATAAAGCCATAGCTCTGTACCTACTGGCACCAGGAGGACTGTCTCCTAACTACCAAGGAAGGGACAGGTTGACCACTACCCCACTGATTTTCACCCAGTGCTCCACTAAATCCTGGTACCACTGGGAAGTGCTGCTGAGCAGGCTGAGAGCTAGCCGCCACCCTTTTTAGGAGAAATTCCTAATCCCAAAAACCATGGGAACAGCAATATCATGGGGCCCAACATGGCCCACATTCTCAGTTCACACAATCTGGCTGGGGAATACTAAAAGTACATCCTGGCTGGGCACCATGGCTCACGCCTGTAATCCCAACACTTTGGGAGGCTGAGGCAGGAGGATTGTTTGAGGCCAGGAGTTTGAGACCAGGCAAGAGGAAGACCCCTCTTACACCATTTCTACCCCCATAATATTCTGAAATAAAAATAAAACAAAATAAAAAAAGTTTGAAATGAGATAAAGCAAATCGTGAGTCAGAATTTTTGCAGTGAAGACAAGACTACATTTAAAGGAAAAATGACTGGATACTTCTCTGCATCATCTTGAGCTTCCCTATCTGAGACTGGCTGACTGTAGATCAGATGGGATTGTCCTTATGGAGGTCACTGACTTACCAGATCTGGACTCAGTTTGCAGGGTGCTGGGACCTCAGGCAGAAGCAAGCAGTAACTCCAGTCTGCAGGGCTTTGGGACTCTGTGGATCTTCAGGAGCTTACATTGGCCTTTCCAATCACTCCTCCCCTTTTCAACTGCCAGCTTCCAATCAGAATGTGGTATTTGATGAGATTCCTGAAGTTCCACCCAGCTAACCCTGATGGACTTTTTGGCTTTCTCCATATTGATTGACTGAATCGGATATCCAATCATGAAACTGGAAGAATTAGGGATAGGGTGAAAGTCAAGAATTCATTCCTTCATACACTCCACAAACATTGATGGAGTTTTACTAGTATGTGGCCATCATAGTTCTGATTGGGAGACAGTAGAGGGTTTAAAGTGTCGCTCACATTAGACAGAAAAAACAAAACCTGAAAGTATTGTTGCTGGGAGATTTTGGCCCTGTCAAAATTATGAAATTTTATCATAGTTAAAACAGCTTTCTAAAAACAGTGGTGTCATCCCTAGGAAATCAGAATAGAAATCTCCGAATGCAATGTTCAATTACTAACACAGCAGTTGGTGTCTCCCTTCATGTGGAAGAGAGGGACCACTGAGGATGTGATTGGTGTGACACTCAGGCCAGGGCTTCTCTGGAGGAAATCAGGTCACAATAACAAAGAGAAGTAAGGGCGGGGGCTGGGCAGGGTGGGGCTGGGTGTTCTCAGTGGGGCCCTGGGAAAGAACTAAAACACAGTGAATATGTAGGGATTTTTTGGCGGGTCAAGGGAGAGTATAATAAATAGTAGACTGAGGCCACCCTGGTGTTGATCCTGGTAGCCAAGGACGATTTTTTTCTCTGCAACTGATATAACCCTCCTCGTTTTTCCTTTCAAAACCCTTATCTTCCTTTACCTCCGTGAAAATGCCCACACCTATTCCCATTGCATTACTCATCTCATGATAAATATTATCTTTTAAGAGAGTCTCTTTCTCTGTTAAGTAGACAATATATTTTTTGACAAGATGACTAACCCATTTTTATTGAGAGAAAGGGTCAAAAGGACCCCATCACCCCAGATGAGTGTGATGTGAATGTCCTGGTTGTTCTTTCTGCCATCTGCATCTGCAGATTGGCAGTGAGACCCTACAGGTCACATCTGGCAGGCTTCCTAGTTAACCGCCCGGGGAAGGTCTTGTGATTCGTGGCCTACATCCTGTCCCTGAGTGAAGAATCTTTTTGTGAGTCCCTCAAATCCTATCCTAAGTTCTTCAGACTGTTCAAGTACTGAGGTACCACAGGTATGATTGTGCTCATTTTATCAATGAATAAAGCCCAAGTTCAGACAGGGCTTTATTCATCAGTAAAGTCACCCAGTTCAGCTGGGTGACTTCTCTAGATCACACAGTGAGTAGCAGAGGCTTGACTAATAAATCTCCAACAATCTCAATGCTTCTATTTTAAACAATATTAATAAATGATTTCTTAAAATAAACAGTATGCCCTAGTCCTAAATCCAAGCAGTTATGTGGCTAATACTCACTTTGTCCACTAAGCGCTGGCAAATTTGGGATGTAAAGAGAAGCCGTTTTAGTTACCCTATCACCTCTTAGCTAACTTTTCCTTTCCACTCTTAGCACCAGTATCTTTATATTTTTTTTCCATCCCTCTTGTATGCTTTCAAGAACTATATTACATATGACTCCGAGCAAGGTATAATGAATAATGAAAGTTTAAAATGTCATCCCTCCCAGGGATGCCAGAGAGGCCTGAGATTCAGACAAGACATTTTGCAGAGACAGGCAGTATTAGCTCTGAGGCTTCTATACCAAAGTCTCACAAAGTAGGTGGCTTAAAACAACAGAAATGTATTCCCTCACTGTTCTGAAGGCCAGAAATCCAACATCAAGGTATGAGCAGGCCCATGTTCCCTCTGAAGGCTCTAGGAAGAACCTGCGCCATGACTTTCTTCTAGTATCTGGCAGCTGCTGGCCAGCCTTGGCATTCCTTGGCTTGTGGCTGCATCACTCCAGTCTCTGCCTCTGTAGTGACATGGCTGTGAGTCTGTGTTCCCTCTGCATTCTCTCCTCTTCTTCTAAGGACACCCGTTATTGGATTTAGGGCCCACTCTAATTCAGGATATTCACCTAAACTTAGCTACAGCAATGACATCTGCAAAGACCCTGTTTCTAAATAAGGTCACATTCTGAGGTTCCAGGTGGACGTGAACCTCCAGGGGACACTGTTTGCTCCAGAACAGCCTCAGTAGAGCATGGTCTCCCTGCCAAGACA
>NW_012153840.1:3883093-3894029 GCF_000956105.1 Propithecus coquereli
TCTTTCTATTTTTAGTAGAGATGGGGTCTCGCTCTTGCTCAGGCTGGTCTCGAACTCCTGAGCTCAAACAATCCGCCCACCTGGGCCTCCCAGAGAGCTAGGATTACAGGCGTGAGCCACCGCGCCCGGCCTATTTAATTCTTTAATCATCATTATTTCTTCATCATGACTCAGCAAATGAATAAGCAGCTTTCCTTTTTGCAGAATTGAGACGTGAGCTAACCATTGAGTGAAAATGGCGTAGAATCAGAGCACAGTTGAAAAAGGAGGGCACTCCATCGCCAAATGCAAAGTGTGAGCCTTCTGGCAAAACCAAAGCAGCTGGAGGAAACTGTTCAAGAACTGTTCCTCTGCGTAAACACACGACCTCCACCACGCCACCAAGGTCCACAAGACCTACAGGAGGGGCATAAGCTGGGTAATGTGCAATTCTATAGATGCCTGGCCAGATTTCACCCAAGGCCAACCCTCTGGTCTCCCTCCTGCCCCTGGTGACATGCATCTGGGGAGGGGAAGGAGGAAGGAGTGGGTCTGGATCTGAGGCAGATTAAAAAAAATTTCAATTGGTTTAGGGCAGGAGAAGGTGAGAGAGATCTTGAGGCTTCTCCAGTTCAGCACGGCAAAGTGCCAAATTTGGGGGTATTGGTTTCTAAGCCCCAACATTACCAAACATTCTCATGAAGCTGTAACTGAGTCCAAGTCATACCATTTGCCACCGGAGAGCCAAATATTTGAGAATCAAGATATTGGGGCAAGGAAAGAGACTTTTTAGTGAGCCACCAAACCGAGAAGATGGCAGAATAATGTTAAGAACCATGTTAATGGCTGGGTGTGGTGGCTCACGCCTGTAATCCTAGAACTCTGGGAGGTGGAGGCCAGAGGATCACTTGAGCCCAGGAGTTTGAGACCAGCCTGAGCAAGAGGGAGACCCTGTCTCTACTAAAAATAGAAAAATTAGCCAGGCGCATCGTGGCACACGTCTGTAGTCCCAGCTACTTGGGAGGCTGAGGCAGGAGGATCACTTGAGCTCTGGACTTTGAGGTTGGAGTGAGCTATGATGAACACCACTGCACTTCACCCAAGGCGACGGAGTGAGACTCTGTCTCAAAACAAACAAACAAAAAGAACCATCTTAAGTTGCTGTGAACTTTAGGGTCCTTTTTACATTATTAAGGGGACAGGAGGCTCCTTGGGGTAACCGAGGGCTGCAAACACCTGGGCATCAGTCAGGATCTAAGCAGAGTGCAAAAATTCTGTGTTCGTGGTCAGTTAACTTTGGATGGTTCAGGTCACAATTGTTCCTGTGAATCTTTCACTTAACGTTGTTACTTGTGTGTGTACTTTTCTTATTTTCCTGGGAGTTAGTTCTGGGAAAGGGATAGGTATCATCTTTCTTCTGGCCTATGCGCAGAGCTGAACAGAAACACTTAATATAAAGCACATTAGGGCAGAGGGTCAGACACAAAATGGAGCTAGTGATGTTAATCCTCTCTGTTAGGAAGCCAGTGTCCTCCACTGCTCACAAAAGTGACCATGACAGCAGAGTGTCCTGATTATAGCCCAGTGCAACCTCAGACACCTGGGCTTAGGGAATCTTTCTGCCTCAGCTCCTTTGTAGCTGAGACTACAGGCAGACACCACCAGGCCTGACTAATTTTTTCTATTTTTTTTTTTAGGAGAGATGAGGTTGTGGTCTTCTTCAGGCTGGTCTTGAACTCCTGACCTCAAGCGATCCTCCCACCTCAGCCTCCCAAAGTGCTAGGATTACAGGCATGAGCCTCCGTGCCCCACCCGTTTCATATTTTTTCAAATATATATTCTCTTGGTGTTGCTTTACAAATATATTAGAATACGGTAGCTCACATTTTTATTATAATACGTTTTTATTACAAAAGACACATACCAGAAAGAGAGCATCTCTACTCTATACACATATGTAATCTGGATAAAGTTGAAAAAAGTAATAGTAAAATGAGGGCACATATACCCACCACTCACCGGAGGTCTACCCTGTGTACCTACCCCTGTCCTCCCAATGCCATGCCCTTACATCTGTTCCAACGTTTTATACAAATGACCAAGAGGAATACATAAATGATTTTAACATTTAAAAATCAATCAGAATGTAAGATTGTTTTTTGTTTATTTTGTTTTGTTTGTTTGTTTTGTTTTTAGAGATAGGGTCTCCTGCTCTGTTGCCCAGGCCGGAGGGCAGTGATGAGATCACAGCTCACTGAGACCTTGAACTCCCAGGCTCCAGAGATCCTCCCGAGTAGCCAGTAATACAGGCCCCTGTCATGCGCAGCTAACAAGATTGGTTTTAACATTCCCAAGTCAGCCAGGAATGCAAGATAGATTTAGCATTTGAAAGTCAGTCAATGTAATAAAACAAAGGAAGAAAAGCACAACAATATGATCATCCCAATTGATGCAGGAAAAGCATTTGAAAAAATTCGGTGACTCATTTCTTTAAACTCTCAGCAAAACAGGAAAACAATAATTCCTTAAGATGATAACCAACACTCTCAGAGACCCATAGCCAGCCTCATACTGTGGGGTAAAGGACTAAATCCTTCCTCCTCAGAACAGGAACGATGCAAGGATGTTCACCCTCAGGTGGCATTTCTAGCCATTTCAACAAGGCAACCAGAAATAAAACCCAAACAGAGTGTACAGGAGGAAGTAAACCGTCGATACTCGCAAACAACATGAACATCTGTATAGAGAAGCTTAAAGAATCTCCACCGAAATTCCTAGAACTAAGTGAATATAGCAAAGTCACAGGATACAATGTCAATATATAAAAATCAATTCTATTTCCATATTAGCTACTAGCAAAAAATAACTGAAAATAGTAATGAAAATTCCATTTACAGGAGCACTACAATCTTGAACTATTAGGCATAAATTCAATAAAATATGTTCAAGATGTGTATACCAAAAAGTATAAAACAGTGCTGAAAGACATTAATACTAAAGAATATCTAAGTAGGCCAGGCCTGTAATCCTAGCACTGTGGGAGGGCAAAGTGGGAGGATCCCTTGAGGTCAGGAGTTGGAGACCAGTCTGAACAAGAGTAAGACCCCATCTCTACTAAAAATAGAAAAAAATTAGCTGGGCATGGTGGCGACTGCCTGTAGTCCCAGCTACTCGGGAGGCTGAGGCAGGAGGATCGCTTGAGCCCAGGAGTTTGAAGTTGCTGTGAACTGGGCTGACTGATGCCAGGGACTCTAGCCCAGGCAACAGAGTGAGACTCTGTCTCAAAATAAAAAGAAGAATATCTAAGTAAACGGAGAGATACAGTATACTCAAGTAATAGAAGACTCAATATTGTGAAGATGTCAATTCTCCCCCAAATTAATCCATACATATGATACAATCCAAATGAAAATCCCACCAGGCTTTTATGTAGGAATTGACAGACCTCTTCTTAATTCATAGGGAAATTTACATTAACTTGTATAACCAAAGCAATGTTACAAAAGAACAATTTGGAGCACTGGTAGTGACACAGGAAAGTGACTCCCAATGCTGGGAGCTGTTATGGTACAGAGTGCGAGAAAGACCACCTTGAGACCGAATCAGCCAAATTGCGAGTCTTTATTAGCTGGCCAGCGACTACCCTCTATACCACCACAGACGGCTGCACAGAGAGCAGCCCCAAGCCGAAAAGGTGAGAAGGCTTTATACTAATTTGGAGAGGGGGGCTACGTGACATTAAACACGACATAGTGGAACAAAAATAATTACATCATACATTCCATAGCCACGGGGTCTGGAACCTGCCTCAGACCACCTGCCTGGCCACATGACTGATTACACTCTTTGAGCAAGCAAGGTTACAGAAGCAGATAGCATCAGTTAAGGCAGGGAGTATTCTTTCTTGGGGAGGCAAGTACAGTAAATTTTACTGCAGACAGCTGGGGGGCTTACACAATCAGTTACAAGGTCATTGCTTACAGAGTACAGATTTTTCTATTAGGGAGAGGTTTACGAAGTACAAGCTTTTTACTCTATAGACAGGAATGAGTCTTGAAACAGCATTTTTAGAATAACTTTTTATATTTTTGAGGCCCACTACTACAGAGCCACTCGGGTCCAAATGTAACCTTGGCTTCATGCAAGAAGGAATTCAGGAGCGAGGTAACAGTCTAAAGTGAAAGCGAGATTTGTTCAGAAACTGTAGAGAGTCTACTCCACAGACAGAGCAGAGGCAAGTTCTCCCTGCAGAGGAGAACCGGCGTCCTGGTTTCCATTGCCTTTCTATGGAAGCACCAGCTAATTAACAAGGGCAGGAATATGGATGGCAGGGGCAGTGTTTTCCTGGAATCAGCGTGACACCTAGTCCTCCACCATCTTGGTTCTAGATGGTTAAAATTTGTCCTGCCTCCATGCTGTTTTTGATCAGGGCCATTTCAAACTTTGTTTTGAGGCTGGGTGGGGTGGCTGACACCTTTAATCCTATCACTCTAGAAGGCCGAGGTGGGAGGATCGCTTGAGGTCAGGAGTTTGAAACCAGCATGAGCCAGAGGGAGATTCCATCTCTATTAAAAATAAAAAAGATTAGCCAGGCATGGTGGCATGTGCCCGTAGTCCCAGCTTCTCGGGAGGCTGAGCAGGAAGATCGCTTGAGCATAGGAGTTGGAGGTTGCTGTGAGCTGTGATGATTGCACCGCACTCTAGCCCAGGTGACAGAGGGAGACGGAGGGAGACTCTGTCTCAAAAAAAAGGCACTTTGTTTGGAGACCTCCTGTCTCAGTTAGGTATTGCTGCAGCAATGCCCAGAGCAATGCCCAAGGCAAACCCTCAGCAGTGCCTTACCTAAAGCAGGAACTGCCAGCTCCCTGTCTCATCCCTGATTCGATGACTTACTGTAAAGCTACAGTAATCAAGAGAGCACACTATTAGTATGCAGACAGATGGAAAAGAATACAGAATTCATAAATAGAGCCACAACTATATGTCAGTGTGGATGACATGCCAAGGAGATTCGACTGGGAAAGAAAAGTCTTTGCAAGAAATATTGGTGGAACAACTGCATGTTAACAGGATAACAAAATAAATACCAAAACTCACCTCACACCATGCATGAAAATTAACTTGAAATAGATGATAGACTCTACATGTAAAAAAATAAAACTAGAGAACCACTAGTAGGAAACTTAGGATAAAATCTTCGTAAACTTAAAGGAGATAAAATTCTTCAACAAGCACCCAACAGCAAAAATGATAAATGAGAAAATAGATAAAAGAGACTGCATTAAAATTTAAAATTTGGATTTCCTGAAGGTAACGTTTAAAAAGGAGATGAGGACACCCTGGAAGAAGATAACCACAGTAAATATATCTAACATGAAATTATAATCCGAATGTATATTTTAAAAATGCTTAGAACTCAATAACAATAAGACAAAAACAATTGGGCAAAAGTCTTGAAAAGACACGTCTCAGAAGAATACATACAAATGTGGACAAAGCATACATAAATATATTCATCGCCTTTATTTATCAGGGAATTATAGTTTCTTACAAAGAGAAACATAAACTCATACTATAGATGAATCCCAGAATCCCACTCATCAAACCACGGACAGTTCTCCCCTGAACTGAGCGTGTCCACTTATCCGTGGATTTTCTTCTGCCTCTGCCACGCTCAAGACACCGAGACAAACCCCTCCTCTCTCCTTCTCAGGCTACTCACCGTGAAGACGACGAGGACACAAACCTCTGTGACGATTCACTTCCCCTGGGTAAGTAGCCAATATATTTTGTCTTCTTTATGATTTTCTCAATGACATTTTCTTTTCTACACCTTAATTTATTTTAATAAAACAGTATGTAATGCAGGCTGGGTGTGGTGGCTCAGGCCTGGAATCCTAGCTCTCTGGGATGCCGAGGGTGGGAGATCACTTGAGCTCAGGAGTTCGAGAACAGCCTGAGCCATGGTGGGACCCCGTCTCTACCAAAAATAGAAAAAATTATCCCCCAGTAAGTAAGCATGGTAAACAAGAAAAAAAGAAAAGAAAATGAGAAAAAATTAGCTGGGCATGGTGGCGCATGCCTGTAGTCCCAGCTATTCTGGAGGCTGAAGCAGAAGGGTCACTTGAGCCCAGGAGTTTGAGGTTGCTGTGAGCTATGGTGACACCACTGCACTCTAGCCAGGGTGACAGAGGGAGAGCTTATCTCAAAAAAAAAGAAAAGAAAAAGGAAAACAGTATGTAATGCCTATAACATCCAAAATATGTATAGTCTACTGTTTATACTATTAATACGACTTCTGCTCAACAGTGGGAGGTTAGTAGTTGAGATTTTGGGGAGTCAGAAGTTACATGGGGGTTTCTGAATATGTAGGCATTCGGCTCCTCTGCAGTCAGATGCCCTACACTGAGCTCCACCCCCAAGGGCCAGCTGCTCTGATTCTCCTGTTGTTTAAGGGTCACCTTTACTTTTAATGTGTGTAGTTTTGTATCAACAAATTATAGCAAAATAGAATGCAGTTTTCAATCTACATGAGTTGATAGAAATAAATCTCTAAAAAAAAGACCTGTCCCCAGAAAGCAAATGGAGAAGGATATATAAAGTATGACATTGATGTGAATTTTACCAACATTCAAAATAATTTTTGTTATTGATGAACACATGTATGAAGAATATAATTAAAACATGGATGGTAATAATATAGAAACAAATTCAATTCAGTGGTTCCCTCTGGACAGGAAGGAAGAGAAGGGGCTTCCGCAGTAAGGGAGGGTGACCCAGGAAGATTGATTCATCAGGGCTGCGTGCAGCCAATATGGCAAAATGCTAACACTGCCAATGTAATCCTGGGTGTGGGTACCCATGTGTTGTTTATAACACTCAGCACGCCGTTCTGTGTACTTGGAATTGTTTGTAAAGAAAACTGTAGCGAGAGGAAAGATGAGCATGTAGCCACAGGGATGTTGACAACTCTGTCGAGAAGTTTTGCTCTAGAGAGAAAAAATGAAACAGTGGGGAATCACATGACAGCAAGAGCAATGTTTCTTTTCCTTCCTAGTGCTTTTTTTGTAAATTGAAGCGTGTGAAGAGCCTGCCTATGAGGTGATGAACGTGACCTGTCCGACAGGGTTAAACTGATGATTTTGAAGAGACGGGGTAAACACAGAAGGGAACATTGAGGAGCTGAAGAGACTCTTTGGTGTGCACAGTGATTTTTAGTATTAAAACCGTGTGATTGGTAATAGCGAAACGCCAGCAGAGTGTGCATTTACATAAACGGGCAAAAGGGTAGAGTGTGGAGCCTTCACTTCATAAACTACTGTTCATATAGGCCAGCTGCAGAGAATGAGGACAACCCTTTCGGACCTACGCTTGAGTGGGAAAAAGCGCGACGCTCGATACCGCGGAAAGACACCGTGTCTTTGAGGGAAGAGAAAATCCGACGTCTCTGTGAGCACGTAGAGATGTACAGGAAGTCAGAGAAGAGTCTTGAAGAAGGCAAGCTAAACCGAACCATCTGCAGAGGAACCTGGAGTAAAGGGAAAGACCAGGGGAGCCGCGCGCTCTGTCCGTGTCGGGGGGCGTCTTACACTGTCTGACTAGGGGAAAAGGTATGAAAAACAAGAGCGTTTCTGCCACATGCGCCTCTTACGACTGGCAGGCCACACGTAGTGACCACAGTATCACAAGTGCTATTTTGTCTGTATCCAACTTATTTATATTACTGGTAGCCAGCTAATACTGACTTCCCCACATTTGCATTTTAGTGGCTACAAACTGATGATAAAGATCTCCCTGCACCGTAAAGTCATCAAACATTTTCTACCATGTGCCACGCTCCCTGCTCAGCTGTGGGATCACAGGGTGACAGAGACACAGTCCTCGCCCTCTAAGGAGCAATCTCTGTCCAGCAGGTAAAAGTGTTCAGGGAAACAGTCATTTTGCAACATACCCTTCCCACGTGGTCCAGCAATCTTGCTTTTTGGTATTTACCCAGGTGAGTAAACCTGCACCTCATGTTTACAGCAGTTCTATTCATAATTGCTCACACTTGGAAGCTACCAAGACGCCTTTCATTAGGTGAATGGATAAACTGTGATCACGCAAACAATCGAATGTTGTCAGTCTATGAATAGACATGGAGGAAACTTTAGTGGCTGTTATTCAGTGAAAGGAGCCAGCCTAAAAAGGCTGCGTGCTGTGTGATTCCCGCCGTCTGAGCTGCCGGCAAAGGCAAAGTGCGGAGAGTGTGAAAAGCCCAGTGGATGACAGAGGTCAGTGGGGAGGGAGGGGCGAATGGGCAGAGCACAGAGGATGTTTAGGGCAGTGAAACTACTCTGTGAGCTGCTGTCATGTGGGTACACGTCATTATCCATTTGTCAAAACCCACGGGATGTGCAACACCCACACTGAACCGCAGTGTATACTGTGAACTTATGGTGGCACTGATAAGGCCATGTGGTCCACAGACCGTCACGTATGTGTCACTCTGCTGTGGGACGCAGACATTGGGGGAAGCTGTGCACATGTGCAGGCATGAAGTCCTTGAGAACTCTGCTTTCTGCTGGGTTTTGCTGTGATTGTGAAGCTGCTCTAAAAACTAGTCTATCTATAACACTGTCCTCTTTTTTGATACTCCAAAATAGTATTATTCCAAATACTTGTACGGAAGAAAGAAATAATACTTTTTGATCTTTATTTTTTTATTTCCCCCCTTTTTGATCTTTAAACTCAGTTTTAAAGTCCCATTCCTTTTGAGACTCTAAACCAAGTTAATCATTTTTAAGTCCACAAGTATTCCTTAAAACTACTAAGTTTCCTTAATAATTTACAAATGGGATTTATATCTTTAATATGTCCAGAAATCACGACACAACTATTTATACTTAAGCAGCATTTATATAACATAGATTTCTCAAAAGTATAAAACAGTCCTGCTTGTAACAACTTGAAACGTTACCGTATGGTCTGACTTATCAGTAGGTGGCACGTAAACCCTACAGCTGGGAAATTTTTATCTCTTGATTCCTAGAGCTGAATCCAGTCTTGCACTCCCCTCCCCAGCCCCTCCCGGCTGCTAAGCCTCTGCTCTTTGGGTGAAACATGATTAAATGGTGACCGCACATAAAAGTTGAGTTCCTCTGTGGGCCCTGTGTTCCTGCTCTCCTCCCTGTTTTCAGAAATAGAGTGTAAAATTGAAGAATGAGGGGTATTGGGGGCTTCGTATAAAAGGGAAAAGAGAGAAAGAGTCACCGATTGAGCTCTCACTGCAGGTCAGGCCCTGTGCCAAGCCAGAGGAAAGCCCCAGGGTGGTCACCAAATCTGTGACAGTCCTGAGGACGAGTCTTCCTGCTGGGATAAACTGGTCCCGGACAGGCAGGATTACCACCATCTGATGATCTTTTGTACTTCTGTTGTATCAATTGTAATGTCTCCTTTTTCATTTCTGATTGTGTTTATTTGGATCTCCTCTCTTCCTTGTTTGGTTAGTCTAACTAATGTCTTAACCATTTTGTTTAGGTTTTCGAAGAACCAACTTTTCATTTCGTTGATCCTTTGGACTTGCTTTTTTTTTTTTTTTTTTTGTCTCTGTTTCATTTAAATCTGCTCCGATTTTCTTTCTTTTCTTTTTTTCTTCTGATAATCTTGGGTTTGTTTTGCTCTTGTTTTTCTTCTTCCTTGAGGTGCAATATTAGGTTGTTAATTTGGATTCTTTCTACTTTTTTGATGTAGGCATTTAATACTATAAATTTCCCTCTTAGACCTGCTTTGTCTGGATCCCACAGGTTTTGGTATTTTGTGTTTTCATTTTCATTCATTTCAGAAAAATGTATTAATGTCAGTCTTAATTGCTTCATTGACTCTGTGATCATTCAGGAGCAAGTTTAATTTCCATGTATTTGTATAATTTCTGAGGCTCCTCTTCATATTGATTTGATTTTCAGCTTTATTTCACTTAGGTCTGAGAAGATACTTGATATGATTTCAATTTTATAAAATTTGCTAAGACTTCTTGTGTGGCCTAACATGTGGTCTATCTTGGAGAATGTTCCAGGTGCTGGTGAAAAGAATGTATAACCTGTAGTCATTGAACAAAATGTTCTATAAACATCTGTTAAATCATTTAGTCTAAAGTCCAATTTAAGTCCAAGGTGTCTGTTGATTTTCTGTCTCAATGATCTGTCTCTTGATTGAGTGGGGTGTTGAAATTCCTCACTATTATTGTATTGTTGTCTATCTCTTTCTTTAGGTCTAGTATAATAATAATTGTGTGAATCTGGGAGCTCTGATGAGGGATGTGAATATATTTCATTTTGTTATATCTGGTTGCTGACTTGATCCCTTTATTATTATATAATGATGTTCTTTATCTTTTTTTTACCATTTTGATTTAAAGACTCTTTAATCTGATATAAGTACAGTTACTCCTGCTCACTTTTGATTTCTATTGGTGTAGAATAGCTTTTTCTATCCCTTCACTTTCAGTCTATATGTGAGTTTTTTGTAAGTAGCATATATTTGGATCATGGTTTTTTATGCATTCTACCAATCTATATCTTTTGAGTGCAGCATTTAACCCACTTATGTTCAAGCTTAATATTGATATATGAGGCTTTGCTCTTGTCATATTGTTGACTGTTTTATAGTTATTTTATATATTCTTTTTTTCTTTCTATTTCTCTCTCTTTTTCTCTTTGTGGTTTGATGAAATTCTGTGATGTTGCTATTTGATTCCTTTCTCTTCCTTGTTTGTGTAATTGTTTTATATGACCTGTGAGTTATTTTTTGTGTGTTTTTGTGATGAAAAGTATTGACCTTTTGCTTCTGTGTTTAAGTCCCCTTTGAGCATTTCCTGTAGGGATTATCTAGTGGTGACAAATTCCTATCAGCATTTGCTCATCTGGGAAAGACTTTATTTTTCTTTCAATTATGAAGCTTATTCTGGCAGGATATAAAA
>NW_012153840.1:3894749-3900725 GCF_000956105.1 Propithecus coquereli
TGTCTTTCCATTGATATCTGCATGTCTGGTGTAGCAGTCCCTTCTTCCAGTTTGTGAAATTGCTTTCATAGGGGAGTATTTTTTCCTGAAGCTGTACGTATGTTGTTGGTTGAATAGGACACTTTGATTTTGATTTTAAGTGCCTGGGGTAGCGTGACCTTTATGTGATTTTTTTAGCAGTACACAGGGTCAGTGGCATGTGTGATTTCCACAGTGGCTAAGGTATGGTTATTAGTTGAGGCTGTGGTAACATTTTGCTGGGGACTTGGATGCCAACTGAGCCAGTCTTCCAGGCCCTAGTGGTGGCAGCAGTGTGCTAAGTGTGCCTGATTTTAGGCCCAGAGCAGCTTACACTGGCACCTGTGTGAGGGGGTCCTGAAGGGCCAATTCTTGGGCCTCCACATGCTTACTCAGAAGTTAGTAGTGGGAGGAGTGGGCCAGATGTGTGGGTGGGTTCTCAGGCCCCTGGACAGCTGGTGTTATGTGAGTGAAGGTGGTAGTGGTGGTGGAGCAGTTTACTTGGACCAAAAGTGTCCATGCTGGTATGGCTGGTAGCTGCAGTGGGTATGGGTGGACTAGTCTTCCATCCCATGCCACCTGTGGCAGGGTGGTGGACATGGTCTTAGGTGTGCTCAGGATACCTTGTTCTTCCCTGTCCCTCCTTGGCCGTGTGGAGGCTGCAGCCACTTCACCTCAAACTTGGCCCAAGGACAGAGAGAAGCACAGCATTAAACTCTTAAAATGGCACCAGGTATGGGCCTGTGACCAGAGGGGCAGGCCCTCACTAAGGTAAGCAGCATGGGCAAGAAGCTATAGTAGGAAATGTGGTCCACTCATGCTTCGGTCTTGCAGCTACCAGTGGCAGAGCAGTAAATACTGTCTTATGTATGCTTAGGAGAGTGTGGTTCCCTTTCCCCTCCTCAGCCAGGTGGTGGCTGCTACTATGGTGACATGAACTCAGTCTGAGAGTGGGGTGCAGCCTAGCTTTATGCTTGCAAAATGGCATCTTTGCTCTGTGACCAGAGAGGGTGGAGCCCCTTCTTGGCAGGCAGTGTAGGCAAGGGCCTGTGGACAGCATGGTTCACTCACATCACAGTCACAACAGGAGCTCACAGCAGAGTAGTGGGGACCTCCCCAGGGTTGCATGGGAACCCTCAGTCTCCCCCTCCCTCCTCAGAGCAGTGCTGTAGTAGCAGCCATGTCTGTCGATCCCCACTACCTAGGCTATCGGAATGGCACCCAGCTGGAAGATGTCTAGGCTCAGATTACTGTGGGATTCCATGTGGGTTCCTGTTTTAGAACAACATCTCTGTGCAAACTTTAGTTAGGAGGTAATATATGCCTAAAAAACAGAGGAAATTGATCAGAATGATCAAAGTTCATTTTGATGCCTTGATTTACAGGGGCAGAACCTCACTTATCACAGACAGCTCTGTTCCTTTTTTTCCCTTATCATTATGTCAGTGGAAAAGAACTCTAATTTTGTAAGATAATTTAAAGAGGTTTATTGTGAGCCAAATATGTGTGACCATGCTCCAGAGAGCCACACCCAAGAAACTTTGAGCAAGTAGTCTCACCATGGTTGGGTTACAATTTGGTTTTATACATTTCAAGGAGACAGGAATTACACCTAACATCATAAATCCATACATGGAAGGTGTACATTGGTTTGACCTGGAAAGGCAGAACATCTTGAAGTGGGGCATGGACAGGTTATAGGTGGGTTTAAAGATTCTTTGATTTGTAATTGATTAAAGAAATGAAGTTTTGTCTAAAGGTTTGGAATGTTTTCAGTTAAGATAAGTAAGTCTGTTAATCAGAAACAAGCCACTGGACATACACAGGACCTATGTCCGGACTCCAGTGATCTGCTAAGTAAATTGATGGCCTGAGGCTGTGATTTAAGCTTTGTCTTGTACAGGCTTAGGCCTGCTAATGAGTTACACAGGGAGGGGGCATGACGATGCTTCTCATGGCCAGCAAGTCAGCTTTAGGGCATTTGAGGGGTCTCCTTAGCCCAGAGGGAATCCATTCAGTCAGCCGAGGGGACTAAAGATTTTTATTTTAGTTCGCAATTATCTGGACATTCCTGATGTTTAAACTGTTAAAACAGGTAAACCAATCGTGGAGGACACCAGACAGTTCACACTGATTTTCCCATTTATTTCTGATGATTCTTTACAGCTATCCATGCAGAGTTAACTCATTTCTCAAACACGTATCACACTTGATGGGTTCATGCTCCCTACACAATGCACCTACGTCCTAGGTTTCAGTTTCCAGTGCACAGAAGAAAGTGTTTGATATATCCACTCAACAAGGCAGAGGTTCCACAGCAGCATCGACGGGGCTCTAGACCATAATAGGATCATATTCACTGTCACCATAGTAAGGCCTGGAGACTGTACTGAACATGATCGTCTTGGGCTGCCTTAAGTCCCTCAGTATCTCCATCAGCTCAGCCCGAAACTGGACAAATTTCCCAAAGTTGAGAGCACCCTGGGCGTCATAACTCTCCTGAGGGGCAGGATAGATCTCCAGGCTTAACTTGCTCAGCCTTGTGGTGTGACGTAGCAGGTTCTCCAGGGCAGCCATGGAGATGGGATTCCCGCCGATACTAACGGTCGTGAGCTGGCAGCAGCGGCTCAGGGTAGGCACGATGACATTGAGTTGGGAGTCCACGATCCCACAGTCCTCTAGGAGCAGGGACTGGACCGTGCCTGCAACTTTCTCTAGCATCAGTTGGAGGCGCTCAGGACTGAAATGGGTCAGTGCGATGCCTCTCAGATGCAGCTCCTTTAGCTGACTGAAGCTCGGCCAGCAGAACAGGTTCTCCCAGTCTGATGCTGACAGCACGCAGTCAGTTATTAAGAAGGTCTCCAGGGGGGTCTTGAGGCACCTGGGGATATAACAAGCAGTTAGTTTTGGGGAATGGTACTAGTAAGAGGTAGGTGGTGAGGAATAACATCAACATGAGAGGTGAACTTTTCACCCAAACCCAAGCTTGTTCTGATCACCTAAGGATGTCAACACCCAGGATGCTGCCTGTTGAAAAGTCTAATCGTTCAGGTCACTCCCATTTGAGGCTGAGTCCTTTCACCATCAATTATGTTACTGGGTCCAGTCCTCAATCTCCAGAGCTCCATCGGCTTATCTGTGAAGCAGAAAAACCAGGCAAGCCCAGTGGGAGACACACATAAAGGACACACCTGGGCAAGACCCAGCAACGTCAGCTGGGGTTGCCACCTGCAGGATCCTGGCATGATGGCGTGATCAGCAACCATCTATCTCTTTTTACAGTTCTTCACCCCTGCTCCCTCACCGCCATTCCAGCAGCAGACATTTTCCATATTAACTACCTTACCGGGAGCTACAACAACCTTCTACAACAGATGGAGTTAGAGACGGGCTCAATTACATTCACAAAGCTGATGAGGACAGCGCTTATAGTTTGAAACGCCCAGGTTGGACGTGATGTGCTCTACCTTCCTCAGTGCCCTCCTCACTTGCCTATTTCCCGCCATCTTACTTTCTAAACGCTTCCTCAGGGAGAATTCAAAGGCACCCTTCCAGGCTCTGAATCCCCCAACACTTAGCTCCCTGGCATGGTGTCCCTCTCTACATCATCGACCCCCGTTCATCCCTCTGCCTTCTTTCGGGTGGTGATGTGATACCCGCATCAGGCATGAGCAGGGAACGCGACAATGGGCTGCCATTCCAGAGGCTCCTTCACTTCGGTCTGGTCTGCAGAGAAAGCCCACCATCCTTCCTCACCTGAACACCTGGTGAAGACGGCCTTCAAGACAAGAGCCAGTGTACGTATAAAGCTTCCGGAGGTTGTCCAGTTTGAGAAACTGAGAGGTGAATTGGGCGAGAATCTGCTCCTTCTCCTCTGGGGACACGTAGGCAGACACATAGATGTTGAAGAGAACTAGTTTGCCAAGGTGTCTCATCTGGCCCAAGTAAGGAGCAAACCTCGCCAGGGTGGACAGCTCCCAGGGGCTATTCATTTCCACCTCCTGGATACAGTCCAGGTCCACCATTTCCAGGACCTTCCTGATGGTAATATTGCAGACAGGCAATGAAACTATCACCAGCTTCTTACAACACAGGTGTATGAAATCTTTTCTCTTCTTGACCCACAGAATGAGGTAGGTGAGGAACTCATCCGGTTTTTTTCCTGTTAGGTAAAAGTCTCTGAACACCTCTATGGGCTGCTGCCTTCCCATCCTTGGACAATCCCTTGCTGTTTTCCTCTCATTCACGGCTGTTGAAGACCACGCAGAGTCTCCAGACCACACGGTCCAGAAGTTCTCATCCACATTCCGCAAATCCAGCACTTGCAGTTTCCACCTCCTGTGGGTGAAACAGGGGAGTCTCAGAATTTAGGGAAGGACCCACCTCTGACCTGACCTTTCATTCCACACACCGACATCGGCTGCTCCCACTCTTTCTTCTCCTCACCTGGCCTTCCGCATCCCCTATCGCCCTTGGATCCTGCCTGTCCTCACTTCTAGTATCTTTACATGCCACTGCGAGGAGACAGGTTCACATTCTTTTAGCACGGTGAGCAGTCTTACACTTCCGGGAGCAGTTTTCCAGAGTGGGCTCAGCAGTGGTCAGGTCTCTGAACTTCCTCCCTAGACCTTCACAAGCCTCTGCTCCACCCTTGGGCCCCCCCACTCTCCCTGACCCAGATGTCTGTCCCCAGACTCCTGGGCCCTCCCTACCAGGCTCCCTGGGTCAGTCTCACCTGGGGCGAACCTTTTGGGCAAGCAGCACGTCAAGCCCGTCCAGCACAACTCTTAGGGTCTCCAGGTCAGGGGTCAGCATCAGGGACCCCAGAGGCAGGCGGGTGAAAGGCCAGGCCTGCACCATGGCCGTCAGGGTTTTGCTGCGTCTCTTGGTGAAGGCCTCCATAAACAGTGGTGGGAAGAGCTCCGTTGGCAGCTCCTCCAGAGCAGGGATGGCCACGGCCTCGTCCCTCAGCAGGCTCTGCCCCGCCAGTTGCAGGAGTCTGGGTGGGTCCTGGACGCTCATCCTGATGAAAATCTGCAAGGAATGGGTACAATGAACATGATTAGGATGATGGGCACACTTGTACCCGTGACTCAAGCACTACAGAAGCGATTCATGTAACAAAAACATCTGTACCCCCTTAATATTCTGAAAATTTTAAAAAATCTGTAAGGAAAAAATCCAGAAGACAAATCCACACAAAATGCATTCTTCTCAGGCCAATCCCAATCACCTCATCTCCTAGGACAAATGTCCTTGGTCTGGCAGAAGTGGATGAGTCCTCAGTTTACCCCAATTCCACTCTACACTCAGTGGCCATAAAGCCATAGCTCTGCCCCTGCTGTGTCAAAGATGAGTATCTTCCAACCACCAGGGGTGTGGAGGGTGGGGGGTGGAGGACAAGATGACCACTAGCCCTTTGGTTTTCATCCATTGCTCCACTAAATCCCAGTCCCTCTGGGAACTGTTACCAGGAGACTGAGCACTGCCCCACCCTTTTTGAGGAAGAATTTTTCACCATCACTCAAGGCCCTAAAACAATGGGAATGGGAGTGTCATGTGGCCCCAACACAGCCCACGTTCTCAGTTCCCCCAATTCACCCAGTTAATTGCAAAAGACGAAAGGAACTCCCTAAAATTGGTACCATTAGTTTTCATTTTAAAAAATACTAATGAAAAAGTGTAAAAAGAAAGTGTGACAGTATTATGGAGCATTTGCAAGTTAGGGATGGAAAATCACTTCTCTGAGATTTTGATTCCAAAGCACATCCCTTACACATACTAAACGTTAACCACTTTGGAGTCTATGGGCAGAAATGGATCAAATGTTCAGAACAAAGAATCTATTCTTAAAAATAGTATATAAAATATTTTTCAGCTTTTAGTAGGAAAGAAGGCCTAACATGTAAAATGACAGTACCACAAAATGTGTGAACAGTAATTTCAGGTCACACAAAA
>NW_012153840.1:3901915-3906206 GCF_000956105.1 Propithecus coquereli
TATGGGTGTGAGCCTCCGCACCCGACCCAAACACATGGATTTTGACTAAGATGTGACCTTCACAGTCCTGATTGTGAAGAAGAATCTAATCGATTCCTGACATTAAACAGAAAAAAACAAAACCTGGAAGTATTGTTGTTGTGAGATTTTTGCCACGTCGAAATTATCAAATTGTTTCAGAGTTAAAACAGCTTTAAGAAGACAGTGGTGTCATCCCTCAAGAAGAAGGAATAGACATCTCTGTGTATCCAGTGCTCACCTAGGTGCAGTAGCCGATGATATCTCCATTCAAGTGGAAGAAAGGGACCACCGAGGGTGGGATTAATTTAAACCTTAGGTCAAGTCTTCTCTGCAGAAAATCAAGCAAAAATGACAATGAGATGTCAGGGTGGGGCCGGGCAGGGTGGGGCTGGGTGTTCTTACCTGGGCATGACCCTGAGAATGAACCAAGACGTGGCAAATATTAATATACTGGGGTTTCTAGGTGGTGGAGGGTGATCTGTCCAGCGCTGGGTTGATGTGCCCTTGCTAGCGATCCTTGTAGCCAAGGAAGACTCTTTCCAAATGACTCATGAAATCCTCCTGATTTTTCTTTCAAAACTCTTGTCTTCATTTATATCCCTGAATATGCCCACATTTATTCTCATTGCTTTGCTCATTTCATAATATTATTTTTTAGAGAGTCTCTTTGTGTGTATACAATATATTTTGTTGACACAGAGGAGGAAAAACCCAGTTTTACTGAGAGAAGGTCAAAATGGATCCCATTACGTACTTGTTGGGGGTGATATGAATGTCATGTTATTCTTGGTCATATCTGTCTCTGCGCATTGCCAGGTTGCGTGGTGATGGTTTAAAATCAGGACAGGAAGAAACATATTTCTATGCATTTGATAAAGTCACCCGTGCATTCCAGCTCCATTCGAGGATGATTGGGTTCATCTCCAAACATACCCTGAGTGTTAATGCTTCCACTAAACAGAACTATTATTATTTCAGATCGTAGAACAATGGAGGCATTTCATTTGCTCCAGAGTTTTCATCGGACAATGTCTACTTAAAGTAAGTTCTCTGATTATATGGTAAAGGGTAACACGGTCATGTTCTGTTTTACATCTATGTCATTAAATATATATAGGATTCCAGTCTCCATAAAGTGTATCAAACCAGAGTGTGATTACAGAGAGAGTCGGGAACACTGCCTAGGTTAGGTGTAGCCACACTAATGTTTTCCATAGAGAGAGATAAATTACTAGGAAGGAAATCAATAGTAGTTATAGGCCATCCCTTTGCTTCCATGTCTTCTTCTCAGTTCCAAATCATTCGAGTATAAATATCAGTCGACTCGCCAGGGAAGGATACACAACCTTTTATAAAGTCCGCTTCCTCCTTTGCTCACCTACGCATGCGTGGGAGCAGGTTCTACGACTAGTCCTGATCCTTCCCACTCATCTAAATGACTAGTCAGCAGTTGCTTTGGTTAGGGAGAGTGGCTATACTTTGAATAGTAGCCCTTAGAAAATGTCCAGTTTGAGATGTGAGAGTTTCTAACAAAATGAAATAGGAGTTTGAACATTTTGTGCTGATGCAAAACAAAAACAAGTCTTAGTCAATGAGAGGAGGATAAATGGAGTCTCATTCCGTCATCTAGAGAAGGCCGTCTACTTCGAGATGACCTCTGCATCTATGGCAAGCCTTCCCTCGGAAATCCTTAAGTTGCAATGGCCTGGCATGGCCCTTTCTGAAGACATCGAGGGCAGTTTTCCCTGGTGTCATTTCCTGAAGCCCCAATCTCCAGGTTCTTGGTCATGAGGTCGGATCGTTATCACAAGGCGGTTCACGGAAAACCACCCTCACCTCGTGGAAACATATTTTGGCAGAATGCATCCAGGCGTTACAGTACTGAGTGACGGCAGAGCTAAAAAGTGCAGGGGACACAGGGCACTCGATCATCAAAGGCACAGGTCTTCCCGCACTTACCTCACTTTGTGTTTTCCCACAGGGGTTGATCTAATTGTCATTAAGGCCAGTGGTAAAATCCAAGTTAAAGTAATTCAGTCCACTCCATTAGTTTAGCTAATTTTAGCTTCAAGATGCCATTTGTTCCTTCAACCTTTATAGAGGACTGAGGATGATGAGGGCAATGGTCCTGCTACTGGATTTGTAAAATCTTACTTACCTCTTTGATAACCTGTCCAGTAAAGTGAGTTCTCCTATGGCTAGAGATTTCCACAGGGACGCCCGAGAAAGGAAGCACCTTTTATAATGATTTATTTGCTATTGTTATGGCAACAGCCTTTCTACAAGGGCAAGCCTCAACCCATTCTGAATACAGATGCACATCGTAAGAATTCTCGATTTTCCTCATGGCCCACTAGCGTCATTAGTCCATGACATGCCCCTTTCTGCAGGTGTCTGTGTACCTGTCTCTGTGTATGTCCCTTTGTTCACGTCCGCTTCTCCTCACAGATAACCACTCTATTATTTGACCTACCTTTGAATTTGCATGTGACCTTATAGAATATATACTTCCATTTGTGTGTGTATTTGCTTTATTCTACATACCATAATTCATGGTGCTACAGACAAAGGGACCCGAAAATTGATTGCCCAATCCAGGGCATTTCGGAGAGTGAACGAATTTTCCCTTGAATTTATATCTTCGGAACAGGGCAAGGGATTATAATCAACTGAACTACAGACCATGTTCTCGTCCTCAAGTTTTTCACTTACTAATATGTTTTAAGATATATTTTTATTAACAATAATAATAATATTTCCTGCCATATGGCAAACACAGTTTGAAATACCTTAATAGATTAACTCATAGCAATCTGTGAGGTCAGTCCTCATGTTTTGTGTGAGTGAACTGAGGCACAAAGAGAGGAAGCAAGTTGGACGAGGTCACACAGCCCACGACGGCTGAGCCAGTTTTGAACCTAAATTAGTCAGTCTGGCTCTGGAGTCTCTGCCACTAATCAACATACCATGCCTGCCTCTAAATCCAGAGGTGCTGAAGGTCCTAACGTGTTTCATATTTCAGTAGAAAGGTAGCTAAAATGTTTCTATTACAGCTGATGTTTAATTAAAAGGGTCTTGCTGTGCCAGTCAGGCTAGAGTGCAGTGGCACGATCATAGCTCACTGCCCACTGCAGCCTCAAACTCCTGGGTTCAAGCAATCCTTCCACCTCAGCTTTCCAAAGAGCTGGGATTACAGGCGTGAGCCACTATGCCTGGCTGGAACTTAATTTCAGTTTCCAATTGTTTGTTGCCAATAGTTAGCACATAAATACAGTTGGTTTTAATATATTGACCATGTATCCTGTAACTTTAGTAAATTCACTTAGTTCAAGTAGTTTTGGTATATAGTCCTTGGGCTTTTCTATACCAACATTCATGTTTGCAAATAGTGACAGTTTAATTTTTTCCTTTCTAGTCCATGTGGCTTGTGTTTTTGTTGTCTTATTGCCATAATTAGCATCACCTGTATCATGTTGATTAGAAGATGTGAGAGGACACAGCCTTGTCTTGTTTCTGGTCTAAAAAGAAAGGCTTCAGGTTTTAATCAATAAGTATGAAGCTGGCTGTAGTTTTCTTTGACAGTGTCCTTTGTGATACTGAGGAATTACTGTTTTTTCACTTTTTGTTGAGAGTTTTTACAAATAACATGAATGGTTCATTGAATTTCGTCAAATGCTTTTCTGCATCATCGAGATCTTTTTTTTTTTTGAGACAGAGTCTCACTGTGTTGCCCCTGGCTAGAGTGCTGTGGTGTCAACCTACCTCAGAGCAACCTCTAACTCCTGGGCTCAAGTGATCCTCCTGCCTCAGCCTCCCAAGTAGCTGGGACTACAGGCCTGTGCCACCAAGCCCGGCTAATTTTTTCTATTTTTAGTAGAGACAGGGGTCTCACTCTTGCTCAGGCTGGTCTCCAACTCCTGAGCTCAAGCAATCCTCCTGCCTTGGCTTCCCAGAGTGCTAGGATTACAGGTGTGAGCCACCACGCCCAGCCCATCGAGATCTTCTGTTTTTGCTTTTATTCCATGGATATGTTTAATTATGTTGATTGAGTTTCAAATATTAAACCAATCTTGCATTCCTGGTCGATTTTCAAATGTTAAAACCAATATTGCTTTCCTCTTGGACCTGTGTGTCAATTGTAAATGATGTAGGGGGATGAAGAGAGAAAGGTGGGGACACAGGATGACCCTACAGTGGGTGGCGGGGATATGAGCCTCCATTCTGCTGTTATGTTTTCCAACTGTACTGTGCATGTGCGTACATCACATGT
>NW_012153840.1:3907196-3923517 GCF_000956105.1 Propithecus coquereli
GTCTCTACTAAAAATAGAAAGAAATTAATTGGACAACTAAAAATATATAGAAAAATTAGCCAGGCATGGTGGCGCATGCCTGTAGTCCCAGCTACCCAGGAGGCTGAGGCAGTAGGATCGCTTGAGCCCAGGAGTGTGACGTTGCTGTGAGCTAGGCTGACGCCACAGCACTCACTCTAGCCCGGGCAACAGAGTGAGACTCTGTCTCAAAAAAAAGAAATTCCATGTGTTTGTGGAGTGCATTTGTGAAAGAATTACTGATTTTTCAGCCCATCCCTAATTCTTTCAGTTTTATGATTGGCCCACACTCATTTCCCACAGGCACATAGTGGTTTTCCAGCCTCTGATGATATGTGATTTCAAATGTGCTATATTAATCATCCTTGATAGGGAGCAATTAGGGGTGTTATGGGACAGTCTCTCATTGACATGACTCAGTGCATCTAAAGGTGTAATTTTTTAAATCAGGGATAGAAAGTGTTATATGCCTATGGGATTTTAGCGTTTTACTAAAGGGGAATTTGGATGTCTTTACTGGCCACAACTACTTTAATTTGGAAAGGGCCACTGCCCACAATAAGGACAAGCATGGGCTGTCATGCCCGGCTCCTGCTAATGCAGTGTGGATGTCCCCTTCCAGGGCAGGGGGCCACGTCTTGTGCAGTGAAGCCCTTTGCTGATACAGCCAGTGGCCAGGAACTGAGGGAATCAGATCTCCCGTTAGTAGCGGACAGGGTCAGAGTCTGGTTGGCAGGGAGGGCTCCTGAGAGGAAGGGGCTTTCCTCCAGCAGCTCATGCTCATGCCCGCTGAGAATGTTCCAGGCCCTGTGGGTGCAACTGCTGTGTATCAACCCACCAAACAGCCACAGAAATAAGCAGCAAACCCTTTTCACAGTTCTTCGCCCCTGCTCCCTCACCCTCTATTCCAGAAGCACCCGTTTCCCATGTGCTAATTACCTTTCCTGGAGCTCCAAACAATTTCTTACAAACAGGGAGCTGGAGACAGGCTCATTCGTGTCCACAAGGCTGCTGAGGACGGAGCTTACGTTTTGAAAAGTGCAGGTCGACGTGCTCTCCCCCTTCAGTGCCCTCCCCACGTACCTATTTCCCATCATCTTAGACACGCTTCCTCAGGATATTCACAAATGCGCCCTCGCTAGATCAGAGCCACCCGATAGCACGTTGTCCCTCTCTACAGCATCCCCCCAGTTTACCCCTCTGCCTGTGTTTGGGTGGTGACGTGACACCGCTCGGGACAGAGCAGTGAGCACCAGCATGCCCTAGCACTGTCTCCTCCACTGTTGCATCTCCGGCAGCTGGCACACAGTAGACGCCCTTTAGTGTTTACCGTGACGAGGAAAGGCTTTGCTCTGGTCTGCAGAGAAAGCTCAACGTCCTCCCTCACCTGAGCACCTGGCCCAGGTAGCCCTGGAGGGAGGAGACAGGAAACCAGCTTGAGGAATGGAGAAGTGAGTTGGGTGACAAATTGCTCCTTCTCCTCTGGGGAAATGTGGGCAGACACATAGCCGTGGGGAAGGAGGAGTGTGGGAAGATGACTCACCTGGCCCAGGTAAGGAGCAAGCCCTGCTAGGGCGGACAGCTTCCAGGGGCAGTACGTTTCCACCTCCCGGATACAGTCCAGGTCCCCCATTTTCAGGCATGACGGATCACCAGCCTCTTAAAGCACAGGTGTGGTGCCTCTGCTCGGCCCACGTAAAGAGAAGGTTAGAAATTCATCCAGGACTCTTTCCTGGAGGCAAGGGTGTGCGAACACATTCAAGGGCGGCTGCCCCATCCCTGGACAATCCCCCAAGGTGCCCTTTCTCACGGCCTTTGCGCAGCAGGAAGGGCTGTAGCTCCACACCCTTCCCTGCAGAGGTTCCGATCAACATTCTGTAAATCCAGCACGTGCAGCTTCCACCTCCTGTGGGGAAAATGGGGAGTCTCAGAGTTTAGGGAAGGACCCACTTCTAACCCGAGCTTTTCCGCCATACTCCGGACATCGGCTGTTCCCGCCCTGCTTCCTCCTCTGCCTGAATTTCCCACTGCATCCTTCTGGGTCCCCACTTCCAGTACCTTTAACAGCCGCTGGGAGGAAGCAGGGTCATGTTCCTTCAGTGGTGCCTGCGTGGTAGCAGCCCCGCACCGCCAGGAGCCCCTGTTGCCGAAAACTCTCTGAGCTTCCTCACTGACACCTTCAGCAGCCTGTGGTCCGCCCTTCAGCCGGCCATGCTCCCTCCCACCGTCCCTTCCCTGAACTCCTGCGCCCTCCTTTTCAGGCTACCTGGGTTAGGCTCACCTGGGAAAACGTGGTGAAGCAGCACGTCAAGCCCATCCAGAGCACCTGTGCATCTTGTGGGCTTCAGGTGAGGCATCTCTTTTATCTCTGAACCTTCTGGTAATTTTCATGTGGCCAAAAATCCCTCAGGAGGGATAGTTTCTGGTTTTGTTTTTTCTCTCTAATGTCAGGAACAAGTGAAATCGTAGTCACAGTCAGGACTATGATACTCACGTGTTAGTAAAACTCCATCAGTGTTTGCGGAGTACATCTGAGAGGGAATCCTGGACTTTTACCCCGTCCCTAATTCGTTCACTTTCATCGTGGGATACCCGATTCAATCGATTAATCCGGAGAGAACAAAACCCAAACAGGAATAAATGCATGGAGCTTCGGGAATCTAATCAGGTATCATCTTCTGATTGGATGTGTAAAGAAAAATAAAATCTCAGAACCCCTGGCCGGGCGTGGTGGCTCACGCCTGTAATCCTAGCTCTCTGGGAGGCCGAGGCGGGCGGATTGTTTGAGCTCAGGAGTTTGAAACCAGCCTGAGCAAGAGCGAGACCCCGTCTCTACTAAAAATAGAAAGAAATTAATTGAACAACTAAAAATATATAGAAAAAACTAGCCGGGCATGGTGGCGCATGCCTGTAGGCCCAGCTACTCGGGAGGCTGAGGCAGGAGGATCACTTGAGCCCAGGAGTTTGAGGTTGCTGTGAGCTAAGATGACGCCACGGCACTCTAGCCTGGGCAACACAGTGAGACTCTGTCTCAAAAAAAAAAAAAAAAAAAATCAGAACCCCTAGACGCATAAGGCTAAGGGGAGAGTTAAGTGTGGGAACCGAGCCATGTGACACTGCCATTCCTTTCTGCACAGAGATAGCTGTGATTTCACTACCCTGTGTCAGAACATCATACATAAGCCAGTGACAAAATGTCACTGACAACAGGCTTATGCCTCTCTGGCTGGCCACCCTTACAGGTTGCTTACACAAAAATTCCTTGCTGGCCCTAAACCTTTCAGAATATATAAAACAACAAACATGTGCCAATTATACCTATCATATAGTTTAAATTGCTAAGAGAGGAGATTTGAAATGTTCTCACCACAAAAAAGTAAACATTGAGGTGATTGGTATGACAATTGCCTTAATCATTCCACAACGTTCGGTATACACATATCAAAACATCCTACTGTGCCCTATAAATGGATACACTTATTATTTGTAAATTTAAAAAATTTTAAAGAGAAAAAAATAAAATTTGTGGCCAGCATAAAAATCAGAGTTTATATCACAATTCACTCTCCAGTTTCCTTGAGGAGAAAAAAATCCAGCAATATTGGCCCCAAATCCCAAAGGGCGTCACTGGGCATGAAGTGAGAGGCAGCCGTCCCTTTGGGGGTCCTGTGCCCTCCTCCAGGTCTCCCCGATCCCCACCTGGGCCCCTTCACTCATTCCCTGCCTGACCCTGGGGGCTTTGGGGCTCGTGTCTCTTGGAGACAGATACTGGGCAACTTGACTGAGGCGGGGGTTTTGCACGGGACAGAGGAGAACTTTCTCCCTGGTGGGGAAGCCTCCTGCAGTGGGAAGCGGTGGGAAGACCCTGGCGGTGGGAGTTGGGAACCTGGATTCCCCAAAACCTCATGCATCACCCCTCCTACACCAGCGCTGTGGGAATTCCAGGCCACGAGAAAACAACACGTAACAGAAAAGCCGGACTCAGGAGCAGCTGGGGTCCAGCCTTCCACCCCAGTCTCCCTGGGGACCTCAGAGATGTCTCACTTCTCAGATGAAGAAACCCAGGCCCAGGGCATGAAGGGACATGCCCAGGTTCATGTCAGGTCAGGATTGGGCCCCAGATATGCACCCCACAGGGCTCGAGGGCCGACAGTGCTTAGCCTTCAAGTTCAAGCATGAACTCTCCGAGCATAGGTAGGTACACCCACGTTCACCTCCGCTCCTCAGATGCTTTCCAAGAAGAAACAGAAAATCACTGAGGGGAAATTCTGTTTTGAATTATTTTCACACCTGCTGCCTGGAATTAGTGCCCATCACAGAGAAGCCTGAATCTGAAACCACAGACCTCTGCAAATTGGTGTCATTGGCCACCAGGGGGCAGGCTTGTCCCAGGTACTGCCCAGGCTTGGCTCCTAAGGAATTTTCTGGTGCTGAGTTCTACAGCCAAGGCCTGGCGGCCTGGCAGAGGGAGTGGCTGGTATGTGGGTGGCCTCTGTCTCAGGTCTGAGTCGTCCTCTGTGGCCTGGGCTGTTTCCTCGATTATGCCTGTTGTCTTCGAATGTCAAACAATGGCATCCACCAATTATGGAGGATTAATTATGCACTAAGCTTAGGGCTCAGTACTTCTGAGAATAGAGATCATCCTTGTATCCATTTGTTAAAAACAGATTCAGAGACGGGCAGTAACTTCTTCAAGACCACACAGCCCATAAGTGGTGGGACAGGAATTACAGAATGTTTGTCAGTGCTCTCAGCAGTGACATCTCACTGTCCCAGTTCCTAACAATTCACTGCTCATCTTACTGCTTTGCAATAAAATTCCAGAGTCATAGCCTCCTACCATAGCTGCAGGAGGCCCTCCACAGCATCAGACCGAATGTTTACTATCTTTATTTTCACTGCAGAATCTGTTATTCCAAAGAAGTTGTACAAATAAAATAAAAATAGACCAGCTGAGCCTAGTGAAGTGGTTACAAAGTGTGGGTCCCACCCCAACAGCAGCCGCACCCCCTGGGAACTTGTCAGAAAAGCAACTTCTCAGCCCCACCCCAGACCTACTGATCAGAAACCCAGGGGGTGGGGAGCCCAGCACCTGTGTTCCAACAAGCCACCCAGGGGAAGCTGCTGTGGCTCAAGTTTGGGAACTGCTGGCTGAGTTGAAGCAGGGATGTAGGAAATAGACCCGCACTGCCTGGATTTTCCTTTGGGAAAGTTAGGAAACTCCTCCGCCCTGGGCAGCCGGAGCCACAGCTATTGGTTGTGCACCCCAACTGTTGATCTGGTTGCAATGGTTTAGTTTAGCTTTTGAACACGGAATCCTAAGGCTCCAGTACTTCTGGTCACCGCAGTGTTCGCGGTCACTTTTTAAAGTGCGTGGTGGGGGGCTGAGAGGTGCTGATCAGCTGTGGGCAGCTGAAGTCTGGGGGACCCACCGAATCCCCCACCACTGCCCCGATCATCCCAGCTGCCTGGACAGGGTGTGCTGGAGGGTGAGCGACTGAGCAGGTGTCTCACGCAGAGGACTTTCCCCTCCTTGTCCCTCTGTAACTGCTCCAGACCAATCTTCTCAACTTTTTTTTTTGTTTTGCAGAGACCGAGTCTCACTATGTTGCCCAGGGCAGTCTTGAACTCCAGGCCTCAAGCAATCCTCTCACCTCGGCCTCCCAAACTGCTGGGATTATAGGCATGTGCCACCACTGGCTCAACTTTTATGTAACAAAGTTGTGGGTTGTTTTTCAGTTGCCATGGACCCACCAGGTTGAAGGTCACATAACCTGAGCATGCCCAGATGAACCAAGCCTGTGACCATGGGCAGAACCTAAGTGCTTGGACCGAGGAGCAGGGGCTGAATTAAGAAGCGGACACAGCATGGCAGGATCCAGGATCCAATCAGATCAAGCCCTAGTGTCACCCCAAGGCAAGATCCAATCAAATCACACCTCATTACCCTCTGACTATAAAACCAGCCTGACCCCATGGTTAGGGGACACATTGCTTTGGGACTCATCCCCGGTGTGATCCTTACCTTGTATAAGTACAACCCTTCCTGTAACCAACTTGGCTGTGTCTATTGGCCTGATACCTGCCAACCAAACGAACCCCTCTGTTTGGGAGGTGACACCTCCTAAAATGTCCACATCCTCATCCTGGAACCTGTAAATATGTTAGTTTATATTCAGCAGGAATTTTGCAGGTGCGATTAAGTGAAGTGTCTCGAGCTGAGGGGTTATCCTGGGTCATCCAGGGCCCCAGTGTCCCCACACGGGTCCTCATGCAGGGAGGCAGAGGAGAAAGTGCTGCACTGTGGCTCTAGAGAGGGAGGACCAGGCCATGGATGAGGAATGGTGACACCCTCTAGAAGTCGGAAGAGGCAAGGAAACAATTCACCCCGAGACCCTCCAGAAGGAACGCAGCCCTGTAGCCCCCGTCAACTCTGGCCTCCAGGGCTGTAAGAGAGTAAACGTGTGTTGCTGTAAGGAAATAGACCCTCACTGGCTGGATTTTCCTCTGGGAAAAGGCAGGAAACTCCTCCACCCCGGGCAACCGGAGCCACAGCTATTGGTCGTGCACCCCGATTTGTTAATCTAGTCGCAATGGTTTAGTTTGACTTCGGGACACATGACACTCTGGTACTTCTGGCTGCTGTAGTGCTCACGGTCACTTTGTAAGGTGTGTGGTGGGAACCAAGGATGCTGCCCAGGCGTGGGCAGCCATAGTCCGTGGGCTCCCTTGGCTTCCCCCGGTTTCCTGATGCTGCCGTATTGTGTTGCAGCCGTAATAGCAAACTAAGACACCACCTCTCTGGGCTTCTAGCTAACCTGCCAAGCGCCTTCCCACATCAGAGCCTTCTCCCAGGCTCTTTCTGTGGCCTGAGCCACCCTCTCCTCCCTCCCCACCTGTTCCTTTAGCTGGCGAATCCCCCTCAGCTTTCTGGCCTCAGCCTAAATGACCCTTCCTCTGGGAAGCCCTCCCTGGCCCTGCCCTGGCTAGTCAGGGCTCCACACCCCCACTTGGCTATCATGGCACCCTTTATGCTCCCACACATCCCATACCCTCCCTCCCTCCCCGGCCCCCTCAAGGGTCTCCAGTCCAGCCGCCTCTCTGTCCCGTGAGTGTTTGTCTCCTGTTCCTCTTCCTGCGGGACGGAGGCTCTGCGAGGTCAGGGCCGGCCCAGTCGTGGCTCCGTGGGTATTTGTGGGATGGACGGATGGATGGCAAGGTGTGAGGAAGGCCAGCTCCACTCCCCCCACAGCTGCCTCCTCAGCCACCTTCCTCCATCCCCTGGCTCCTCCTCCTGTCATTCATTCAGTCGCGCATTCATTCATTCATTCGACACACGTTTATTGAGCACCTGGTCTGTGCCAGGCTCTTTTGGGCAGTAGGGAAGACACCTGGATGAATAAGGCAGGAACAGGAGTAGGTGCTGCAGAGGGCCTGAGGCCAGCAGGTGTCCTGTGAAAAGAATGGCACAGACCCAGGCTCCGAAACTGGGAATCATGTTATCGTCTGCACAGCAAAATCACTGCCTAAGCACACACGCGCCCGTGGGCCAAGCACAGAGTCCCAGGGTTTCTGCTGGTGTTTCTTTGAAGGGGCAGTTTGGCCCAAGGGCCGAGTGTGCACACTGCGGACTCCTGTGCTGGGCGAGGACGGCGTCTGAGTTCTGTCAGGAGATCCATCCTCATTCCCAGACCTCTTGCCAGAGGTTCTCCCCTCTGCCCAAACGCATAGAAAGACTTGAGAGCTCAGAGGCAGAGGGAGATGCTACGTGTCTTCCCCTTCCTCGGAGCCCGTGGCCAGTGCACGCCCCCCCGGCCCAGGCAACAGCGGACACGCGGCTTCCTTCCTACCACGGCTCCACGGCGCCGCCTCCTCAGAACCACAGCCAGCTGTTCCGTGGAATTTTCAAGATGGGTTTCATAGTCACATCCGTTTTTCCCATTGCACCAGACACTCATTGAGGTACTTACCAAGTGGTGATAACTTGAGGGAGTCACATTACCTCTCTGGGCCTCAGTTTCCCCTCCTGCGAAACGAGGGGGTTGAACTTAAGGATCCTTCCAGTTTTCTCCAATGGTAAGAATCTGGCTTCTGCACGTAC
This sequence comes from Propithecus coquereli, assembly GCF_000956105.1. NCBI lineage: Eukaryota > Metazoa > Chordata > Mammalia > Primates > Indriidae > Propithecus > Propithecus coquereli. Next base: position 3,915,316 of record NW_012153840.1, read on the forward strand.
ACGGCACCCCAATAGCATCAAAAAGCTTTAATTGCGGGACGGAAAAGAAAGGACCCTGTGGGTTTGGAGGGGAGGGTTCTGTACGACACACCATGATTCTAAGGGGCGTCCGATGGGCAGGGTTCCGTACTCTGAGTTTATTGCAGCCGCTGTGTCTGGCAAATCCAGTGACGCTGTGGGTCTCCAGTTGGTTCTGCCTGAGCTGCCGATTGGGTGGCAGCTCTCAGAAGCTTGGGACAGGGTGCAGGCGACGGGGAGGGACCGGGATCGCGTGCTCCCGCTGGGACATAGCCCACAACGGTGGTCTGGGGTAGGACGAAGTATAAATGCTCTCCCTCTCCCTCGGGCCAACCTTGGATGCCAGCCACCTCTGCTTCAGCCGCTCGTAGAGTCCATAATTTGTAGGGGGCGCTGCAAGAGAAACCAGGGTCTGGATGAACAGGGCTTAAAGAAGGAGTCTGCCCCACCTGACCACAAGAATGGGTGACGGGGGCCCTGGAGAGTTTCCCAGGCTGCTCTATCAGGGACCGAGCCTGGCGAGGCACCAAAGGGAAGAGACGGCCTCACAGGAGAGCGTCGGCTTGGGCAGCCCCTGAGAGTCTCAGGGTGGGGCCTGTTTCCCGAGTCCTCCAGAAAGACCAGGCACTGCTACAGAAGCCTTGGAGAAGTCAGCCCCATGGCGTGGTTGAGTATGACCCTGCCAGGTCCTGGGTCATTTTCCCAGCCCAGAAGGGAGAGGAGCAGTGTGGGTTGTGAGAGTGACGTCGAGGAGAAACCCTTGTCACGCAGTGACAAGCAGCTCATTCTCTGAGCCATTTCCCTCTGCATCAAAAGTAGGACTGCAAAGAGATGGCATTGCTCTGTGTCCTCATTAGGGTCAGGGTGGCTTGAAATGTAAACCAGATCAAGGCACTGTCCTGCAAAAATCCCCTTGTAGGATCTTGGAATGTGGGTTGGACAAAATCCACTCCCCTTGTACCCTGTAAGCCCCTGTGTGGTTCTCCTCCACTCCTGCCTTAGAACTTTTTCACTTACTGCTTTCTCCCCTGGAATGCTCTTCCCCTCAATCCCTGCATGGCTCCCTCCTTCTCAGCTCAACTATACCCTCAAGAAAGACCACTGCACATCAACCCTAGGAGGAATTTGTGAACCAAAGAAGGTTCACAAATACCCGACCTCACTTTCTATCCATAACCCGTTTCTTTCCTTGGCACATATCCCTGTCTGAAATTATCTTATTTACTCATGTGTAAGTTCTCTAATTCGGTAATGGTGTTTTATTGTCTCCCCACTGGAATGTCAACTTCCCAAGGACAGAAATTCCTCAGTGTTTATCATTGCTGTGTCCCCAGGTGCTACAGCAGGAATGCCACCTGGGAAATATTCCGTCACTATTTATGGAGCGAATAGGACTGATAGGGACTGTGCAGCGATGTTGCTCCCTGCCACCTGTGCTGCAGGTAAACATGCCACCCCAGTGCACAGGTGAGGATGTCACAACACAGCCAAGGTTACCCTGTGTCAAGGGAAGAGGGCAGGCGGCAGCCCTGATGGGAAATAGGACTCATTCCCCCATAATTTGATCCTGCCACTCTCCCGGAGCCGGGGTAGCACAGGTAGCTCCCTCTGCGTGAGGCAGGCACACCTCAGCCCTGTGCTTTTGTGGACCCTTTACAGACCAACACAGAGGAAAATCCCAAATTATGAAAGTACCAAGAAGGGGGAAGTCGGACTTCTCTGGTAGCCACAGCAACTTGTGCCCATTCCAGGAGCGGAGGGGAGGCAGGCCCGGGTTGTAATGATGCCGGTTGTAATGGTCGTCGTAGGTGCTGATGAGATGGCGGTGCGAGGGCTCCTGGTGGTGGGTGATCAGGTGTTTGTACAGAAGCCCCTGGGAGGACAGACACAGTGGGCATGTTAGCAACGGGAGCGAGGCGTCTGCCTGGCCGTGGGTGGAGACAGGAGCTGCCCGCCACGGGGGTCTGTGGTGCTGCTGGAGAGGGGCCTCCACGGCCGGCAGTTTGTCCCACCCTGGTGCAGCCCACTTTTGAGCCAGCTGCTGTCAATTCTCTGTACGACCGGCCCCCAGACTATGCCAAGCCAATGCATCCTACTGTGAGCTATGGCGGGACATTAAAATGAAAGTCAGGGCACCCTGCTAAATGGGAGGAGTCTGAGCCACCTCCCTGTGTGCTCTTACGATTGGAAATTGCACCCTGATTTGTCTCGAGTCTCATCCGTCCAAGTGACTATTTCCCAGGCAAGCGGAGGGTGGTGCAGACCAGCCTTAGATTTCAATCAGTGACTGTGAGAAGAATCAGAGAACGCTCCATAAATCGCCTTCTCTTGCAAAGGATTTACGGCTCCCTCAGCTGGAAACCAGGGCAGGGATTTCTTCAGTGGGGAGCTATTTACAAGGAGAAGAAAACCATGTTCTCCTTACTCTGGGATGTTTGCCTGCACCGGGGCTTTTCCTAAGAAAATCCTCTCGGGCCTGGAAGGGAATCCCGGGGAGCTGTGCTGATTTACAAGGGAGGATAATGCCGATTTCCATGCTTGTCCTCTTGTCTGGCGCAGACGGGGAGGTCTGTGTCTGCCGTGTCGGGAAATGCTGGCTGCACCCCATATTTCAAGTCGTGGTTCCATAAATAAGTCAGATCACAATGCCGGAGGGAGACGGAGGGGTGGGCACAGACATTAAGCAGGGTTCCCAAGATCTGCAGCACCAGGTACCCCGCAGGGTATGTCCAGTGCCCAGGAAAGTGAGTTGTAGGGTTTCCCATCAACAGAGGAGGCATCATGTCAGGGAGAGGGGAGAGGCCAAGAAGGAGTTTCTTGCTGTTTCTCTTGGTTTGGGCGCGGCCCTGCTGGCTCCATCGTGTACCTGGGATTTGTCTTTAATCAGGCATGGTAAGGTCACAGACATGGAGACATCGCCTTTGGAAGAAGAGTTCATTACTTACAGTTCCCAGGGGGAGGGGCAGACCATGCCACGCAGGGACACGTGAGGGGGCAGAGCCTTCATCATGGTTTCCATGGGCACCGATGGGAGAGGCAGGGCAGGCAGCTGGAGCGGGCTTAGGATTGGACAGTTGGAATAATCTCAGTGGGCTCTGGGGTTCAGGGGTGGTCTCTCGTTGTCCAGTACTTGGCCCTGGGGTGATCTAAGGCAGGGGAATACGGGCTTGGCGTGTGAGAGTGAGAGAAAGGAGGTGGCTGGGATCTGGGCTTTGGGGTAGTTTTTGCCTGAGAAGGAAGAGTGAGGTGGGCGTGGGAGCTGAAGAAGGAAGCTGCCTGGTGGGGGCGTGCGAACTGGAACAAACATGATCGCTGGCAGAGTTGACGCAGTCACGTAGGAGCGGTGCTGCGTCCACGCCCCAGCGCACAACAGGCAGTTTGAGCAGCATCCTTAGAAATGAATATCCAGTTTGGGCCTTGCTGATCTGCAGAGCAGCGACCCACCCGGTCCCTCACCACAAGCCAAGTGTCTCGGAAAAGACACTCACCACCTCTGGGCACCGAGCTGAGTGATTTCTTGGGTCCCTTCAAGCTCTCAAATGCTCCAATTGCACCTTATTCTGGGCCCACCTGCTCCCACCCTGAGTTGGCGCTGCTGTAGGGTCAGGCGGGGTCAGGGTGGGGAGACAGAAATTGCTTCTGAGAGCAGCAGGCTGGCAAAAGAAGCAACTCCCAGGATGTGGTGGGGACAGAGCACAGCTGTGCACCTGGTGGCTGAGCACCTGAAGCTTGCTTTCCCCCGGGGCGCACCTGGTGGGAGGTACCCGCAGGGGTTGCTGGAGGAGGGGGCTCTCCCTGCTGCTGCCGGAAGGGCCCGGATCTCAGCGACTGGGCGCACTAAGTTAGTAAATGCCTCGAGTGCCCCTCGTTGGCGTGGGGGTGGAGTATGTCCTGCGGTTGCAGTGCCCTGGCTCCCTGCTCCGGACACCTGGGACGCAATGACATGCACAAACAAGCGCCCAGTCAATAGCGAGTGACCTTTGACTCTGCACACAAAAGAGTGGGCAGCCGGAGCGCAGGCGGCACCAACACTGTCCGTCCAAACGTCACCACCTGCTTGTGGAGCAGCTTGTGTGATTCCTCGCGACATTCACCTGAATTCAACATTTACCTTCTTCTCACTCTTTGCCCGTTTGCTGTCGGAAGAGCGTGATCCAGGTGCTGAGATACAGGTGGGGGGATGCTGCCGGCTTGAGATCAAACGCATCACTGGCTCACACAGTAATTATGGGTTAATGCTCCCAGTAGCCCCTGGGCTGGGAGAGTACTAGCGAGACTGATTCTGTTTTCCCAAGAGAGTACTAGGCCTGGAAGCTGGCTGGTGTCCCCTGAGCGTTGGGAGGGGGCAGGCCTGAGTGTCACCTGCCGCTCCCCCTTACCTCAATTCTCCTCTTGCTGTACCACCTGGAGATCTGGTCCGGTCTGTGGCCTGGGAAGGGGACGTACTCTTTTCTGTAAAGGGACTGGGGTGTCTTCTCAGTGGCTTTGGTGAACTGAAAAAGACCAAATACCCAGGACAACCTCTGAGATGCTGTTTCTCAAACTTCTGCTGGGTCCCCTTACCTCCTGGGCCACGGGAAGACTGGCAGAGAAAGGGTAAATGCACATCGCAGGACAACCTGCGCGACACAGAAAGGATGTGTTTGGGGGCTGGCCGCCCGGCATCCAACAACCCTGGGGAAAGCTGTGATTGGCTACAGGGCCACCTTCTCGTGGTCCACACCTGCTGCCTTCCTCTCCCTTTCTTTTTCTTCTTTGTTCTTCACTCTTTCCAACTCCGCTCTCTCATTTTTTCATTATATTTTGTTTTTTAAAAATTTATTCTGCTAAAATATATTCAACATAAAATGAACCATTTTAGCCATTTTTAAGTATATGGTTCAGTGGCATTAAGTACATTCACACTGTTGTGCACCCATCACCACCATCCATCTCCAAAACTACCTTCGTCTTGCAGAAGTTGCTAAACACTAACTCCCGGTTCTCCCCCCTCCCCCCCGGCTCTGGCAACCATCGTTCCTCTTGCCGTCTCTATGAATTTGCCTATTATAGGTACCTCATAGAAATGGAATCACACAAAATTTTTCCTTTTATGTCTGGCTTATTCCACTTAGCATAATGTCTTCAAGATGCATCTGTGTTGTAGCGTATGTCAGACTCTTCTTCCTCTCTGAGGCTGAGTTACATTCCCTGGTAGGCACATAACACGTTTTGTTCATCCATCAGTGGGCACTAGGGTTGCATCCACCTTTTGGCTACTGTGAATAATGTTACTATGAATGTGGATATACAAATATTAATATCTTTTTGAGTCCCTGCTTTCAGTTATTTTGGGTATACACTCAGAGGTGGAATTGCTGGATCATATGGTAATTCTATGCTTAATTTTTTAAGGAACTGACATACTGTTTTCCACAGTGGCTGCACCATTTTCCATTCCCACTGGCAATTCACGAGAGTTTCAATCTCTTCACATCCTCATCAATTCTTGTCATTTTTTATTTTTTGATGATAGCCATCCTAATGGGTGTGAAATGGTATCTTGTTGTGGTTTTGATTTGCATTTCCCTAATGATCAATGATGTTGAATATTTTTGCATGCGTCTATTGGCCATCTGTATATCTTCTTTGAAAAAATGTCTATTCAAGTCCTTTGTTCATTTTTTAATCAGGCTTTTTTGTTGTTGTTGAGTTGTAGGAGTTCTTTATATATTCTGGATATATACAGATACATATAATCATATACATGATTTGCAAATATTTTATCCCGTCTCATTGGTTGCCATTTTACCCTATCAATAGGATGTTGATAGCATCCTTTGGTGCACAGAAGTTATTTATTTTGATGAAGTCCAATTTATCTATTTTTTCTTTTGTTGCCTGTGCTTTTGGTGTCATATCAAGAAATCATTGCCAAATCCAATGTCATGAAACTTTTCCCCTTTTTTTTCTTCCAAGAGTTTTATAGTTTTAGGTCCTACATCTAGATCTTTGATCCACTTTGAGTTAATTTTTGTATGTGGTATTAGGTAAAGGTCCAACTTCATTCTTTTGCATGCGGATATCCAGTTTTCCCAGCACCATTTGTTGAAGAGACTGTCCTTTGCCCATTGAATGATCTTGGTACCCTTGTCAAAAGTCATTTGGCCATATATACACATGTTTATCTCTAGGCTTTCTCATTTGTTCCAGTGGTCTGTGTATCTGTCTTTATGCCAATATCACACTGTCTTGATTACTGTAGCTTTGCAATAAGTTTTAAAACCAGGAAATGTGAGTATTCCAACTTTGTTCTTCTTTTTCAAGATTGTTTTGGCTATCTGGGATCCCTTGAGATTCCATATGAATTTTAGGATGGATTATTTCCATTTCTGCAAAAAAAAAAAAATTACTAGGATTTTGATAGGGATTGCATCGAATCTGTAGATAGCTTTGTGATATCTTAATATTAAGTCTTCTATCCATGAACACAGGATATTATTCCATTCATTTATGTCTTCTTTAATTTTTTTCAGTAGTGCTTTGTAGTTTTCATCGTATATGTCTTTCATCTCTTCAGCTAAGTCTATTCCTAAGTATTTTACTCTGTTTGATGTTATTGTAAATGGAATTGTTTTCTTAATTTCCTTTTCAGAATTCATTGTGAGTGTTTAGAAACACAACCTATCTTTGTGTGTTGATTTTGTTTCCTGCAAATTTGCTGAATTCATGTATTCTAATAGTGTGTGTGTGTGTGTGTGTGTGTGTGTGATCTTTAGAGTTTTCTACATATAAAATCATGCTATCTACAGAAAGTGAGAATTTTACCTGTTCCTTTCCAATTTGGATGTTTTTCTTTCTCCTTCCTAATTGCTCTGGCTAGAATTTCCAGTACTATGTTGAATAGAAGTGGCAAAAGCAGGCATCTTTGTCTTATTCCTAATCTTAAAGGAAAAGCTTTTGGTCTTTCACCATTAAGTACTGTGTTAGCTGTGGGCTTTTCATACATGGTCTTTATTATGTTGAAGTAGTTTCCTTCCATTCCTAGTTTTTTGAGTACTTTTCTTTTTTAAGAAAAGGAGTTGTATTTTGTCAAAAGTTTTTTCTGTATCTAATAAGATACTCACGTGGGGTATTTTCCCCCTTAATTCTAATACACTGACTGATTTTCATATGTTGAACTATTCTTGCATTTGAGGAATAAATCCCACTTGGTCATGGTGTATAATTCTTCTAATGTGCTGTCGAATTCAGTTTTCTACTAATTTCTTGAGGATTTTTGTACCAGTATTCATAAGGGATATTAGTCTGTAGTTTTCTTGTGATGTCTTTGTCTGTCATTGGTATCAGGGTAATGCTGGCCTCATAAAATAAGTCAGAAAGTATTTCCTCCTCTTCAATTTTTGGGAAGAGTTTGAGAAAGATTGGTGCTAATTCTTTTTAAAATATTTGTTAGAATCCACCAGTGAAGCCATCTGGTCATAGGCTTTTCTTTGTTGGAAGGTTTTTGATTACTAATTCAATCTTCTCATGAGTTATAGGTCTATTCACGTTTTCTATTTCTTCATGATTCAGTCTTGGTGGATTGCGTATTTCCAAAAATTTGTCCATTTTATCTAGGTTATCCAATTTTTTAGTGTACAATTGTTCACAGTACTATCTTATAATCCTTTTATTTCCAAAAAAATTTGTAATGATTCCCCATTTTCATTTCTGATTTAATTATTTGAGTCTCTTCTCTTTTTTCTTAGTCAATCTAGCTAAAAGTTTGTCATTTTGTTAATATTTTCAAAGAGCCAACTCTTGGTTTTGCTAATTTTCTCTATTGTTTTTCTATTCACTATTTTACTTTTCTCTAATCTTTTATTATTTCCTTCCTTCTATTAGCTTTGCATTCAGTTTGTTCCTTTTTTTTTCTAGTGCCTTAAAGTATAAAGTTAATTTGAGATATTTCTTCTTTTTTAATGTGTTTACAGGTATAAATTTCCCTTTTAGCACTACTTTTACTGCATCCTATAAGTTTTGGTATGTTGTATTTTCATTATCACTTGTCTCAAGATATTTTCTAATTTTTCTGTGATTTCTTTTTTGAGCCATTAATTTTCTAAGTGTATTGTTCAATTTCCAGTTTTCCAGTTTTTCTGCTATTGATTTTTAAGTTCATTTCATTTGTGATCAGAAGAGGTACTTTGTGTATTTCAATCT
>NW_012153840.1:3924552-3925884 GCF_000956105.1 Propithecus coquereli
TTGTGCATTTATTTTCTAAATTCTATAGAAAATAAAAAGTGGAGTTATAACCCCAAATTATAATAATATTGGTTTTTATACTTGTCCATGTGTTTACCTTTACTGGACAATTGTATATTAATATTTTTGTTTGGCTTCAAGTTATTGTCTAATGTCCTTTCATTTCAATGTGAATGATTCCCTTTAGCATTCTTTGTAAGGCAGGTCTACTGATAATGAACACCTTCAGCTTTTGTTTATCTTTATCTGGGAATGTCTTAATTTCTTCCTTATTTTGAAGGATAGTTTTGTGGGATATAGAATTCTCAAATTGACAGTGTTTTTTCTATCAGCACCTTAAATGTATCATCCCACTGCCTTCCAGGCTCCAAGGTTTCTGCGGAGAAATACCCTAATAATCTTACTGAGGATCCCTTATACCTGAATCTCACTTTTCTCCTGGTGCTTTCAAGATTCTCTATTTCTCTTTGGTTTTTGATGGTTTAGTTACAAAGTATTTCAATGTGGGTCTCTAGATTTATCCTACTTGGAGTTCATTAAGCTTCTTGGATTTGTAAACCCGTATATTTACTCAAATTTGGGAAATTGTCAGCCATTACTTTTTCAAATATTCTCTCTGCCTTTTTCTCTCTCTCTTCTCCTTATGGAATTCCCTCAATGCATATATTGGTCTGCGTGGTAGTGTCCCGTAAGTCCCTCAGGCTCTGTTCACTGCCTTCAAGTTTGCTCAATCTTCTGCCTATTCAAATCTTCTGTTGAACCCCTTTATTGAATTTTTCCATTCAATTATTGCATTTTTCAGCTCTATGATTCCTTTTTATAATTTCATTCTTTTTTTGTATTCCCATTTTGTTCATATATCGTTTTTCTGATTTACTTTAGTCATCTGCATTTTCCTTTAGCTCTTTGAACACATTTGAGACAGTTGTTTTAAAGTCTTTGACTAGTACTTTGATGTTTATGTTTCTTCAGGGAGAGTTTCTACCACTTTATTTTTTATTTCTTTGGTTGAGCCATGTTTTCCTGTTTCTTTGTATGTCTGGCAATTTTTTATTGAAAATTGGGCATTTGAAAAAAGCTAACTATTCCAGTCTTCGTAGACTGGCTCTGTACAAGAGGAGATTTATTTCTAACTAGGAGTTCATGTTCTGAGCAGTGGAGTCAGCCCAACATGACCATTTAAAGCATTCTCGGGTTCTGGGTGTACATCTTGCCTGAGCCTGTGTGTACTTTTTACAATTCCCCCATATACATAGCTGCTTTTAAATGTCTTAATTTCCCGAAGAGAGAATAAGAGGGAAGACTCTGCTTATTCCTGGGGCCCTAGATGTT
>NW_012153840.1:3926024-3932862 GCF_000956105.1 Propithecus coquereli
TTTCATTAGCTATGCCTGCCACTTCTTTCCATGGCTTTTCCTAGCCTGGGACCTGCACTATGCCACTTTTACCCATCCGAGCTCCAAGTTAAATGAAACAGAGACCAGTCCTCAGCCCCAGACAGATTTGAGTGTTGCTCCATTCCCCTTTGGATTTGAAGGACGGAACTGGGAGCTGGGCTGCCACTTCCCAAGGACTGCATCCTGTACCATGCTGTGCTGGAGAGGGGTGGGGAAAGGGCAAGTGAAAACACCATGGGATTTTCTATCACTTTAAATGTATCTTTTTCTTCACTGAGCATTTGATTGGTTGCTATTGACCTTTGACTGTTTTTCCAGAGTTCCTATAACATTTCAGCCAGTTTTTTAAAAAAATGTTCCCATGGAGAATGAGGACCTGGAGATTTGTAGTCCACTGTCTTGTGGGCATCACTCCAACTCCACTCTCCTTTGCAATCTCCTCTAAGTGTGAGACCAGCCCATAATATCCCTGAGTACTGCATCACCCACAGGCTCCTAAAGGTTTTGCTCAACCAGTCCATCTTGCGTTTGGCACTTCCCTTACACACACTCACTCCCCAAACAAGGCCAGGTACACTTGGAGCTAATGGTGACCACAGGTCTTGTCTGGCCAGAGGCGTGGTGACTGCTAATGTTTTCCATAAAAACAGCCTTATCTGGTTCTCAGAAGTCACCATCCACCTTCCCCCCGCTTCCCCACACCAAACCTGCCAGTTCTATCTTGCCCTCTTTTCCTTGCCCATTTCCCAAGAAGACAGGAAGATGTCTAGATGCCTCTGCAAAAGTCTGGCCGGGTGTGGTGGCTCACGCCTGTAATCCTAGCACTCTGGGAGGCTGAGGTGGGAGGATCGCTTGAGACCAGGAGTTCAAGACCAGCCTGAGCAAGAGCAAGACCCCATCTCTACTAAAAATAGAAAAATTAGCTGGGCGTTGTGTCATGTGCCTGTAGTCCCAGCTACTCAGGAGGCTGAGGCAGGAGGAGCACTTGGGCCCGGGAGTTTGAGGTTGCAGTGAGCTAGGCTGACACCACGGCACTCTACTCTGCAAAAGAGTGAGACTCTGTCTCAAAATAAAAAAAAAAAGTTTAAGTGCCTCAGTCTTGCTGGCCACAAATACACAAATAAAGATATTTAATTTCAAGTAGGCCTATTCAGGCACAGTATTTTCCAAAAGCCTTTAAAGCATAGTGGAAAACCAAGAGCCTATTTGTGGTGTTTGAAGGTAAAAATAGAAATGCACAAATTGTGGAACCAGTGCCAGAGAGCAGCAGCACATCCCTGGACATCCATACAGGAAGTGCCACACCTGCCTCAGCAGGTAACGCATTCTGGGGAGGGCCAGGCCAAGGACAGCAGATGTTCTTCAAATCAAGGTGCAAAGGAATTGGAGACAGGAAATATCCAGATGCCTAGAAAAACACTCCACTGAGAACAGTTCTGGAGGCAGAATTATATGGACACCCCTGCTATGGTATTTTCAAGATATAATGGGGACTGTGGTGATTGCTGAATATAATTCCCCTATACACAGAGACCCTAAGGCCACATCCTTAAGACACAATTATCTGCTGCCCTCCATAGGGGAACTTCACTCCTACCTCTCCCGTCAGTCCTCCCCCTCCTTACCTTCCTCCTCTCTTCCACCCAGTTTCCAGTGAGCACTTTGGTTGAATACTTGGTCTCGATCTGCCAGCCTGGAGTAGAGAATGACTGGGGATTTATTGCAGTTGAAAGCATGGTAAGGATTTGCCCCCAAGTTCCTTTGACTGGACACAGTTTAAGGTTTCAGGAGCAGGGGGAGGTGTTAGGAAGCTGCTGAGTTTGGCGTGCCTTTTTTTCTTCCCAGCTGCTCTCCTGAGTGGGTAGTAAACGACACCCTGATGACTTCAGGGGATGAAACAGCTAAGAGTCCACTTTCAGCCTCCAGGGAGAGGTGACGTGATCTTGGACTCTCTACTGTTGACTGTCTCCACGGTGACAGACTCTGGGTATAAATACTCTCCTTCAGGGAGCAGCTGATTCTACAGAAGCAAAACTGACCCTATAAAAACAAATCAAACCGACAATCTCCACCCTAAAAACGGTAGCCAGAAGGACCTGGTTTCTGTGTCGTCACCCCAGGACAAGCATCATCCTTGCTGCATTTTTACAATGGGGGTGAGTAGAATTCTACTGCTATTTAGGAAATGCTGATTAACGTGCTTATCCCATGCTAAGAAATTTATATACGTGTATTCAACCTGTTTAATCCTCACGGCAGCCTTCTCAGACAGATGCCATTATTGTACCCATTTTACAGAGGAGGACACTGAAGCAAAGAGAGATTAAGTAGCTACCTAAAGTCATGTAGCTACCATGTGGAAGTGTAGGGGTTTAAATCCACTGTGACTCAGGCCTAAACTACTGGGCTTCATTCCCTACCTGTCTGCTACTTTGACTAAGGGGTTTCCATAAAGAATCCTGTCTTTGTGCTCACTCTGGTACGATGTGGTTCCTTCCATCAGTCTTCATTCATTCATTCCAAGATCATTTTGAGATAGGGAACCGTCAGGCCCTGCTCAACAAGGAGTCATAAGACCCGAACCACAGTCTCTGATAAAACAGGAGGCGGCAAAGAAACTGGCCTAAACCAGCCAGAACGAAGATGGCCATGAAAAACCTCAGGTTACCCTCACTGCTCATTATACCTTGTTTTTCATGCATTAGCTGCTGAAAGAAACTCCCACCAGCGCCATGACAGTTTGCAAATGCCATGGCAACACCCAGAAGTCACCCCGTATGCTTTAAAAAGGATGAGGAACCCTCAGTTCCAGGAACTCCCCACCCTTTTCCCAAAAATCTTATAATTCTCCCGCTGCTTAACATGCAATTAAATACAGCATATAAAATAACACCCTAGAAACTCACCAAGTGCTACTCTCTGTTGCTCTGAGAGACAGCTGCTGCTCTGTCTATGGGGCAGCCACCTTTCTTTTTTTTGTCTTTTCCTACTTCAATAAAATACTTCAATGTATTTTACGTTTTTACAAATGTGTTTAACGTCTGGACTGCTAAAAGACAGCTGGATGCTCCTTTCTCCTGCGTGCAACCTGTTGTTTTGTTTATAGGACAAAGTCTGGCCTCACACAGATACGTAGTTAGAAGAAAAGAAGTATTTAAATAGCCTTTGCAGCTAATTGTGGGTATTCTTTGTGATATTGTGATATAATAAGAAATACGTAATTGGTCTTTGTCCACAGTTCCTGGCACAGAGCTCATAAAACCCTTGGAATTTCCTGAGTGGTGGGGTAAGAGGAGCATCTTTTGTTATTCATAACAAACTTCTTTCAACTGTATCTGAGTTTATGCAAATCAGGTGACTCTTGGTGAGTCTCTAGATAACCAAGATGGTGGCTGGTTGCCAGCGGAACCAACCACAGGATTAGAGGGTTGGAACTTCCAGCCCCAGCCTCTGACCTCATGGAGAGGACAGAGGCTGGAGATTGAGTCTGTCACCAATGGCCAATGATTTAATCAATCACATCCGCACAATAAGCCTCCTAACAACCTAATCAAAGGGGTTTGGAGAGCTTCTGAGTTGGCAAACGCATCCATGTGCCAGGAGGGTGGCACACCCCAAACTCCACAGGCAGAGAAGTTCCTGTTCTTGGGACCCTCCTGGACCTCACCCCATGTACCTCTTCATCAGGCTGTTCATTTGTATCCTTTAAAATATCCTTTATAGGCCAGGTGCAGTGGCTCACGCCTGTAATCCTAGCACTCTGGGAGGCCGAGGCTGGCGGATCGTTTGAGCTCAGGAGTTCGAGACCAGCCTGAGCAAGAGCGAGACCCCGTCTCTACTAAAAAAAATAGAAAGAAATTATCTGGACAACTAAAAATATATAGAAAAAATTAGCTGGGCATGGTGGCGCATGCCTGTAGTCCCAGCTACTTGGGAGGCTGAGGCAGGAGGATCGCTTGAGCCCAGGAGTTTGAGGTTGCTGTGAGCTAGTCTGACACCACGGCACTCACTCTAGCCAGTGCAACAGAGTGAGACTCTGTCTCAAAAAAAAAATCCTTTATAATAAACTAGTAATAGTGGTAAAGTGTTTCCTTGAGTTCTGTGACAGTTGTATTATTGAACATGAGGCAGAGTTGTGGGAACCCCTGATTTGTATCCAAGTCAGACAGAATGTGTGTAATTTGGGGGCCCACGACTTGGGGCTGGCATCTGAAAGAGGGGGTAGTCGAGGGACTGAGCCTTTAGCCCGTGTGGTCTGTGCTCACGCCCAGCAGTTAGTGGCAGAATTAAATTATTAATTGATTGTAGGATGCCCAGTAGGTGTCTGCCGAGAACCGGAGAATTACTGGGTGTGGAAACCCCACATTTGGTGTCAATGGTGCTGTGAGCAGAAACAGACCATAGCAGTATTATCTTTGCTACCTTACGAGAACTCGGCAAGTGGCAGTCTTTTGAGGTCATATTGTGGAATCTGAAACTACTCAGCAAACTCTTTGAGCTCTGTTACATAAAAATCCACGAGTTGATTTTGTGCTTTGAATACCTTTTTTACGCACTGGGAATTTTGCTGGTCTTTGTAGTGGTCATTTGGAAAATACTGGTTTACTGAGCTGTGAAGATCTTCCAAATGTTGATGTGTTTCATCGCACAATATTTTTAAAAAACCACATTTGCTAATGTCTGATATCCACAGAAAAGCATTTAAGTATTGGGAAGTTGTCAAGCTTACAGTGGTGGATACAAGTTTTCCAAAATCCTGGTTTAAGCTTTCAAGCTCAAAATTTTGTTATTGACAACAGCTACTCTCTCTTATTTACCTTGAAGTGACTTCATTCATTTTCAAGAAAATGTCTGCCAAATATTCAAATTTAAATAATCATGGTTTGTCTTCCAGTTTTTCTTTCGTGTTTCATTTTAAAAAACAAGCCAGCTAATTCAGCTCACAGCGCGAGCCACCTCCCTCGCGAGCGCTCTCTCTCAAGTACCCGTGGTACCTGGGTGTGCACAGCAGCTCTGTTCACATCTCCTTCCCATTCCATCACGCGGAATGTAAAAGACAAGATTTCATCAAATTCATCAAAGGACATTCTTGAGTGAAACTAGTTTGTTCCCTGTGGCTGCGTGGCGGTGACGCGTAAACAACCGCTAACAAAGCCAATGACACCGCCTGGGTCCAGCACAGGCCCCGGCAGTTTTACCCGATGTTGCTTTCGTGCCATCGGTACAGACATCACCGCAGTGAAGCAAACAGCATCTTAGTATTACTGTGAAAATGCTTGTGACCTTACAGGTGCCCTGAAAGGGTCTTGGGACCTCCAGGGGTCTGTGGATGGAACTTGGAAAACCGCTGCTCTAGGATGTATACCTCGGAGTGGGATCGCTGAATCAGAGGGTGTGCGTGCCTTGAACTTGACTAGATAACGCCAATTATTTTCTGAAGTGTTGTATCAATCTACATCCCACTCTGAGTGTGCAAGTGTTTCCACTGCTCCACAATTTCCAGACCTTTTCAGCCTCCCCAAAAATCTCTGTACCCGTTAAGTAGTAACCCCCTGTTCTCCCCTTCCTCTAAACCCCTGGGGATCTCTACTTTCGGCCTCTATGAATCTGCCCATTCTGGGTACCTCGTATAAGTGGAATCATATAATTGTCCTCTTGCATCTGTTCTCTTTCCCTGAGCATCACGTTGTCAAGGTTTGTCCCAGTCATGGCGTGTATCGGAGCTTCATCCCGTTTTAGGGCTGAATGGTATTTCCATTGCGCGTATTTGCCACGTTTTGTTTATCCATTCGTCTGTCGATGGACATTTACTTTGTGTTCACCTTTGGCTGTGTGAGTAATGCGTCTGTGAAGGTTGGCGTACAGTTTCTCTTTGAGTCCCTGCTTCCAATTCTTTGGGTTTATACCTGGGAGTGAAATCGGCACCGCAGAACTGCTTTCCACAGCATCGGTACCACGTTCCCTTCCCACGGCAATGCACAAGGTTCCTGTTTCTCCACATCCTCACCACACTTGTTATTTCCCATTCTTTTGTAACAACCATCCTGATGGGTGTGAAATGATATCTCAGTGTGATTTTGATTAGCACTCTCCTAATGACTAACGATGTTGATCATCTTTTCATGTGCTTATTGGCCATATATGTATCCACTTTGGAGAAATGACTATTCAAGTCCTTTGCTCTTTTTTAATTTTATTTATTTATTTATTTAGACAAAGTGCCACTTTGTTGCCCAGGCTGGAGTGCAGTGGTGTCATTATAGCTCGGAAAAACCTCGAACTGCAAGGCTCAAGCGATCCTCCTGCCTCAGCCTCCTGAGTAGCTGGGACTACAGGTGCACGCCAGCATCTGGGACTACAGGTGCACGCCAGCATGCCCAGCTAATTTATTTTTTATGTTTTGTAGAGATGGGGTCTTGATATTTTGCCCAGGCTGGTCTCAAACTCCTGACCTCAAGTGACCTCCTGACTTCCTGCCTCTGCCTCCCAAAGTGCTGGGATTACACGCGTGAGCCACCGCGGCTGGCCTATGCTCATTTTTTAATCAGGTTGTTTGGTTCTTTGTGGTTGAGTGTTATTTCTTCCTTGGATGTTAAGTCTGGGTGAGGAGGTTTCTGTTTTGTTTTGTTTTTATTTTGTTTTTGTTGGAAGCCTTTCCATTTACGATTCACTATCTTTATTAAGTCTAAAACTAATTAGGTTTTCTTTTTCCTTTTCCAGTTTTAGTAAGTTTTATTTTTCTAGGAATTGATAAATTGCCTCTAAATTTTCAAAATTTTTTACATGTGTTCCTCGTAATGTCCTCTTAGTATCTTTT
>NW_012153840.1:3933837-4007408 GCF_000956105.1 Propithecus coquereli
ATTGGGCCCTTTCTGTTGACCAATGCAGGCTTCAGGCGTTGCAGTTTTCGGTGCATCTCATTGATTTGCTGAGCATACTTCTCAGATGGAATGGTTTTGCTGGGATTCAGAAAGCTGTAGTGGATCAGCAGACCACCAAACTGTGACCATGACCTTTTTTTTTGGTGCAAGTTTGGCGTTGGGAAGTACTTTGGAGCTTCTTCTTGGTCTAACCACTGAGCTGGTCATCACCGGTTGTCAAATAAAATCCACTTTTCATCGAACGTCACAATCCAATCGAGAAATGGTTCGTTGTTGTTGTGTACCATAAGAGAAGATGACACTTCAAAACGGTTTTTTTGATTTTTCAATCAGCTCATGAGGCACCCACTTATCAAAAATTTCACAGATTGAAGATTCGTGGCAACCCCATGTCAAGCAAGTCTATTGGCACCATTTTCCTAACAGCACCTGTTCCCTTCGTGTCTCTGTGTCACATTTTGGTAATTCATGCAATATTTGAAACTTTTTCATTATTATTATATCTATTATGGTGTTCTGTGATCAATGAGATTTGACGTTACTATTGTAATTGTTTTGAGGCACCAAGAAGCGTACCCATATCAGGCAGCAAACTTAATCAGTAAGTATCGTGTGTTCTGATTGCTTCACCGACCAGCCATTCCCCCATCTCTCCCATCTCCTCAGCCTCCCTATTCCCTGAGACACAACAATATTGAAATTAGGCCAATTAATAACCCCACAGTGGCCTCTAAGTGTTCAAGTGAAAGGAAGAGTCACACGTCTCTCGCTTGAAATCAAAAGCCAGAAATGACTAAGCTTAGTGAGGAAGGTGTGTCAAAAGCCAAGATCAGATCAGGTGAAAGCTAGACCTCTTGTGTGTGCCAAGCAGTCAAGTCATGAATACAAAGGAAAAGCGCTTAAAGGAAACTAAAGTACCACCCTAGGGAACACATGAATGATTAGAAAGGGAAACAGCCTTATTGTTGCTATGGAGAAAGTGTGAGTGGTCTGGAGAGAGGATCAAACCAGCCACGACAACCCCTTAAGCCAAAGCCTAATCCACAGCAAGGCCCCAACTCTCTTCAATTCTGTGAAGGCTGAGAGAGGTAAAAAGTTGGAAGCTAGCAGAGGTGGTTTCATGAGATTTAGGAAAGAAGTCATCTCCATAACACAAAAATGCAGGGTAGAGTAGCAAGTGCTGATGGAGAAGCTGCAGCAAGTTATTTAGAAGATCTAGCTGAGACCATTGATGAATGTGGCTACACTAACAACCGATTTTCAATGTAGACAAAACAGTCTTCCACTGGACGAAGAGGCCATCTAGGACTGTCCTAGCTAGGGAAGAGAAGTCAGTGCCTGGCTTCAGGGAATAGGCTGACTCTCTTGTTAGGGGCTAATGCAGCTGGTGACTTTCAGTTGAAGCCAATGCTCATATACCATTCTGAAAATCCTAGGGCCCTTAAGGTTTATGTTAGTTAAATCTACTCTGTTTGTGCTCTTGACAACATATCTGTTTACAGCATGGTTTGCTGAATATTTTAAGCCCACTATTGAGACCTACTGTTCAGAAAAAAAGATTCTTTTCAATATATTACTGCTCATTGACAATGTACTTAATCACCCAAGAGCTCTGATGGAGCTGTACAAGGAGATTACCATTGTTTTTTTTTTTTTTTTCTTTTTTTTGAGACAGACTCTCACTCTGTTGCCCTGGCTAGAGTGAGTGCCGTGGCGTCAGGCTAGCTCACAGCAACCTCAAACTCCTGGGCTTGAGCGATCCTACTGCCTCAGCCTCCCGAGTAGCTGGGACTACAGGCATCTGCCACCATGCCCGGCTAATTTTTTCTATATATTTTTAGTTGTCCAGATAATTTCTTTCTATTTTTAGTAGAGACGGGGTCTCTCTCTTGCTCAGGCTGGTCTCGAACTCCTCAGCTCAAACAATCCGCCCGCCTCGGCCTCCCAGAGTGCTAGGATTACAGGCGAGATTACCATTGTTTTGATGCCTGACAGCACAACATCCATGTTGTAGCCCGTTGGTTGAGAAGTAATTTTGACGTTCAAGTCTTACTTTTTAAGAAACACATCTCATAAGGCCATACCTGCCATAGATAATGATTTCTCTGATGGACCTAGGAACCATCCTCTTTCTTAAATATATACACAGCTCACATTTATTTCAATGTTTAATATTAGAAGTGTTTGGTCTTTATTGAGAAGTTTGGTGATGTTTTTGTGACCAGAAATATGCCACAGGAACTTAACTCTTGTTTATGTCCCTTCACCTGGTTTCACTTAAATTCCAAGACCTGTCAATGACGTTAAGCAAGGACCAACCGTACCGCGGAGGACAGCAGAGGACATGTGGCACTCCCCCAAATCAGCCGTGCCCACTGGAGACCACTGCCTGCGTGGCAACCTGGCATTGCTAGACCTTCCCATTTTTTCAAGAGATTCCAGAAATCCAGATTTTGTGAAAACTTTCATCATTTTTGAATGCTGGCTATAAAAATCTGTTTTTAAAGGAAACATTCTATGAGACCAAAAAACAAACCTTCTCCCAGCCATTTCCATTCCGGCACATTCCAGGCCACCCTGGGGTCGTCAGTGCTGCGAGAGCAAATGCTTTTAACTCCCAAATCCTGTCTACCTTGGATCCAGAAATAACTTCCTGGAAGAGATTTGCCAGTATACTCTACTGATGATCTCTTGGTTTGGCACAGCCAGAAGGGCAAGGTGTGTAGTGCCAGCAACTGGATCAAGATTTCCGTCCCACTGTGGAAATCGCTCTGGAGCCAAGAACTGTAAAGTGAGGGTTTTGTCTAGTTCTCTCTCTCTCTCTCTCTCCTCTTTGTTTTTTACTCTCCTCAACTAGCTGTGCCACAGGAAAGCTGGGAAATGTATCCTCACCAAGCTGTTGGCAACCGATACTACTTTATAGCCTGTGTCTTTAAGAGAAACTGCAGGAAAAGCTTAATCAGGAGGAACCACCTGTGTGAGGAGGCATCAGGCAGCAGGACAGGAGGCCCAGGGACGGCCCGGCCCACATCTCCCTGTTCAGTGCCCACCGCACCCTCTCTGCGGTTAGAGGCACTGAGAAATAGATGGGGCAGAGTCTGGGGTTGTCGCCATGATGGACCCGGGCCCTGCTGGCATTTAGCAGAGGGAGGTGCATGACCCGAGTCCTACTGCACATGCAGATCCCCCATGAGCCTCTCTGAAAGCCCATGGGGGGGGTGAATTTCAGCAGCACCCATTTTCGTCCCTAGGAAACCCGAAATCCCTCCCTATCTACCTCACAATGGTCCTCAAATTTGGTGCAGAATAAACCTCTCTAAATTATTTTACAGCGTTTGGCTTCTTTCTCGTTGACAGTTCCTTATAAAAAAGTGAGTTCAGCCCCCATTCGTCTCTCTCTCTCACCTTCTCTTGCCCTCCCCTTCCACCTTCCGCCAGGTGCTGACACGGCAAGAAGGCCTTCTACTTGGACTCTCCAGCCTCCAGAAACATGAGCCAATACATTTCTGTTTATTATAAATTACAGTCCTCCCTTCTTTTCTGCAGGGGACACGTTCCAAGACCCCCAGTGGATGCCTGAAACTAAGGTTAGTACCAAACTTGATTGCCACCAATGAAACACATTTTTTTCTTTTTTTTTAATATTATTTTGACCCAGAGCCACATCCAAGAAGCCTTGAGCAAGTGGACTCCTGAAACACATTTCCGTTCACAACTTCTACCCACAAATTTAATGCCTTTTCCATCTTAACTGAGAACCTAAGTGCATTGTGTAACTTTTTCAGTTTGAGATGTGACAGCAAAACTAGAATAAATTTCTTTTTCCTTCTTCACAATTTCACAAACAGAAGATTCATTCTTACCATAGATCTTAGCAACCTCAGCACGTGATTTTTTTCCCTCTCCTATTAAGGTGGAAACTTTCACCTTTTCACTTGAAGGAAGCGCTTGACAGCTTCTCTCCAGCACATGTGAAATGCCAGCATCGCTACGTTTGCGCTTTGGGGCCACTGAAAGAAATTAGAAATATTTCACCCCGAGATATATTTCTTTGACATATTTTGAAATGGTTGCCCTGCCATGAGCCTCACAGATCGAAATAAATCTGCAAAGCTGTCTGCTGTGTGGGGAAATTTAAATCTGTAGAGAATCTGTATGAATACAGCCAGGTCTACCCTCACCTGTTCTGGGAAAGGTTAACTGAGAGTCTGACACATTCGAAGGTCTGAAGAGAAACATTTACCGGCTGTTCTGAGGGCTGCTGCCAGTCAGTTTTCCTTTACACAGCAAGACCGCCTCGCTAGCGAGTCAAGAGTCTCGCTTTCTCCCTCCCAAAACCTGTTTTACTGCTCCTGAGCCCCCGTGCTTTAAAAACCTCTGTACCTATTGAAGAGTTGAATCTGCATCTGACGGTTCCCATGTAAACACGTTAAATAAATTCGTATCTTTTTCCTCCTGTTAATCAATCTGCCTCATTCCAGTGACATTTCAGCAAACCTTTATGGCGCCAGGGGCTTTGATCCCTGCACCAACATGAAGTAAACTAAGGGTTACCTGAACATAAGCACTGCGGTACCGTGACAGTAGGTCTGACCACTGGGAAGGTCACTGAGTGACTCATAGGTGGGTAGTGTAGACAGCGTGGACGTGCTGGACAAAGATTCACACCCCCGGGGCACAAGATTTCATCACATGACTCAGAATGGGATGCAATTGAAAACTTGTGAGACGTGTTTATTTCTGGAATTTTCCATTTAATATTTTCAGAGTGCAGTTGACCATGGGTGATGGAAACCCAGGAAAAAAATTCAAGTGAACCTGCAGCTGAGGGGAGGACTGCTGTACCCAGGCCCCAGGATGCTGTTATAGCAGCACAAACAGACTAACAAGGTGCCAACGACGCTCTGGCTTCCTGTCTGGCTGGTGGTTACCTGGATGTGTTTTGTCTGTGAAGACTCATCAAGCTATCCACTTCGGGTCTGTGCACTTTTCCCTAAGGACGTTCTATGTTCTATTCCAGTAACAAGTTAAAAAAAAGAAACAAAAAACTAAGCTGAAAGAAGCCAGCCATAAAAGCCTAAACATTATATGATTCCATTCATATGCAACACCCACAATAAACAAATCCCTAGAGACAGAGACAGAGAGAACATTAATGGTTGCGTGGGGGTGGGGAGGACAGAGTGGGAAATGATTGCTTGGTGGGTGCAGGGTTTCCCTTTGGGGTGATGAAAATATTCTGGCACTAAACAGTGGTGATTATTGCACAGCATTTGGAATGCACTTAATGCCACTGAATTGTACAATTTAAATTGTACAATTTAAAACGGCTTAAATGGTGAGTTTTATGTCATGTATATTTTATCACAATGAATAACAGCAAGTGCTACCGAGGCTATTAGCAGCTAAATAACTTGCTCAGAGTCTGACAGTTGAATCCGCAGAGTCAGGACTCACCCGGGCCTGTCTGACTGCAGTGTCATTCTCTTTCACGGAGGGCAATGCGGTCAGACCATCGGGAGCACACGAGTCACCAAGGATCCAGCTAAAATGCACATTCTGACCCAGCAGGTCTGCAAGAGTCCTGAGACTCTGCATTTCAGACAAGCTCCCAGGCAAGGCTGATGCTGCTGGTCCAAGGACCACAGTTTGAGAAGCGATTAACACAGGCTGCTACCTGTGACAATCTCTCCTTTATCCTCAGGATTGTTGTCAACCACACTTAGAGAGGGTGGAGACCCACTGGCTTCACCTTCCACCGCCAGCACGTGTCTGGCTGCACATCTTTCAACCAACATGAACTTGAAAAGCATCGGGGCTTATATGTTTAATTTATGAGAGCTCCTTTTATTTATAAGCCAATTTTGGCACCATGTAGACATATAATACACGTACATACACAAAACACATCTAAGCACATACACGCGCACACAAAGTTTCAATAGCTTTTATCTCAGAACTCCAGCCATGAGTTCCTCCGAAGTTCCACATAGATCTGCATACATTATGCTTCCGTTCCTCTTTCCCCGTCCAGCAGCAGTCATCCCCGCATCTTGGCCAGGCTGCCTCCTGGATGGAGGTGACTTTCGATCTCCCAGACCTTAGGGCTGAGGTGACTTTCAACCTCCCAGACCTTGAACCGCACTTCTGATCCCGTCAACGGCACATTTAAAGTAAACAAAAAGAAAACAGAGACAAAGAGCTTAACAGACTCCACATTCACATGTACACCCAATACACGTAAACGCTCAACAGAAAGAGAAACTCAAGAGGTTCCAAACAAATGAACTACAGTTTCACCTCCTAAGCCCCGGGAGTGCCGGATCAAAAGTTAGGTTCGTTCCCACTGTCACAAATGGTTGGGGGCTTATGCAATGCAAAACAAACGTGAATTCCCTCAGAATTCCCCAGATTGAGAGGGGCATCCCCCACTATGCGGGACCTTCACACAGCACTCACCCGTCTGGACACAAATGTCAAACTCCAGAGGTCCTTTGTTCTGAGGCAATCGGGAGGCCATCGCTTGTGCGTCGGAGGCCAGTGACGGCAGAGCTGGTGGGAGAGTCCAAAGCCACCCTCTGGCAAATACGGCCAGGCAGCGGCTAAGGGAGGCTTTGGATCTCTCCCTGCTCTGAAGCCCCCAAACCACGAGCAACACCATCCCAGACGAGTCCCATAATTGCTATCAAAGCCACGAGGGGTGTCCGCCTAGGTCCCGTTGCTCATCGCACAAAGATCTAATTATGGAGACGACGAGGATTGCCAAGGCAGAAAGAAATTTTTTAATGCCTCTTATGGGGAGAACGGGAGAAGCTGCCTCAAATCCTTCTCCCTAACTAACAGAGATCGTGGGCTTTTTAAGGAGGGGCCACAGAAAAGTGCCCTTTCTGTCCATTTCTTCCCCGGGCTTCCACACCTCAGCAAATCACACCGCCGTGGCTTCTGCCGGAACCCCTGCAGTTATCTGTTCCCTTCCTGCCCCCACAGCCTCACACCAAGTTAGACTCTATATCCCAAACATGTCTGTATCCATCCCTGTTTATTATCCTTGATCGCGGCTCCCTGCTCCTCATCTTCTGATCACGTTAGAATTTGGGATTACGTTTATCTGTGTTTCTGCTAATTTCCTGTCTCTCCGAGGAAATCACACTTCCAGCAAGGGCGAGAACAGATACCACTCACTATGGTGTCCTCAATGTCTAGCACACGCTGGAGCCGCTCAATCAGCAACCATCGAACAGAGGAACAAAGGATGACACATTGTCCAGGGGCAGGGCCACGTGAAGATGCGTCCTCTTGCCCTTCTGATCGTGTTGCTGCAGGACATGGGCAATGGTGGGGATGAGAAAAGCTTGGGGACAACACGCCTACCATTTGTGTTCAAAGTTTATTTATTGAAACCATCTTTGGCTCAAATCCCCTCGGCTTCTGCAGCCTCTGTCTCTTCTATGTGACCCCAGGACCCAAAGGACTCATGCCTGCTGGGGAGGGAGAGTTCCAGGACCACTGTCAGTTCTATGCTCATGGATAAGGAAACAGAAGCTGCGTTTAATGAAGCAATCTGTCCACGTTCAGCCAGCTGGCAAGAGGCCAACAGAGCGGGGATTCAAATCCAATTCAGTTCAAAGCCAGTGTGATTTAAATCCAGTCCAATTCAAACCTGACTCCAAGGCCAAGTTCACCACTTTTCAGCCTCCCCAGTCCGCATATCACAAAGCTGACAGCAACCACCAAACACCTCCCCCTTTGTTTCTCGGACTCACTCACATTTCAGGGATGTCCTTACCCTATAGTTCTCGAAAAGACCTAGAAGTGCATTCCTACGAGACAGATTGAGCAAAAATTATTAGTCATTATAGAGACAAGAAAGCAGAAGCCTGTCATGATGGGTGTTTGCCTTATTATTTAAGAATATCCAATTCTACTCTTAAAAAAAACAAGAAAAATAGAATAGATGAGACTCATAAGAAATGTTACACATAGCTAGGAAGTAAGCGGGTAGCTTGAGACATAAACAGAATGTGTAGGGATTGTTAAGTACAGGTAGTGAGCAGACAAGTAGCTTGGAGACACAGGAACAAATCACATGGTGTGTTCAAAATAGACAGTGAGATGGTGACCATATTAAAGATAGAGTGGGTAAGGGAATATTCGATGGAACAAATAAGAGTGCCACTTATAGAAAGAAAGGATCAGACAGACTAAGTCATGAGTCACCAGCATGCTGCGTCTGGATTGACTGCTACATGATCCTAAATTGGTCATCCATTGGTAACATTCAATATGGCTCCATCCTGGCCCTACACGTCCTCTCCCAAGGAATACAGATAAAATCCTTAGCTATGCAGCAGGCTACTGAGTGAGTGACTGCTTGGGCTTGTACCCGCCCCTGTCTCTCTCCACTAGAGTAACTGTGTATGTTGGCTCCAGATTCCCTCCATCTTGTTGCCCACCACCCCGTATTCAATCTCGACTCTGATCCTCTTAACCACACCAGCGGAGAGGAAGGCAGACGCAGCAGAGAGGGAGAGCATGTGAATGTTGGGTAGCCCAGCATGGAACAGGTATGAACCTTCCGCCTCATCCTACAGGAGTTAACTCCCTCATTTCGTTCCCCTTGCTTCTTGCTAAGTTTTAAACAGATTTAAACCTTGAGATTAATTTGGTCTATGAGTCCTTCTCTTCAGTAACCTCTAGAATTTCTCGCCTGGTCGTCTTGGGGCTACTATTCCATCAGGGTAATTTCCCACAGCATACATGGCTGATATTAAACAAAACTGTGACCTGGAAACTTGCCTGTGACCTTCTGCCTCCCTCATGGTCCTTGTATGTCACTCCCCAGTCACCTGGATTCTGCTCCTTCCTCGGGTGATGGAACTTTCCTTTCTCTATACGCCGTTTTATTTGCCAAAACATATCTGTCTTGTATTTCATTCCACCTACCATCCTGCTGCTGTCCCCTTTAATTTGAGATTGCAGAGTCAACCTTCAACCCATGTGTGGCCAGGCATGGTGGCTCACACCCGTAATCCTAGCACTCTGGAGGCCGAGGTGGGAGGATCGTTTGAGCTCAGGAGTTCGAGACCAGCCTGAGCAAGAGCGAGACCCCGTCTCTACTATAAGTAGAAAGAAATTAGCTGGACAACTAAAATATATATATATAAAAAATTAGCCAGGCATGGCGGCGCATGCCTATAGTCCCAGCTACTCGGGAGGCTGAGGCAGGAGGATCGCTTGAGCCCAGGAGTCTGAGGTTGCTGTGAGCTAGGCTGACACCACGGCACTCTAGCCAGGGCAACAGAGTGAGACTCTGTCTCAAAAAAAAAAAACCCGTGTGCTCCTTAGAAATTTACACCTCCAAGTACTCAGTGTCCACTCTCAAAGCTTGAGAAACTATCTCCAACTTGCGATGGCTTCACTTGCAACCACTGCCCAGAAACCTGTTAGGATGCGAGCCCCCACACGGCCTGGGACTTTGGTCTGTTTTGCTCTCAGATGTATCCCACCGGAAAGGATAATACCTGGCATATGGTGAGTATTCAAAGTATATTTGTTGAGCCAAGTAAGGCATTTCCCAGGCCACTGTGTTGTACAGCAGGAGGAGGATTTGAACACGGCCCTCATGAGGAGTACAGCGGGCAGCAGGAATGCCTGGCACGGTGCCACGTCTCAGTAAGGATTATTCAGAAAGGATGCTCTGTGTGCTGTCTTTTCAATGGGTGCTGTTGGCTGCTTTGCTCATATTTCATAGAGAATTAGCCCACCTCACCAGCTATCCTTTCGAGCAGACACCGATGGACTTATCTATATGATTATCTCTGTGGCTAATCCATCCACCATCCTTAAAACTGTGGACACGGAGAATCGCCCACAGACGCCCTGTAGCCTCCGCCTTTGTGGAAGCGCCTCCCCGTGGCCAAAGGGATGAAGTGCAGAAAGAAAATCCCCCCTCTGAAGGAGCTTCAGAAAACGTGGCTTCTGGCCCTGACTTTGCCACTTAATGACTCAAATCCCTTAGCTCACCTGCTCCCTGGACCTTCCTGGGAGGGAAGGATTTGGACCAAGTGATTTCTGCAAACGCCAGATTAATCCCGCTCCACGCTCTCATTCAAGTCTGGTGGTCCTGCTTGGAGCCCCGTGCCCTCCACCAGCTCACTACAGCTAGTGAATGTTTTCAACCGGAGTTCACGGGCACCATAAACCATGATCCTGCTCCTGTTTTACGTATTTACTCCCTTTGGCCCTTTTCTCCATTCCCTTCCCCTCTCCAGTCCCTTGCCCTCTCCCCTGGGCACCACCCAAGGATGTTTGATGTATGCCCAGGAATATATGCGTTTCCTGTAAAACGTGCTGTATTGTCTGTGTGTGTGTGTATATTTAATTTACATAGATTTTCTGTCATTGTTTTCATTCTGTTTGTCGCATATATTTTTAACTCAACACTGAGTTTTTAAGATCTATGTTGCTGTGTGGACATCTGGTGTGTTCTATAAAATTGTTGAATAGTATTCCATAATGTCAATGTAAGACATTTTACTTATCCAGTTTCTTAGGAATGAAAGCAAGTTGTCACCATAAACGCTGTGATACTCTGATGCATGTCCTTGCATGTGTCTCGTCACGGTCCTGGCAACATTTATCTGGGATACATAACCCGAGGAGGGGCGGTTGGAACACAGGGTAGACAGAGGCCTAATTGAACGGATGCTGCCGGCATCTTTCTGAAGGCCGGGCATGCTGCAGTCTCCTGCCGGTGGTTAGCGATTCATTTCCTCACATCCTCCGCAACTGCCCTTCTTCCCGACTCTTGCCAATGAGATAGAACGTAAATGCACATTCATTGTTGTTTTCATTTACATTTTTCATTCCTAATGGGTTCGAAGATTTTGTTCATATGCATTCAGCATTTACATTTCCTACTCTGTGAGCTGCCTATTGACATCCTTTGCCCACTCTTGGTTAGATTTTTTTGTCCTTTCTGTTGACTTTCAAGAGTTCCTAATGTATTCTAGATTTCCCTGGTTGATTTCAGACATTGCATGTTTTTTTCTCCAAGACTGTCATCTTTCTGATAACTTTTTTTGCGGTGTCTCTTTTGAGCAGAAGTGTATATAGTGTAAGGCAGCGGTCCGCCTTTATTTCTCTGAACGAGATTTCACAACACCATCTCCTCAACAACCCATCTTTTCCTTGTTGTTTTGTGGTACCACCTGTCACCTATCTAGTCAGTTTCTCAGCCCTTTATTCTGCCCAATGGGTCTACCTGTCAGTTCCTACACTGGCGGCATATTGCCTTCATTACCGTGGCTTTGTATTGTAGCATACCGTTAATATCTGGCGGGAAAAAGCCCTCCTCTGTATTCTTCTTTTTCTAAATTGACTTAGCCATGCCTTCCCAAGTTCCTCTTTTTTTATGATTTGGTCTACTGTTGTTGACTTCAGGGTACACAGGGCCAGTTCATCCCAACACGGGCCTCACGTGAAGAGACCTGAGCCCCTTCCTCCCCTCCAAGAAACCATTGCCCCTCTCCATCCACTCGATGTACTTGTGCTCTTCTCTCTCTCCGCCCTGCACCACCCTCTCTAACTCTCCCTCTTTCTTCCCCTATCAACAGAAGTACAGAGTTGCACTCCCTGGGCAAACAGCTGCATAGATCACAGTGAAGCTATGTGGCAAGCAAAAGATAATCAATAGACCCAGTCTGGTTTTACTCAGCCCCATGCCCCAGAGCCAGGACAGTGCCCGACACCCACGGGCATTCCATAAATATTTGTTCAGTGGTTGAAAAGGGAGCAAAAATAAATGGTTTTATTCTCTTGCCAAACCTCATAATCTATTTTCTACCTAGGAGCTTCTTGCATAAGCATCTTGTAAAAAGAAAATCAAAGTCTCGGCGCCACCCCCAACTCCCTATGCAAAAGAGAAGGTAAAGGCCTCAGGCACCTGGGAGGAACAGGCCCCACAGATCACTCATTAAGGAAATTCCTTGCTAAC
The DNA here is from genome assembly GCF_000956105.1 of Propithecus coquereli. Classification (NCBI taxonomy): domain Eukaryota; kingdom Metazoa; phylum Chordata; class Mammalia; order Primates; family Indriidae; genus Propithecus; species Propithecus coquereli. The sequence goes on from NW_012153840.1 coordinate 3,945,854, forward strand.
CTCCCATAAGCAAGGACATGCACACTGTACCTATGTCTAGCACCTAAAGCTAAAGCCTGTCCAATCCCACACTAATGATGAATCGCACATTTATCTTACAGGTAACAGGACTGGAGACAGGACCGAATCAGACATTCTTCCACCTTCCCAGGGACAGCTACATAATTGATGCTTTCTTCACTCCCTTTTTCCTTCCAACATTCCCCTTATTTTATATAAAATGTTGATTTCTTGGGCCTCGCAAGAATGTAACCACTTTGACTCATCAGCCACCCCCCGCATCCCCCTTTTTCCTTCTCTCTGGCTGCTTTTTAAATGCTGAAGGTTCCAACTTCCCCTTGGGAAAAACAGCCCCGGCCTGTCTGTGGTTCGAGTTTTCCCAGGCGCGTCCTCCAAATCTCGGCTCAATGAACCTCCATGGATTGAGAATTTGCCTCGGCCACTTACTTGTGTTGATAATCTGAACAGAGCCTCATCTAGCCTTTCTCTTACGGAAGACAGTTCACACTTGATGGATTTGAAACCACCCTTTATGAAATTAATACAGGGCCACAAGGTGGAAACTGTGGTGGGGAAATAAATATAAACCAGCCCGGGGATATATATATATGTATATAACCAGCTGTTGTTCCCTAGCTTGCTCTCCTATAATCGCTCACTACTCCGGAGTCATGTAGCTGCCAGTCATAAGGATTCTTAGCTGTCTTCATTGCTCCCATCACCCTTGTGAAACCTAAGCCTAGTTTTTGAGATGTCTTCCAGGCCCTGCATTCCAGTGGAACCACTGGCCACCCAGACCAGCTGCCCATACTGAGGAACTGACTCAACTGGTATTGTGACCCCCACCCAAGAACCAACTCAGCAAAGAAGACAATTTCTGCACCCCTATGGTTCCACCCCGAGCCCAGCCAATTAACAGACCTAATGTCCTAGGCTTTTGCCCAACAAACTATCTTTAAAAACCCTTTCTCCCAAATTTTCAATGAGATGGATTTGAGACATTCCTCCCATCTCCTTGCATGGCACCTGTGATATTGAACCCCTTCTCTGCTGTAAACCCTGCTGTCTCAGTGTATTGGCTTCCTCTTGGGCAGTGGGCAATGAACCTGATTGGGCTGTAACAGATTCTTGCACCCACGAATGAGGAAACAGAATTTACATTAGACGTACAATGGTTATAAAAAGGACTGATGGGCAACCAGCACCTGTGAAGGAAAAAGGTGCTACCCATTAGACAGAGCCCTTTGCTGGGGTGGCCTGGGGCTTGGTTATTAAATAAAGCAGCAGTCCCACCATTTTTGGTACCAGGGACTGGCTTCAAGGAAGACAACTTTTCCATGGACCAGAGGGTGGGGGGTGGTTTGGGGATGACCTCTCTGCTAATGATAATCTGGATTTGCAGCCGCTCCCCAGCACTAGTATCACCGCCTCAGCTCCATATCAGATCATCAGGCACTGGATTCTCATAAGGAGCCACCACCTAGATCCCGCGCATGCGCAGTTTACAGGAGGGTTCGCGCTCCTATGAGAATCTAATGCCACGACTGATCTGACAGGAGGCGGAGCTCAGGCGGTGATGCGAGTGATGGGGAGCTGCTGTAAATGCAGATGAAGCTTCACTGGCTGGCCTGCCACTCACCACCTGCTGTGCAGCCCGGTTCCTAACAGGCCACAGACCACTTCTGGTCCTTGGCCTGGGGGTTGGGGACCACAGAAATAAAAGGTAATAAGCTGATGAGGATTAAAAAGAATCTGTGCTAATTGCTGATAAGGCAACAGGGGAAAAGAGGGTTCAAAAGTCAAGGTCATCAAATGCTGATTTTCTTCAGTAAGGCCAGGTTTTTACAGCTCTGTGTTTAAGGCTATATATTTTTTAATACCTCTATTGTTTGGTTTCCTGGGAGAAACTTGACTTTGTTTTTGCAAATCTGACCTTTCTAACGCATGTTCCACTTTTCCCCCATTAAAAGAATTGCTTTTATAAAACGATTTGTTCAACAACATTTTTAAGCTCCTACTGTGTGCCAGGCACTGTTCTGGGCACTGGGGATTCAGCAGAGCCCCAAACAGAGGAGGGTCCTACCCATGGGAGCTGGTGCCTTAGTGGGGAGCTCACACTGCTGTGTTTTCAATAATGCCAGGTTTCTTAGGAATGTAACTATGACACCGCAACAGGAGCAGGTGGTGCGGGGTTTTTTAAATACAATGCTCACATTTTAGCAGAACAGACCCTATTATATTTGTTTATTTTCTCTTCTGTGAAAAATCATCAAGACGGTGGTGTCATTTAGGTCAATGAGTGAATTTGAATAATGAGTGAATTTCCTTGTGGCCTCTGGCACATTTTGTGCATATGGGTAGGATTTTGTATAATTTACCCATTAATTCATTTAGTAAATATTTATTATAACCTTGTTATATTGAATGTAAGTTGCCTCTTTCTTTTTTCAATTAATTTATATCATATACAATTTTCTACCTCTCACATAATACTTTTGTTTAATATTTTAATGGCTGCATAATATCCTGGAGTTAAATACCCTGATTTGCATGATCTAATTTCTGGACATTGAGGTTGTTTCTATGCTTTTGTTATTATAAATAACATTTTTTGTAAGCAACATACCTATTTAGCATTTTCCCTTTTTGAGCTATTCTTTGGGGTGAAGTTCCACAAGCAGAATTGTGGCAGCAAAGGCCATGTGAAGGCTCATGACCAGCTGCTGTCCAGCAACGCCGAGCTCATTCATGCCACCCACACCAATGCACGCTGATGCCTCCCTGCCACCAGCAGTGTGGTTTTTAGCGTTTATATGCGTTGCTTTTTTTTTTTTTTACTTTTTATTTTGAAATAATTGGAGATTTGCCTGCAATTTTTTTTTTTTTTTGAGACAGAGTCTCACTGTGTTGCCCGGGCTAGAGTGCCGTGGCGTCAGCCTAGCTCACAGCAACCTCAAACTCCTGGGCTCAAGCGATCTTCCTGCCTCAGCCTCCCGAGTAGCTGGGACTACAGGCATGCGCCACCATGCCCGGCTAATTTTTTCTATATATTTTTAGTTGTCCAATTAATTTCTTTCTATTTTTAGTAGAGACGGGGTCTCGCTCTTGCTCAGGCTGGTTTTGAACTCCTGAGCTCAAACAATCCCCCCGCCTCGGCCTCCCAGAGAGCTAGGATTACAGACGTGAGCCACCGCGCCCGGCCTAGCCTGCAATTTTAAGAAACCATAGAGATCTTATAAATGCTTCACCAAGTTTTCCTTCAATGGTAACATCTTGCATAGCTATAGGACAAAGTCACACCCAGGAACTTGACATTGGGACAATCCATGGAGCTTACTCAGATTTTGCCAGTTTTACTTGCACCCATTTGTGTGTGTGTGTGTGTGTGTATGTGTGTGCGCATTTAGTTCCATTGTCAGAGTTTTAGACTCATGTAAGCCCCACCACAGTCGAGATACAGCACAACTCTGTCACTAGGATCCCTGGGCTACACTTTTATAGTCACATTCCACCCCCTCCCTTCTCCACCCTTGGCAACTACTAGAGGTTCTCCATCTTTATAATTTGTCATTTCAAGAAAGTTATGTAAGGCCAGGCTCAGTGGCTCATGCCTGTAATCCCAGCACTCTGGGAGGCCAAGGTGGGGTGGGAGGATCTCTTGAGGCCAGCAGTTTGAGACCAGCCTGAGTAAGAGCAAAACCCCGACTCTACGAAAAAAAAAAAAGAAAAGAAAAATTAGCTGGGCATGGTAGTGTGAAACTGTAGTCCCAGCTACTTGAGAGACTGAGACAGGAGGATCTCTTGAGCCCAGGAGTTTGAGGCTGTGGTGGGCTATGATGATGCCACTGCACTCTAGCTGGGGCAACAGAGCAAGACTTTGCAAAAAAAAAAAAGAAAATTACCTAAAAGGAATCGTATAGTATGTCACCTTGAGAGATTGGCTTTTTTCCGCTCCGTATAATTCCCTGGAAATTTATCCGATTTGTTGAATGTATCAGTAGTTTAATCCTTTGTATTGCTGAGTAGCACTGTTTGGTCTGGATGGTCCATAGTTCTTTAACCATTCACCCTTTAAGAAACATTTTGTTTGCTTCCAGTTTGGGGCTATTATAATAAAGCTACTGTGAACATTCATATGCAGGTATGGACATAGTAAACATAAGTCCTTAATTTAACTTATGTGGACTTAAGTCTCTACTTTCTCTGGGATTCGCCTAATAGTGCAATTGCGGGTTGTACAGTTAAATGCATGTTAGGTTTGTGAGAATATGTCACACTCTCTTCCAGCGTGGCTGTACCATTTTACATTTCCACCAGGAGTGAATGAGTGATCCAGGTTTTTTGCATCCTTGCCAACATTTGATGCTATCCTATTTTTTATTTTAGTCATCGTGATGAGAGTGCAGTGATATCTCATTGTGATTTCCTACATGTTTTTGATTGTTTAATAGCCATAAAAAGATAACGGGGACATAAACTGCACAGTACACATCACCCCAGCAGCACACTGGAAAGTATTCCATGATTACACACATTAATAGTTCTGCAACAAATCTACGAATATGCACATAAGTGGAATAATAAGTATCTTCATTCCAGTTTAAATCCGAATGTGCCAACATATGAACTGAGGTCAGATCTGACAGCCAAACAAGTTGTCAAAAAATTCTTAGTTTTTCCAGCTGTCTGGGTATTGGGATTGCAGATAAGGAACTTTGGACCTGACAATAAACAATGCTAGATGGCCTGGTTCCATTGAGTCTCAACTGGAACAGACTCACTGGACAGCAGAGAGGGTAGGCTGGAGAAGGCGCTGCTCATTCATTCACTTACTCATCCTCCTGACCGACGCTGTTGGGCGCCAATCGCGCGCCAAAAAAGGGGGGCTGTCCTTTACGAAGCCACAGGGAAGCCTCTGCCCTGGGGGCTGGAGGACGCTGCCTTGGGCTGGAACAGCATCACAAGTGTTGTCCCAAAACACAGGTCGGTCACCATGAGTTTAGGGTCCTTCTTTATTCTCAGTCTGTCATGTAAAAAACAGACAGTCCTAGGCAAGGAGCAAATTCTCTGCTTCTCAGAAATATGTCTCTGTTGGAAAGGTGGAAGGAGAGAGAGAGCAATTGGGTGGTTTCAGGACTAAGCGATTCTGTTCCCCCAGCTGGGGCTGCCTGTCTGGGATAAGGATTTCACACAGAGCTGCCATTTCGGTGCACTCTGAGTTGGTTTCCTCTCTGGTGGGTGAATATCAGAAGCTACTGACAAAGCCCTGAGGAGTAGGGTGGATGCAAATAAGAAGGAAAAGGAAGTGATTCCTTCTTATTGGACGGAATTTCTTCTCAGCTTCTGTGCAAAGCACCCCGGCCCAGGTGGTTTTGATTCTGTGCTGGCCCTTAACTCATGCCCGACCAGCCCGTAGCTCATTCCCAAGGTGCTGTATTTGGTGTCTTCATTTATTTCTTTATCCATTCATTCAACAAACATTTGTAGAAAGCCACTATTTTGAGAGCCGGGATCACATTATGACTTTCACGGGCCCCTTGCTTCGTACACAGTCCGCAGCAAGGCGAATGGCTGGCCCAGAACTTGCCCCAGACTGAGGCTCCTTCTAGCACTGACTTTGCGGCTGGAAAAACCTGTATTCAACTCCCACTTCTGCCTAAAGCTGTGCGGCTTCAGGGAAATCAGTTACACCTCTCATCTCAGTTATTTTGCCAACAAAGTGGAAATAATGAAATGTACCTCAAGGGGTTTCTAGGAAGATTAAAGACAGTTATTTATGGAAATTACCGTAGAATGCACTCTGCAAAGGCTAGCTGCCTTTTCCATGGTTTCCGGAGCTGGGGACATGTGCTTGGCAGGGACATGTGCTTGGCAGGGACATGACAGGACAATCTCTCAATGTGACAAAGGCAGCAGTCAAGGATTGTAGGCCACAGGTGAGCCTGTAGCAACAACAACTTTTGCCTCCCGAGGGTGGAAAAGATGAGCCTGAAATCTGGTAGCTACGTACTTCCCACGGCTCTGTGACCAGCTGTGGCTGGGCCTGAATTAGTGAGTGTAATCGGGTCTTCTACAAACAGATACACCTATGCAAAGGCAATGCATGTGGAGGTGACTCCAGCTGGCATATTATATACCTGTGGACCCTCCATGTGGCCTCCCATCTCACCTGAGGAAAACACGAAGACCTTGGAATATCCTCAAGGCCCTACACACCCCAAAGCACCTCTAGTGCCATCTCCTCCCCATCACTCCCCCCACTGCCCCATCCCCTGCTCTCCCTGTCTAGGCCACACTGGCCTCCTTGCCGTTCCCCAGACACATGTGCCCTCTGGACCACTCTTCCTCCAAGATGTGCATTGTGCCACACGCCCTCACCTCCTTCAGCGGCTGGCTCAGGTGTCACCCCAGCAAGGCAGGGTCCCCACGACCCCTCCTGAGCAGGCATTCCCACCCCCTCCTGCGTTTCTTTCTCTGTAGCAACCCCCACCCCCACCCCATCTAGCGCACTGTCCGTTTTAGTGGGTTGCTGCATTTGCCCATCTCCTCCCACTCGAAGGGAAGCTCCATGCGAGATTCGTTCTTTTGCATTTGCCACTGTAGTCCCAGAACCTTGAACAACACCTAGCCCAAGGGCTCGAGAGGTTTGTGTTGAACGGTGCATAATTCTGCTACTCTACATTCACACGCCACGAACTTTGTGAGGACTGTATGCGGCACGGCGGTGAGCACCGCAGTGGCACTGCCACCTGGGACTTCAGCCCAGGAGGCTGAGTTGCAGTTAGCGAGAGGAAAAAGGTAAACATTCATATGCTTTTATGATTGTACATGCCATTCAAAGACGTCTCCTGACAGCAGGAGAGAAGTCTGCCACTGAAATAATGCCCTTGACACAGGCCGTGGCTGAGCACAAGCAGGTGGCCAGTTGGCAAAAAGAAGGCAGGCCACTGTGACAGAGCTGCTAAGAGGCCACTGCAGGTGATCTGTTCTCTGGGCCTTGATCCCCTGGCTAGATTTGGATCCCCTTTGGAGCTAAAGACTGGGACTCTGTGCCATTTGGGATGGCACAGCTAAGTGGAGACAAATTTCTCATGCACTTGTTTTCCTACTTGGAACTTTGGTCTGGCCTCTGTTGAGGCACCTACACACATTAGAGGTGTGATGCATTCATGGATTTGGGGAACCTCATTTGGGAAAACCCCATTTACAGTGAACTGTTCATGTGCTTGCCTGAATGGATTTGGTGAGACTTCGCTTGGAAAGATCCTGTGTGCAGAAAACTGTTTATATGCTCAAAGTGGGTCCTTACCCATTGCACAGGGAACCCAACCCTTTCAATGATTGACAGTTTCATTTGGTATAAGTAGATATCTTTTCAGGCTGCGAATGGACAGAGCATCTCAAGTTCCACGATGGGCTCCTACCGGGAGCTGCTGGCCCGGGACATGGTCCTTGCTGAGTTCCTGTGCATGTACGCCAGCAGAGAAGGAATGAATCTCAGAGGACAATGGGATGATGGACATCAGCAGTCCAGAAAAAGAGGCCAAGCAGGTATAAAATGACATGCTGGTGATGGACGCCGTGGACAGGCAGCCATGGGGACAGCTCAACAGCCCCTCCTTCTATAGCAAGGATGTCAACAAGCTGCACAGCCAAGAAGGAAGGGACCTGGAAACTGACAAGGCTCAGACAGCCCCATTGTCAACAGCGCCCAGGAGCCCAAGGAGCCCTGGGCATTTCACAAGGTGACTACTCCATAGCTGTGTTGCTTCCGGCTATCTGCACCTGGATATACTGCATGATGTCCTGTGGTCACCCACAAACTTCGAGTGGAGCCCCAGTGGGAACTCGGTGAGCCTTTTCTACACGGTGGACTCACTGGTCCCACAGGTCGTCAAGATGTTCATAGCCTCCGCTCTTCCATACAAAGCAGTAAGGACACGCTTTTGAATCAGAGATAACCCTGCAAGTCAGAAAAGTAAAATAGGGTATTGCTGTTTGTCTCCCTCTGAATACGGATATCCCACAGAAGCAGGCTTAAGTTAGGCCCCTAGACATGGTTTGAGAGACACTTCCTAGCACCCCGAGGTGAGTATGGTAATATAACCACGAGCATAAAAACCAGGGTAAAACAATACGCCAAATGAGTGAGTCAGGCGCTAAGCGCTACGTATGAGTTTGCCTCTTGCAGGTCTCCACCCCTGTTGGAAGCAGAGAAGTGGAAGGGATCCTATGAAGTGCCCCTAACAGCTCACACCTCGTCGAAGTTGTCAGAAATGAAACATTGGGTCCCTCACACCAGAGTAAAGAGGTGTCCCACGAAAGCAGAGAACCAAGCCCCCAGGGAGGAGCCAACTTCAGGCGATCTAAAGTAACTGTTTAAGGACAGCGGAAAAAAATGAAAAAGTTGATATATTTTTGCTAACCTTCTTTGATTATTTGTTCTGTCTGTAGGATGGACAGACAACTCCCTAGTGAGGATTTCCCAGGCTGTCGCCTCTTCTGTTGGTCTGTGTTTGTCATCTGTATACGATTTCTGCATTTGCAGAAGCCGGTCTCTCGATCACCTACGGGGTGCTTTCCTGCCCAGCCCTGTATCGGACAGTGTGTACGAGGCGTCAGTCCATCCCGTCTTCTCAATCCTCACTGTCGTAATTGTTGCTTATGACTTTTCCCCCCCAGTCATCTGTTACCGTAAATATACTGCCAACAATTTGCAATGACAGACATAAGCATGAATCTTCCATCTGAAACGTCACCCCCGTTTCCGCAGGAAGGAGCTAGGTGACTGCGTCGTCCCACAGATATGGAAGGGAAATACTGAGAGTGGGGAATATGTAACAGAGGGAATGGCCTGAAAAAAAAGAAGGCAGCAGAAAGATTTTCTGTCTCTTTAAAACTCCCCCCATGCTTATGAGACCTGCAGCCTGGCCTGCATCCCTGAGGCAGGTTAAGTCTTTTGTTAAAACTCCCAGGTGGCCCCCAGTCCCCCAGGTGGGTGGCTGGCAGAGTTCACAGGCTTTGTTTTTGGCAGAGATGGCACCATTAGAATAGTTAAGCACAGTAATTGCCTGAAGCTGAGAACCCTCTCTTTAAAAGCTCTGCATTTCTGCCTAGGCCTACATTCAGGAAATTTGGGATTTTGAGATGAGAAGGTCTGCCATATTTCCTCCTTTGCCAGCAAAGTAAACTCTCTTTCCTAGTGGTCCCACTCAAAGCAGGCGGGCAGGCCGTGAGGGGTTTTACAGCTAGGTTGAAGTAGCTGACCCAAATGTGTATGTTGACTCCCAAATCCAAAAGGCCTAACAAGCGTTCTGCACATTTCGTGGTAGGTGGCACAAGGGAAGTGACTTGTCTTTCACCTTGGAGAGGACATCTCAACACTCTCCACGTCACTGACCCACCAGAAACTTCACTGGGGTGGCTGTCCCTCAGTTGTTTGGGGGTTTCTTTCACTTTGCATATGTCTTTCTAAGGTTTTCTAAACTACATGCTACTTCCTGCTTCCGAGATCCAATAAGTAATGGTCCTATCAGCACAGTGGACTATTGTGATGCTTTATGGAATGTCAAAACAAGTGAGATCTCTGGAAACTATATTATGGCAGGAAGCAGAATTGGCGCAGCCCAGAGGCAAGACTGTAAAGGTGTACTGTTGGCCCTGCAGGCACAGGCAGCCGGTTTCTGGTATTCCCTACAAATTGGTAGGAAGATAAGGGCATCTGCCAGGTCAGTGGCTGCTGACCAAGTGCTGGGGGCTGTGTTTACTTGCTCTGATAATGATACTACAACCCGAGAGCAGCTGCAACTGGAGTCACTCACTGCATGAGTAATTTTGGGATCATCCACAATCATTTTCCAAGATCCATCTGACTTCTGCACATTTCAAACTGGTGAATTAAATCAGGGTGCGGTAGGTGCTTCTTTCAAGCCTTTTATGGAGTCGTGAATCTCTGCGGTTCCTCGTGGGATGCGGCACTGCTCCTGCTTCACCGTCTTGGTAGAAAGGGGAAGGCCCAGGGCCTTCCACGTAGCCCTTCCGACCACAGCGACTGTCCTGTCTTTGGTCAAAGAGCCAGCGTGGGATGGGATTCTGCCCGTTTCCGAGCATGAGTATTTCAGTTATGCATTCAGGCATGAGGGATATAAGAAACATGTTCCTGTGGACCAGTTGGGCCCAAGGTGAGTTGGACTTGAGGCAAGATTTCATCTGTCACCTGGCCACAGTAAGCACCCGCTTTGACAGGGGGAGCTATGGCAGCATGGTTGGTCCTCAGGATTAGTGTCAGTACAGAACCAATATCTGGTGATTTCTGTGTCCACAATTTCTTATACGTGTCTCTGGATATAAGTTTTAGCTAGATCCTTGGAAGCAGAAAATGTCTTACACAGATCTGATTGTGCTTAGAGACCGATAAAGACTTTCAAGAGAAAAAAGGGAGAATGTCAGTGTGGTTTCTTTCACCTGATTGGACCCTAACTAATACCAGATCACAGAGTTTATGTCAGAAAAGGAGGCTGGGCAGGGACTAGAGGAAGGTCCAGATTAGTCCCCCTTGGGGAGACCAGAGGGGAGTGATGTGGGTGGGAGAAGGGAGAGCTAGAGCCGGGGAAGGATGAGAGAACCCTCCTGGGAGAGTTACCACCTGTCACTAGTACCAGGTCAAGCCAACGGCTGCAGACCATCTTGCGTTTCTCAGGCTGAGGAGTTGGGTAGACTGTTCGCAGCACCTCTGGTGAGGCCTTCTGTGGAGGACAGACTCCGAGGTAGCCCCATGACCTCCACCTCCTGGTGTGCACACCCTTGTGTGATCCCCTTGTGTGAACAAGGCCTGTGACTTGCTTCCAGCCAATAGCATGTGGCAGAGGTGATGGCGTGCGTGTGATAAAGTGCTTGGGATCACGTGACATTAGATTCTAGTGGCCCCTTGCTGGAGTCTGTCTCTCCCCCACTGGCTTCAAGGAAGCAAGCAAACATTCAGGGAACTTCACGTGTCAAGACACTATGGGTGGCCTCTAGAAGCCGAGGCTGGACTCTGACCAATAGCTTGTAAGAAACTGAAGTCTTCAGTCTATAACCACAAGGGACTGAATTATGCCAACAACCTGACTGAGCTTGGGAGTAGAGCTTTCCCCAGTTGAGCCTCAGATGAGGCCACAGCCCCAACACCTTGATCATAGCCCCAAGGACCATAAGCTGAGGACCCAGATAAGCTGTGCCCAGACTCCTGACCCACAGAAACCATGACACAATAAATGTATGGTTTTAAGCCACTATGTTTGTGGTAACGTTGCTACACGTCAACATATAATTAACATACCCTTCCATCAAAGCTGCTTACTTATAATCCATGGGTCACAATGTCTGCTCATGCCCTCAGGAGCTCAATCCACATTGCCCATGTAGAAAGTTGCCCTCTTTGCAAGGCCCTAAGACATCCACAGGACCCCTTCCTCCATCAATCCTAGGTGGGGTCGTTGGCAGCCAGAGAGGCTATGGTTGCCTAGAAGGAAAAGCCTCCAGATTCTGCCCTTGGGTGGGACTAGTCAGCACAGAGGCCCAGAGCCCATCACAGGTGTATCTAGCAAACATGGCCCAGTGCAAAACTAACGTGGACCATCCCCAACATGCTACACAAAAATCTCCTTCCCTTTCCCCGTGAGCAGAGCCAGTGGCATTGGCTAAGCAAGGGCAAGGTTCTTTGTAAAAGTGCAAACAATATAGAAGCTCATCAAAGGAAGGAGGCTGGCCCCTTACCTGCTCAGGGAAAATCCCAGATACTATCTGGAGGTTCCCAAGACATCCCTCACTTGGAAAACCTGCCTCTTGGAAGCCAGTGATCTACTTTTGGAATTCAATTAAAGACTTGAGCCTGGGCGAAGCTCATGGCTCCCCAGAACCCACCCTTTTCTTCCATTCCTTTCTCCTTGTCCCTTCCCCTGTCTCTCTTTCCCACAATCTCCCCTGAGATCTTCCTTTAGTCCAGCCCAGGGTAGCTGTGTTGAGGGTGGAGCTTCATTGCAACAGCATTTTACAGGCCAGCTGGAGCCAATCAAAGTTGGGCTTTGACTAGTGACCTTTGACCCCAGGAACAATTAGGTGCCTCCCCCTCCAGCAGGGACCACGGCCCCCAGCACTGCTTTGTCATCGTGGGTGTAGACTCACCATTGACAGTGTGACCAGTTGTTGGCATTTATTCTGTACAGACCTTATATGTTAGGGCTTTAAGAAGATTTTAAAGGCATTTTTTTCTCCCTTTGATTTCTTTTTCTTTTTTTTTTCAAAACAGGGTCCCGCTCTGTCTCCCTTGCTAGAGTGCAGTGTTGTGATCATAGCTCGCTGCAGCCTCAAACTCCCAGGCTCAAGTGATCCTCCTGCCTCAGCCTCCCGAGTAGCTGGGACTATAGGCGTGCACCACGACACCCAGCTAATTTTTCTATTTTTAGTAGAGACGGGGTCTCGCTCTTGCTCAGGCTGGTCTCCAACTCCTGACCTCAAGTGATCCTCCCCGCCTTGACCTCCTGGAGTGCTAGGATTCTAGGAATGAGCCACCGCATCCAGACTCCCTTTGATATTTATTTCACTCCAGTTAGAGAATGTTGCTAGATCCATAATTGGACATTGTTAGTACTGGAAGAAAACAGACATACTTTGGATTTTCTTGAATATTAAGCAAAATTGTTCTTAGCTTACTGCTCATCCTCTGCAGCCAAGCCAAGCATTGATTTAGCATTTCTTTAATCAGTAAAATAGAATTCACCAAAGCACCCAGCTGGTGGCAGAATCCATACTTGCCACACCCCACTCAGGGCTACTATCATATGCCCCCTTTTTTTTTGAGCAAGTAAAATATTTATTTTTTTTAATTTTTTTTATTTCAGCATATTACGGGGGTACAAATGTTTAGGTTATGTATATTGCCTTTGCCCCACCCGAGTCAGAGCTTCAAGCCTATCCATCCCCCAGATGTGCGCACCACACCCATTACTTGTGTATATACCCATCCCCTCTTCTCCCCTCCCCTCCTATCTGCCCGACACCCAGTGAATGTTATTACTATGTGTGCACTTAAGTGTTGATCAGTTAGCACCAATTCGATGGTGAGTACATGTGGTGCTTGTTTTTCCATTCTTCGGATACTTCACTTAGTAGAATGGGTTCCAGCTGTATCCAGGATAGTACAAGAGGTGCTAGTTCACCATTGTTTTTGGTGGCTGAGCAGAACTCCCTGGTATACATATCCCACATTTCCTTAATCCACTCATGTATTGATGGGCACTGGGTTGTTTTCACATCTTTGCAATTGTGAATCGTGCTGCTATAAACATTCAAGTGCAGATGTCTTTTTTATAGAGTGTCTTTTGTTCTTTGGGTAGATGCCCAGTAATGGGATTGCTGAATCAAATGGTAATTCTACTTGTATCTCTTTAAGGTATCTCCATATTACCTTCCACAGAGTTTGTACTAGTTTGCAGTCCCACCAGCAGTGTATGAGTGTTCCTGTCTCTCCGCATCCGCGCCAATATTTATTGTTTTGGGACTTTTTGATAAAGGCCATTCTCACTGGGGATAACTGATATCTCACTGTGGTTTTGATTTGCATTTCTCTGATGATTAGAAATGTTGAGCATTTTTACATATGCTTGTTAGCCATTATTCTGTCTTCTTTTGAAAAGTTTCTGTTCAGGACCTTTGCCCACTTTTTGATAGGGTTGTTTGATTTTTTTCTTGCTGATTTTCCTGAGTTCTAAATAGATTCTAATTATCAGCCCTTTATCGGATATGTAACGTGAATATTTTCTCCCATTCTGTAGGTTGTCTGTTTGCTCTCATGACTGTCATATGCCCTTTATATAACTGACTACAGCATTCACAATTTTCTGGGAGCATGGGAAAGAGAAAGGCTTCTTATCAAATAAGATAAAGGATCCATGGAAGCCATCCTCCACATGGTACCATGTCACACAGACCCCCTGGTCCTCCAAGCGCTTCTTATAGAGCAAGGTGTCATCCCGGAGGATGTCGTTCTCGCAGCTCACCAGGAAGGCCTCGGGAAGCTGAGCGATGGTCTCGTCATCTGTGACGAGGGGTGAGTTTTCTACATCCAATATACATTTGGCTTCTAGATAGGCAGCCTCATTGAAAGGGCCAGGGAACCTGGGCTGGTGGCCTCTGCCCTTGAATCTCTCGGGGATGTTGTCAGAGCTGAGCCACTTCCTGTATTTCTTCCAGACATCCGGGGGTATAAACGCCCCACTCAGGATGGCATCCCGCCAGGAGAGGTCGATGGACAGATACCTACACATATTAGTCACCATGAACGTCCGGGTGAGGAACGGGATGTACTTGTTCTGCTGAAAGGACGGCAACTGCAAATTGATGAGCTGGACAACCGGATAAATCAGGACCTGAGCCCGGATGCTGGGAAGATCTGATCTGCCCACCAAGGCCTGGGTGATGAAGGCCCCGATCCCTCCTCCGATGCTTTCTCCGCAGACCACGACCCGGCAGGGGTCCACCCCGTAGGTCTCCAGGCCCCTCAGAAAGTGGATGGAGGCGCTGAGGCAGTCTTGGGACATGGCAGGGGCGAGGTGGTCAGGGAGCTTGCGGTACCTGGGGAGTAAACGGGGCACGAGCCCGTGGTGTGGACAGGTGTGCTGGGTGCCGTTCCAGCAGCATCCTCACCACACTTCCTATACTGTCTCTGATTAAATCCTCAGAATAACCGAAGTAAGGATTTTTATGCCCCCTTTTTTTCTACGAAGATGTGAAGAACGCGCCCAGAGTCGTACCGGCCAGGAGTCTGGACACCAAACCTACCCTCTGTCTGCTTCCCACAGACGCATAAGCTCTGTAGAAGACTATGCAACTTTAAAGCCATTGGCTTTGGAAGCAAAACAACCAGCAAGGACAGAAAAACAGGCAAATGAAGCTACTACTGGTCCCACTGCCTATCAGTAGAGAAAGGGACAGGAGAAACTAAAATAAATAATAAAGTCAAAGGGAAATTTCTTTCAGGAAGAATTTTTTTTAAAAAATCAAAAATCTAATGACCAAGGCTTGTTCTTCCCCAGTGACTCAAAGAGTGGCCTTCTCTTCCAGGGCCAGGGGAGGCAGGAAGGGGCTGGGAGGTGTTCTGAGGGTAAAGGTGTAGAAAAATGAGCCAGGCGGGAAACAGACAGAGCTAGAGCTGAGGAAAACCCAGGGACCAGCGGCTGGTGAAAAACATCCAGAGGTTTGGTCCCCGTAGCGTGTCTCCTCCAAGGAATTCAAGAGCAAGGAAAAGGAACTCTAAAATGAACCTCTAAAAACAGTAAAGCACAAGCTACCTAATGCATGAATCGAGTTTGGGGTAATAGAAAGGAATGAATTTAAAAAATAGAAACAGTTTGGCTAAACTGCATGGATTAGAGAGTCTATGTAAACAATTTTTTGTCTTAAATTTTTAGTTAAGGGTTGTTGCTAATCATCTTTTCTGTTATTACGATCGATCGTTCAAAACATCAAAAAGGTATATTCTAATGGTAAGATTAAATTTAGAAGAAGCGCAAGGAAAAATGATACCTTGGACTAAGGCTTTCAAACTTTGTGAGAGCAACAAAATTATTTTTTTCAATTAAAATGATATAAGGAGCCCCCCTGTATAAAATAAACAAGCGCAGCTGTTCTGGTTTTGCTCAAGGCTAAGGGCCCTAAGCCCTCACTCTTTCTTCTTCCTCCTTTGTCTTCACAGCTGCCTCTAAGGCATCACGGGGAAACCTAGGGTTCCAGGGAACCGGTTTGAAAACCATTGCCTTGTATTAGACCTTGAATTTTCTTTTCCTTTAAAAGCCACGCCTTTAAAAATAAGGTTTGACTGCTGCGGCCTAGCCCTGCAACATTTCCTGGATGAGCAATACACTGATAAAACAATCGATGCTGTCAACACGGGTTCCACGGAAACTCAGACAAAACACACGCTTAGGAGGGTCTCTGCAGGGAGGGGAAGTTTCTTTCAGCACCTGGTAGCAGCAAGCACACACTTCAGCTTCCGTTTTCCCCCCATTTCTAGAAGTGAATACTGCTCACTAAATGTTGGATATATGAACCCAACAGGATGAAAGAAATAACACACGATGTGCTTGCTACTGGCAAAATCCCCGACCTGCCAGAAAGCGGCAGAAACGCCCCCAGGCCTTCGTGCACTCCTCTCTTGCCCGCTGCAATGGACTGAAATCCTGTACCGCAGTGTGAGGGTGTCAGGAGGTGGAGCCTTCGGGAGGCGATTGGGTCGTGAGGGTGGGGCCTCGTGAACAGGATTAGTGCCCTTGGGGACTCCAGAGAGCCCTCTGGC
Source organism: Propithecus coquereli (assembly GCF_000956105.1). Taxonomy (NCBI): domain Eukaryota; kingdom Metazoa; phylum Chordata; class Mammalia; order Primates; family Indriidae; genus Propithecus; species Propithecus coquereli. The sequence goes on from NW_012153840.1 coordinate 3,962,187, forward strand.
TCCTCCTTGCGCCACACTCCCATACGAGGAGGAGTTGGCGCTCTGCATCTCGGAAGAGGGTCTTCACCAGAACCCGACCATGCTGACACCCTGATCCTGGACTTCCAGCCTCCAGAACTACAAGAAATAAATGTCCCCACCTGGGGCGATTTGGTAGAGCAGCCCTAACAAGACACCCACTCAGAAGGGAAGGCTTTGCAGAAGCCACAGGTCGAAAGACCCATCTTCTCTGAGGACCTGGGTAGGGAGGCCCATTTATGTCCCGATGAGAAATCAGGGAACACCCGGGCCTTAGACATCACCCCTTTTTTCAGTGTCTCTCAGGAGTCCCCTCCCAGGCACTGTCCTGCTGCAGCCCCCTGGCGGCCGGAAGCCCCTTATACGTGTGTGTGGCGCTGAATCCTGTTTCCGTCATTCCTTTTCTTTCCTTTTTACATTGTTTTGTTGTGTCTATGTGTATTCCTAAAAAGTAGTCTTTTCATTCAAATTGTTTTTAACTTTACAAAAAGAGGTTTTATGTGATCTTTTGAAATGTTTTCACTTAATTTTATACTATATACTAAGATTCATTAGCAGTATCGTGCACCTTTTCAGTTCAGTTATTTGAATGGCTACATAACATTCTATAAAATCTTCATGGCTACGTGATCTATCTACCACTGTCTATTCACGCACTTCACTGTTGATGGGTTTTTGCGATCTTGAACAGTGCTGCAGCTGTCTCCGTGGCTGCGTGCACAAGAGTGCCTCTTGGGGGTTAGGGCCCCTCTCTCTGGTCTATAAATCATCCATGAACTCACTCTGCCTTCTCCCATCCATGGAAAACCCCCCAGCTGTCTCCAGCAACTCACCCAACCAACAGCAGCACGGAGTCAGTCTCCTGGGCCAGGAAACTGCACAGGTTGTGGTAACAATCTGCAAGACAACCAGTGACAGCGACAGCCCATGAGTAGGGCCCGGGGCTTCCCACCACAGCCGCCAGGAAGAGCCAGCTGACAACGCTGGCCTGGGATGGGACTGCCTCTCTTTGTTCCTGTTCTTGCCTGCTCCGAAGCGACTCTGGCCGGCCAGGTCAGACATCTCCTGAGTGTCAGGGCTTGAACGCATCTGGGGGCCCATCCTCTGCAACATCTCTCTTACAGTGGGGGAAACTGAGGACCAGGAAGTCTTGGTGATTTGAAATGGACAAAGCCAAGACTGGGGAAGTTAGACATGCCTGCCTGGCAATATTAATAATAATTTTATATATTTATATTAATTAAGACATAACGGTTGGATGGGATGTTTCTACTAGCAGAGTGGTACACATGAAGTTCTCAGAAGGCAGGTCCATGCACGTGAGTGCCAGGCACAGAATCGGTGCCAAATACACTTCTGTCTAACTCGATAGTTCTCAATTTCGGCCACACAATTTTTAGTAAACAGGCTTCTACTTTGCACTTGCACAATTCACTCAGCCCTGTTGGATCCTGCCTTTATATAAATGCTGATATCTTGTTCGTCGCAGAGGGACTAGAGCTTTCACAGGTCCTCAGGCCCAAGCTGAACCCCGAACCGACTGGATCAGAATCTCTGCGGTGGGGGCTCTGGCAGCAGGATTTTCTAAATCATACCGGGTAATCCGGTGTTCAGGGGAGGTTGCCGAGGTGGGTACATGCTTCATCAATGCTGTTTAAGGGAGGTGACAGAGTTCGGAGATGGAGCCAGAAGCACGGAGGGGCTAAACTGAGTCAGCACAGGCAGCTCCTGAGTCCAAGGGGCTGTACCAGTGGCTCTCAGCTCTGGCGGCACAGTGAAGGCATCTGGGGAGCTTTTCAAACACACTGATGCCCATGTGCATTTCCACTGCAGGTGTGCGTGGAAGAAAAAAATACTGACGCCTGGGCCCTATTACGCCCAGAGACTAACTTAGCCAGCTGGGGTAGGACCTGGGAGCCAGTGTGACGTTAATGCTCCCAGGTGATTTTAAAGGCCAGGCAAGGTGGAGACTGCCGCCAGCCATGATCTCGGCCCTGCCCACCTGTCCACCTTCGTCTCCCGCTCTCTCACCCAGACATTCCTTCCTCCCTCATGCACAGCAGGTCGTGTCAGTTTCAGAGCCTTGCACTTGCCATCCCTTCTGCTTAGACTTAATAGAGCTGGGACTAGGGCTACGCAAGTGAGGCAGCCACCTTGGGTGCAAAATCGAGGGGCCACCCGACACTCAGCCATCCAGATAAAAACATTCTGATGCAATATTTTAAGAAATGGCGGCAGGGCACGGTGGTTCATGCCTGTAATCCCAATGCTTTGGGAGACTGAGGAGGGAGGATTGCTTGAGGCTAGAAATTATCCTACTTGCTTGTTTCCTCCTTCAGTGTCCAGCTCCCTCCCCTGACTGTCAGCTCCAGGAGGCCAGGGGCTGGGGCTCGCTTGTTCCCACTGTGTCCCTTGTGCCTGGAAAATGTCTGGCACGAAGTAGGTGCTCAGTAAACACTTGCTGAATGATCCCTGGTTCTACCTTTGGAAATGACACTAACCCTCAACAGAGGAAGGCTGACAGTCCCAGAAAACTCAAGGGGGACCCCCGGGGCTTCTGAAAGGAAAGAGTGCTCTCAGGCAAGGTGGGGCCAGAGGATGGGAGATACCATAGTTAACTTCTGGAAGAGGGAGAGCAGGGAGACAGCCTTCAGATACAGCATGGTCTTTGTCACATCCACCACCAGGTGGCAGCACACCCCAATCTCAGGGAAGTGATAGCAGAGAAGTGGCGTTTTTACACGGGCACATTTCCTCATGTGTGTCTGTGCGTCCATCCACCCACCCACCTGCTCATTCACCAACCCATCCTTTCATCCAATTATTCCCCACCCACCCATGTATTTATTCTTGCATGCATTCATTCATTCATTCATTCAAAAAACAAAAACAGGGTTGGGCACGTGGCTCACGCCTCGCTATCAAGCCAGGAGTTCCAGACCAGCCTGGGCAGCATAGTGAGACCCTTTCTCTACCAAAAAAAAAAAATTTTTTTTTAATAATTTACAAAATAAACACAATAGGCCCTGTGCGGTGGTTCACGCCTATAATCCCAGCACTCTGGGAGGCCGAGGTGAGAGGATCTCTTGAGCTCAGGAGTGTGAGGTTGCAGTGAGCTGTGATGACGCCACTGCACTCCAGCCAGGGCAACAGAGTGAGACACTGTCTCAAAAAAATAAAATAAAATAAATGGTAAAAAAAATAAAAACAGTCGTCCAGGCACTGAGGATCTAGCAACAAACAAAACAGAAGTCACTTCCCTGCAATCTCGAGTTCCCATTTCCAGCAGGGCAGACAAGCGGCAAGGGAGGAGACACAGGAAGGAATGGGATGAGTTCAGATTGTGACAAATGTCTCCAAGAACATGACCAAGGACAATGCCAGGGATGGGGACGGGACACAGGGTGGGGCAGCAGGGTGGCGGGGACAGTCCTTAGATAAGGTGTCCAGGGAGGCCACTCTGGAGAAGGACATTTGAGACTAGGACTGGAAGAAGGAGGGTGGTCAGCTGTGCAGTCAGGCGTGGGGGAGCTTTCGAGGCCCAGCAAAAGGCAAGCGCAGCAGACCCGCGATGGGAAAGCCAGCGTGTCCGCGCCAGAGCGAAGGGGGAGGGAGACAGGTAACACATAGCAGGTGACAGGGCAAGACAGCAGGGCCGGCTCTGTCAGTGCCTCCCAGGCTGGGGAGGAGGGAGTTCGGGTTTATCAAAGGGCGCGGAGAGGTGTAAGTGCAGGACTGACAAGCTCCAGCTTGTATTCTTAAGAGACCCCTTTGGCTGCTGGGTGGGGCCACTTTGGCTGCTTGGGCTGAGGGGCGAGAGGTGAGTCCCGGAGACCCAATGCTGGGGTGCAGGGGGCCGGCAAGCGAAGACCAGGTCTCGGGCCATGGGGTGCAGCAGAGCTGGGGGGAGTACATGGGTTTGGGGTCACTGAAGCATGGACAGGACGGCACAGGCTGTGAGCAGAAAGGGAGGGAAGAGGGGAGTCAACACTCGGCCCCCCAACAAGCAGCCCCGCTGGAACACCACTGCCCCCACCTTGACCAAGATGGCCACAGGATGGAAAAGAAAAGACTCCCCACCTGGGCTGCCACGCCACGTCCTGACTTGTGCTCACTGCCCTGTGTCTGGGCTCCCTATAAAAACCCCAACTGTTGACTCCTTTGAGTTCTTCCAGAAAGTTTCCGGGGCAGGCGTGAGCAACGTGCACAGGGATGAGCCCTTCCTTTACGAAGCCAGGAACCGCAGGGGAGCCCCTTACCCAGGCTCCCGAATATCCCGCCCCCTCCGTGGTAGAAGATGATGCCCCGCCGGGGGCTGGAGGACGCTGCCTTGGGCTGGAACAGCCTCACGGGTATGGTCCCAAAACGCAGGTTGGTCACGACGAGCTTAAGGTCCTTCTTTCGTCCCATTCTGTCATGCAAAAAACAGACAAACTTGGCCATGGAGCAAATTCCCAGCTTCTCAAATATAATCCCCTGTGGGAAGTAAGAGAAGGGAAACCAGACGTCAGAAGAGATGAGGACCCGGATGGCAGATGTTCCCGACACTCGTCACTGCTGGGAGGCTCTTGCCTGCCTCCTGTATGCACAGGGGGCCCGTCTGGAAGCAACGGGCTCCGGGATGTGTCCGGGTAGGGGGTTGGGTTTTTGGACTCTTCCTCCCTAAGCTCTTGGTTGGATAATGGTGTGACTTTGACAAAGAGTAGCCCAGCGCTGGGGGCTGAGTGGGAGGAAGGCATTGACTTGAGCAAAGCCCATTTTCCAGGGCAGCTGGCTGGCGAGCCCGCTCTCGCTGGCTCCGTGCTGGGCTCTCCGGCCCGAGGTGGCAGAGACAGGCCAGCACCTGTGTCAACACACCATCGCTCTGGGTCAGGAAGGTTCCAGAAAGCAGCGATGTGATCAATGAGGGACGTCTGCCGTGGGCTCGGGCGGCGGGAGTAGCAGCTCCAGGACCACGGATTTGCCACGTGTGTTTTTACACGGATGTGCTCACCCTAATCACATGCAAGCAAACATCTGAACATCTCACAAAGACAGTTACGCAAAGTCGTATTTCAGGTACCGAGTACATTTAGGCCATTTGGGACCGTGTCTCCCACAGACCTCACATTAGGAGTGTGTCTTTGTCATAGGGAAAACAGGCTGGGACAATGCTATTAAAAATAAGAACAGCTGATACTTATTAACACCTACGATGTTCCGGTACCGGCCCAAGTGGTCTGGATTATTAACGTGCTTAAACTTCTCAACAGCCCTTCTAAGTCAAGCGCAATTATCAGCTGCATCTTACAGAGGGGAACGGAGCATGCCAGGGTCAAGTTCCTTGTTCAAGGAGTAAGACGCAGAGCTTGTGTTCCGAACCACTAAACTAGAAAGAGCTTGGGTTTTGGAGTCAAGCAGTTCTGAGCTCAAGCGTGAGCCCTGCCATCACCTAACTAAAAAGCCGTGGGCATTACGGTCTCTGAGCTTCAATTTCACCTGTTTATGAAATGAGAAGAATGATGTGGATGGTCTGAGGACGAGGCACGAGGATTGCGTGTGACCACCCACGTGGCGGGTCTCCCTGGAGGTCCTGGCAAGTGTGAGCCCCGCCCTTTCTCTTGCTTGCACCCCCGGGGTCTTGTCTTAGGCCCGGTGGGTTGCCCAGTGTGTTCCCTCCATGGAGAGACCCCCCTGAAAGGAACTCCAAACAGAACAATTATTTTCCTGCTGGAGTTGGAGGAGGGCGAGGAGGCCACCACCTGACCCACGGCTGAGAGCCCCAGGCCTTCATGCTGAGCCAGCTTGCACCTTCATCTGCGCCACACTGGGCACCCTGAGGTCACAGCGCCTCTGGTCAGGGCAGCTTGGCTCCAGCGCTGATCTCGATTGTGTTTGCCACACAGTCTGGGCTCATCCACTCCTCCCACTCCTCCCTGCCAGCCTTTCTTACCTGTCTTTCAGGTGGGTGGACACCAAACTGACTTTCACATCCAAGCGCAAGGCTCATGTTCTCACGGGACCCATCCTCCTCCCCCTCGCATGACGGCTGCTGCCTTCTCACTGGCCCTCGGTCCCCTGCCCCGATAAAGCCTCTTCTAAGGCTTATGGCATGGATAGGTCACCTGTGTTTTTCCTACCACCAAACCTAATGCTTCTCTCCAGCAAAGATCTGGCTCCTCTCTGCTGGAGAGGGCAGCATCTAGAACAGTAAATGTCTATCTGGGAGATTCTGAACAACGCCAGGTGACATTAAACCTCTCTAAGCATCACATCCTGAAAGGCCACCAGCTATGCCATGAAGTCACAATGGTTTAGTTTCGGTTTTCAAATTAGGAATCTACATTTTCCACAGCTGGTAGCTGAGGACAGAGGCAGATTGGACAAAGATGATCATGATGATAAATGGGAGCGTCAGTATTTTCGCAACACCTGAGGTCTAGAACTTTAGATAGCCATTGGTCCCAAGATATTGGTCGCAAACTTTTCTAGCATCATCTGCCCTTGAAAACAAAAGCAATAGTGTTGCTATATTACTCTTTCTATCTTTTCGTCAGGCTGAAATCATTCATAGAAACTTCTGGATCTGCAGTAATTTCAGGAAGTGCTGTATCTGCACCTCCAGGGATTTGACAGACACACTCCCAACAGTCTGCTGTCACGGAGGCTTTCCCCGCGCCCGCAGCGCGTGGACACTGCCGATGCTCTTCTCACGCGATCCCCGCGTCGCCTCCCTGGCTCTGCTCACTTTTCAGAGAAGAAAACAAAGGCGCAGAAACTTGAGGCCACAGAGGTAGCAAACGACAGCTTTGGGGCCCAGACCTGGGATTGTCTGTCCGACACCAAAACCAGGCTCTTGATTTCTGGGCCATAGAATCTTTTCTAGCTTTTTCCTTGTCCTCACTAACATTTTGTTCTTCCATTGTCTGTCTCCCGGAACTAAACAGACATTAACCACTTGGACATCGTTATTCTCCTCCTCATCACGCTGTGACGGGCAGTGTGCCGTTGGGGGGCCCAGGGCTGGAGGAACCCAGAGGGGACCCCACAAGCAGAAGTCCCCTTCAGAGCCAGCTGTGGACCCATCTCAGCGTTGCCTGTGAACAGCCCATAGTAGCTGTGAGTAGATGCTGAGTTTGTGGGCTACTTTGGAGGAGAAATACTAAAAGTTGAAAAGACCTCGATTTTTCTGAGCCACCTGCACGTTGCAGACCCCCACTTTTAATCCTGGAACCCCAGACTAGCTTGTAATTCCACATGGATTGCAGCCACTGGCTTCAAACAGCCCGACGCCAGGGAAGCATGTGACCAGGGCAGGTGACAGAGACGAGTGCTTCCTGCATCCTCGGCCTGTCTCCTTGGGTCAGTAGCATTTATGCGATGGGAAACTGGACACATTCACTTCTCCACAAGTGATCCCTACCCCTGGGGAACAATTCCAGTGGCACGAAAACATATTTTATTTACCTACCAAACATTTCTAAACATGTTAACCCTTACCAGATGTCACCTAAGCCTCTTACCAACCGGATGAGATAGATACTATCACCCCCATTTCACAGATGAGAAAACTGAGACACAGAGACGTTAAGTTAATGCTGCAAGATCACGCAGCAAGTGCGTGGCGGAGCCGGGATGCAAGCAGGCAGTCTGGCCGAGGTCCATGCTCCTCATCCCTGCGCCCTGCTGTCCAAGCTTGGCCTCCTCATCCCACAGCTGCCCTCAGAGGTGTTCAGCCTGAGCAGGTTGGTCCCTGGAAGGTCTCCGCCAAGGATTGGGACATTGGGATTAACTCGAGCTGCCTGCCTCCCACCAGGTGTCAAACTGTTGTTTCCAAATGTGCTGCAGCTCTGGGCGTGTGCTGGTTCACCCCCACCTGCCCTCAGCAAAATGCCTACTAGGTGCCAGGCCCTGCGCTAGGGGCTAGGTTTACAGAGATGGGTAAAGTAATTCCTGCCTTCCAAGTGTTTGTAATCCATGCAGGAAAAAACACCTGTAGGCAAACCGGGGTGAAAGATGCCCCCAACCTGAAGGAGGTCAGCCATAAGCCGTTGGAAGGCAAAGTCTGGGTCCGAAATTGTTTCAGATCCTCAGAAAAGAGCCCATTGATTGGCACTGGCAAGTGTTTGATGCTGCAGGAAGAAAGGGAGGGAGCTAGGGAGGGTGGGAGAGAGGAGAGAAGCAGGAGGGGAGGTCAGGGGAGGGAATAGCAGAGGGAGAGGACTGTGTAGCAAAGTCTGTCTTGGGGGAGTCTGGAGAGAGAGAGAGAGAGGGAAAGTGAATGAGGAAAAGGGTTACACGCTGAGAATGAGAGAGAGAGCGAGCACCCCTAACTTATGCCGTGGCCTGAGAGTACACTCACCAAAGTGGTCACGTACAGGAATACACAGTGCAGAAATCTCAACTTCGCGGGATGTTGCAGGGTGGAGGGAACATCTGTGGTGCGGAAGTGCTCAAAGACGACCCAGAGGAAGACCCCCAGGAGAAAGGTGGGCAGCGCCAGTAGTGGCACCAGCCACAGGAAGGCCATGTCCCCGGGCCCCGAGGAGCAGCTGCCTGTGGAAGCAGCCCAGGAGCTTGCGCAGAGACCTCGCCGGTTATGCCAGCACCGCCTCCAGCCCACTCTCCGGGGCTAAGCTGACCCAGTAGCCTGACCGGGCTCCATACTCGCAAGCGCCAGTGGGCCAATGGCAGCCGGAGGAACCTGTTTCCCTGAGGAATGCAGGGACCAGGGAAACCAGTCCTGCCCATCCAGGCAGTCCTGGGAGGTGGGCTTCCCAAAGATTGAAGAGCGGAAAGAACCTGGCTCCAATGGCATCTCGGCTCCTGGGGATCCAGGTCTCCCAGGGTTGCACCGGCCTCCGGGGCCTGACCCTTCAACTGGCAGATAGGAGACATGGCCAGCCCTGCGCGCCAGGGTCTGCTAGGGTGGGCAAGGCTCAGCTCGTTCCCAGCTCCTTAGTGAGCTGCCCCAACCCCAGTTCCATGCCCCCATCCAGGCCACGGAGGACAGGCAGAGTAGCCGAGTGGTTAAGAGGATGTTCTGAGACCCTGGCCCATCTGGGTCAAATCCTGCCTTTTCCGAGTACTGGCTCTGTGACCTCAGGTAAGTTCTCTGAGGAAACCTCAGTTTCCTCATCTGTAAGGTGGAGACCATCAGAGTACCTAAAGGAGGAGTAAATACTTACCAATGCTTATTTACTGGTAAGTAAATACTTGTAAAGAACTGGCATGTGGTAAGCACAGCACAAGTGTTTGCTAGAAAATTCTCAGGCTTGAAGCCTATTTTCCAACATCATTCGGATCATTTCTTTCTCTCTTGGAAGAAAGCGATACAGACAAAAATTATCCCCAAACCAGCCCTTGGCACCATTTTTGGCGAAGGAATATGAGCCTGGATGAAGCCCAGTTCTGCCTGCGAAGGTATCCCTCCCTCCTGGTCCCGGCACCCGGAGGATCATTACCGGCAGAAAACGTGCAAATCTTCTCCAGGGGGCTTTTGAGCTGTCTGGCCAAGCCCTGGTCTGGCCAGAGGCCCAGAGTGTGCAGGGGCGGTGAGAAGCAGGCCAGGTTCCAGCAGACGGAGTTTATGTGGGCTACATATTCAGAGTCGAGGTAAGGTTTGCTAGGAAGAAAGTACAGGATATTCCTCTTGTTTGTTTACTTGCTTGTCGATTCAATTGTCATTAAAAAGTACATAACATAAAATTGACCATCTTAACTGCTTTTCAGTGTACAGCACAGTAGGGTTAACTATACGCACCTTCTTGTGCAACAGATCTCTAAAATGTGTCATCTTGCAAAGTGAAACTCTATACCTACTGAACAACGGCTCCCCTTTCCCCCAGCTCCCAGCCCCTGGCAACCACCATTCTACTCTCTAAGAGTTTGACTACTTTAGATACTTCATATAAATGGAATTATGCAGGATTTGTCTTTTTGTGACTGACTTATTTCACTTAGCAAATTGTCCTCCAGCTTCATCCATGCTTTAGCATATGACAAGATTCCCTTCTTTTCAAAGGCTGAATAGTATTCCACTGTATTTATATACCACATACTCTTTATCCATTCATCCATCGATGGACATTTAGGTTGCTTCCAGCTCTTGGCTATTGCGAATAATGCTGCAATAAATACGGATGTCTAAATATCCTCTCATTGTTAAAGTACAGTTTTATGTAGCTATAATAAATTTATGTGCATATACACGTATGCAAAAGTGCATAAATCGTAAGTGTACAGCTTGAGCAATTTTCACAAAATAAATATACACGAGTAACCAACACCCAAATCAGAATATAGAACATCTCTAGCACCCAGATGTTCCCTTCTCCCCACCAAAGAATTGCCCACCGAAGGTAGCAGTTCTCCCCCTTCTAACAGCAAGACTCCTATGGCTGGTTTCTGACTTTTATTTAAATAGAATCATGCAGGGAGTATTCTTTTGTGTCTGACTTCTTTCACCCAATATCGTGTTTTCGAGATTCTTCCATGTTGTGTGTATCAGTCCGTTCATTCTCATTGGTATATACCATCCCATTGCATGGATATACCACAATTTTTTCCCTTTCTGTTGTTGACAGACATTTGAGTTTTAGCCAGTTATCAATTTATTGCCTCTCAGTTCCAAATTCACAATTTGTGCCTGCTCTGTGAAAATGGAGCTGGAACCTTTAAATATTTCGCCTTTGCCAGTTGGCACCTACACTTTGTCAGTAAAGGGCACTGGAGTACATTGCAGAAGAGAAGGGCTCTGCTTCTTGGTTCTGGGTGAAGCTTCATCAGCACCCAGCTTCTGCAGTGTATGAGGAAAAGTTTAATATAAGGAATTATGAACTATACTAGGGTATTGGAGTAACAAGGACTTGGCTAGCAAGAAGCAAAGGGAGCTCAAAAGAATATAGGAGTTACGCACATAAGAAAAAATCACTACCCCAAGGACTGAGATAGAACGCCCGGAAAAGACTCCACTCCCCACCCCGCAGGGCTGAGATGCAGATCTCGTTGGAAAGGCACAGTGTGACTCACTGAATTGGCAAAGACGCTGCTCTGCTGTTGCACCAGTGGGACTTGCTGGCATCTACCCCCTCACACCCAAAAAATGTGCTGAAAATTTGCCTTCTTGTGTGCGAGGGAAAGCCATTTGTTCACAGGGAGGTGTTCTGCTGTAGGCACTCAGAAATGCCACGACCCAAGGGAACTGGAAGGGAAAGTTATTGACCTCCCTGCACTGCAGGAGCTTGGGACCAGAGGAGGCACACACACTGCAGGGCCTGGGCCGGGGGAAGCAGCTGGAGCCATTACTGCCCCAGAGCTTCGCTGAAAACGGTTAGTGGAGCTGACAGTGGGGTTTGATACCCATGGAGGCACACAGCTCGACAGAGGGGTCGGGGAGGGAGAGAGCCAGAAAGAGCCCTGCCGAAACACTGTCATCTCAGGGGGACCGTGCACAGCCCGAGGCTGGACCACCTGAGAGGTAACATCCGAAGCTGCAGACTCAGGAGAAACAGGTTGTACGTCCATCCAAGCCCCCAACAAACACACACAATACGCCCAGGGAGGAGTGGGGGAAGGAATTAGTGTCCGGGATGGTTACAACGTAATATCTAAAATCTCCCATTTTCAGCAGAAATCATCATGAGACATGCAAAGAAACGGGAAAGAATAATCCGTACAGAGAAAAAAACATGAGCAACAGAAGCTGCCTTCAAGAAGGCGCGTTTGTCAGCCTTCCCGAAGACTTCAAAGAAATTATTATAAATATGCTCAAAGGACTAAGGAAAATCATGCTGAAAGAAGTAAAAGAAGGTGTAGTTGTAAAGCTTCGTCAAATAGAAAATATCAATAAAAGACCAAACCGAAATTATGGAATTGGAAAGTACAATGACCAAAATGAAATATTCACTACAGGGGCCCCGTAGGAGATTTGAGCCAGAAGAGAGAACCGGCAAACGAATTCGAGGTATATTGATAGAAAAACGAAGAGAAAATTATTGAAGAAAAACGAGCAGAGTCTCCGAGAAAAGTGGGATACCGTTAGGTGCAGCGACACTCACACGATGGGAGTACCGGAAGGAGAGAAGTGAAAAAAAGGAACAAAAAAGTATTCAAAGAAATAATGACCGAAAGCTTCCTAAATTTGACGAAAAATATTATTCTACACATCCAAGAAGCTCAATGAACTTTCGGTATGACAAATGCAAAGAGATGGCTTCCCTGGTGAATTCTGCCAAACATTTAAAGAAGAATTATGCAAGAACAGGGGCTCTGAAAAGAAAATTTTAAAAAGAAAGAAGAATTAATTCCAATTCTGCACAAACTCCTCTTAAAAAAAAAGAAGAAGAGGGACTACCTCTCAACTCATTCTGTGAGTTCACTATTACCCTAATACCAGACAAGGACATCAAAAGAAAACTATAGACCAAGACCCCTTATGAATAGAGACAAAAATCCTCAACAAAATACCAGCAAACCAAATCCAACAACATAGGAAAAGGATTGTAAACTGTCACCAAGTGAGATTCATTCCAGGCATGTAAAGTTGTTTCCACACGCAAAATTCAATTACTATACCATACCATATTGATAGACTACAGGACAAAAACTACATGATCATCTCAATAGGTGCCCAAAAACACTTAAAAATGCAAAATCTTTCGTGATGAAAACATTCAATAAACTCAAATAGAAAGGAACTTCCTGATAAAGAGCATTTATTTTTAAAAAAACCAAACAAACCCATGTCTAACATCATGCTTGCTGGTGTATATTAGTTTCCTATTACTGTTGTACCAAGTGACCACAAACTTAGTGGCAGGGAGATGTGCCGACGAGGGAGGGAGGCTGGGTCCAACACAAGGACACTTCACGTGTTAAACACGCAAGACGCTCATGGGCTTCATGGAGGAACTTGCTCTGGAAACAGGCAACTCTCTTAGTCCACTTTGATAGAGACATGGGCAGAAAGCAATATTTCTCTACTTTAAGAAAAACTAGGTGGGGTGCAGTGGCTCACGCCTGCAATCCTAGCACTCGGGGAGGCCGAGGCGGGAGGATTGCTTGAGCTCAGGAGTTCGAGACCAGCCTGAGCAAGAGTGAGACCCCGTCTCTACTAAAAATAGAAAAAATTAGCCGGGCATGGTGGCACATGCCTGTAATCCCAGCTACTCGGGAGGCTGAGGCAGGAGGATGGCTTGAGGCCAGAAGTTCGAGGTTGCTGTGAGCTGGGCTGACGCCACGGCACTCTAGCCCGGGCAATAGAGCAAGACTCTGTCTCAAAAAAAAAAAAAAAAAAAAACTAGAGTGCAGATATGATGAAAAGGAGCAACTGCCCATGACTTTAGCATCAGGGGCGATGAGGGGGATGTGAACCAGGGCTCCTAAGACAGCACGTTCTACTTAAAGGACGTGCACGGCACTGTGTCATTTTTGACAACAAACATATATCATCTGAATATCTAGTGGTAGAGAAGAAATGGTTACGTAAATGCCCTCGTTTGTTCAATCAACAACTATCTGAGTGCCTACTCTGTGCCAAGCATTGCTCTTGGACGTGGGGCCACATGAGCAAATGGGATCCTCTTGGTCCGTTGTTTAGCCAAAAACTAGGACAGCCATGTGGGGCACAGGCTTAAGTGCTCACTGTAAGCCAGGCCGTGTCCTAAACCCTTCGTATACTTACCTCACATAATCCCCACCCATCCCACGAAGAGGCCACTATTGTCACCCTCATTTCACAGATGAAGAAACTGAGCCGCGAGGTGGGTTAAGTAACTCGACCAGTGAGTTACACAGCTAACGAGATCTGTGGACTAAGTCCAGGCTGGCTGACCCCGGAGAAGCCACAAAATGTCACTGCAGGGTGGGCTCATCCACAGTTTCTAGTTCATTCCTTGCAAACTTCTGTCACCCAAGTGTGCAGATGGGGCTCCTTGGGGAGCTGGTTCGACTGTCCCCCCTCCGCCTTCCAGCCCACGGGGAAGCCCAAGGCCCCCCAGCCCCTGCACATTCTGCTCCGCCCGCTGAGACAGAGAAGAGCAGCCCCTGACCACGGGAGCCGGTCCTGGCACAGACAGCCGGGCCCTGGCATTTTCCTGATAAACATGAACAATTTGAAGGAACATCGACGTCAGACGGGGCCACCCTGTGACCACGATGGATCGATATAAAAACAAGACCCCTCTCTCATCACGTCTGAACACACGCAAGACATGATAGTGCCCCAGAATGGTGAATATGAGTGATCGTCGCTTCTCTGCCAATCGCTGCTCTAGCCTCAGTCCGGCTCCCCCACTTCTAGACGAGATTTATTAAGAAGCCCCCCTGCTCCTGACAGCGTCCCATCCAGAGCAAAGCCCGCTTCCTAACACCCCACACCGAGGCGCCCCACGGTTCCCCAGAGGGTGTGCTCTCCCTCAGCTGCGAGGAGAAATAAATCCCCCTCCACCCGCTGCTGGAGGGCTGCAGGGGAGGCACTGACAGTCCCTTCTGCGTCTCTGTCCTTCCGCCTGCGCTCGATTGCCTTGTCTAGACTCAGCTCTGCCTCCGCTCCGCCGTTCCGTCGGTCTGTCCCGTAAGGAACCCGTCGCGTTCAGCTTGTGAGTTCAGAAACCTCCCTAGGGTACAGAAGAACCAGAGGGAGGGGTCACAGTGGTCCCACTTCTGGGAATCCACCCCACCCTCTGCTATGTTGGATTGTGGAGAGGAAAGGGAAGAAGTTGAACCTGCTGGAGAATAACATTTACTCACCACTTACTCTGTGCCAGGAACTGTGCTAAGTGCTTTAGGAATATTATCTCATTTACTCTCCAGTAGAAGCCCATAGGGCATGTATTATCATTATGCCCATTTGACAGATGAGGAAACTGAGGCCCAAAGAGAGGAAACCCTGGACTCAAGATTCAACAGCTACTAAGCCGTGGAGCAGTTTGCCTCCTGAGTCCAGCCTTAACCAGTATTCCTCCTTCCTCCCAACTTAGGGTCTTCAGCAGACTAACAGGACAAGGAGAGCTCAGAGCTTTAGGGTTTTAACTTTCAGACCCTTCTCTTCTCATGACCTCTGCTCCTCGTGGCGTGGGTAGGGGACTTCAGACCTCAGGGATCTGTGAGGACAGCAATAGGCTTATGTGGTATTGTGGTATTTCCAAAAGCCAGATGACGTAGGATGCACAAGCTATTTGGCACATCAGGAGGGGTTGCCTGCGGCTTGAATTTCAGGCGCTCAAGGCAGTAACTTGACTAATAATCATTGCTATTTACCGAGTACAGCCTGTGTGCCAAGCAGGTGTCCTACCTACAGTCATTTGCGGTGGGCATGGCGGTGACCCTGGCACTCTACGAGATTGCATCTTTCCCCAGGTCACCACCAGAGGTGAAGAAGTTCCTGCCGAGTGTGTGAGGCTGTGT
Organism: Propithecus coquereli; assembly: GCF_000956105.1. Classification (NCBI taxonomy): domain Eukaryota; kingdom Metazoa; phylum Chordata; class Mammalia; order Primates; family Indriidae; genus Propithecus; species Propithecus coquereli. Next base: position 3,977,592 of record NW_012153840.1, read on the forward strand.
GTTAATTTCATGCAGGTCCCCATAGCAATGCGATAAGAACAGCAGCAATAACCAACAACAACAAGTGAAGTCCAACACCAGTTAGGTGACCAGTGTCAATGGCCCGGGCCCAGCTGCGAGGTGCCTCACCTGTATGACTTTGTTCAGTGTCTGCAACACCCCTAAGAGGGGGGGTACTGTCATTATCCCCGCTTTACAGATGAGGACACCAAGTCCCGGATTGCTGAATTCACTTGACCACATTTGCAGAGCCAGGAAGTGGAAGGGCTTGGCGCAGAGCCCAAGTACCTGCCCTGTCCCTCTTCCGGTCAGACAGACGGATGGATGGACAGACGGATGGATGGAGGCTCATCCTCTGGGACACCCCCTGTCCCGAGGCCCGCCCTCCGCACAGAGATGTGCTCTAACGCTGGCTGAACACACCTGAGTTTACGGGGGCAGAGCCTTTCTGGAATTGAAAACTGGAGGCAGTTAGCATCCCTGATCACAGTGGGGTTTGAACCAATGTTCCAAAACACCAAGTCCGGAGGGGAAACAATACAAGGTGTTCTGGGTGGCCAGCTCCAGCCTCAGCCACCCCGTAATTACACTCCTGCCATTCACAGCAAAAATCCATCTTGCAACGTCTGTGACCTGGGAAGGAGCAGGAGGGAGCAAGGAGGGAGAGCCCGAGAGCCAGCGTTTCCCAGCAACTTGCTGCGGATGCCACCCCCAGGAGGCCCAAGGTGTCTGGGGAAGATGGGGTGAGGCCTGAGCCCCACCACAACACCCTGGCCTCACCGGACAGTGAAAATCCTTGGCCCCACGCCCTCTCCCCACCCCATCCCACACCCTGGGCCGCAGGCAGTGCCCCCCATGCTGACCCAGACCTGGGAGCAGATCCTTTGGGGACACGCCTACTAGCCAAGAATCCCAAGAATTCAGGAGGGCGGCTCTGGAGAAAACAGGCCATAAGACTTGATATTTGGGCTGAGGCAGCATTTCCACCCCGGACCTGAGAGGATTCACACACTGCGGCTGGGTTTGTCCTCTGGAGGGAGAAACCCAGGCACGCGGGGGCAAAGGCCAAGGTATTCATCCATTTTACCCCAGCCTACCAAAGTGTTGGCTGGAAAAAGCCTGAGCTATGTGCAGCCAGAAAACCTTTCTAGGGTGGGTGTGAGCCACCCTTTGGAGGCAGCGTGGGGACAGGCAGTGAACTTTTTTTTTAATGTCTCAAGCAGAAACTTAGGGTTTCAAATTCAAAGGAATGTCCTCCGTCGGGAGTCTGACATTTATTTCACGGCCGTGCAGCATTTTCTAGCGCTGGTCTAAGCATTTACAAACACTTAGGGGTAGCAGCATAGTGGACATTGTGCCCATTTTACAGGCCGGGAAACCGAGATACAAAGAAGTTAAGTAACTTGCCCAAGGACACACAGCAAGTGAGTACAGAGCTGGAATTTAAGCCCAGGGAGCCTGCCCCAGGTCTGTGTGTCTGACACTGTGAGAATTGCCTTCCCTTTAACTAACAGGTTAAATGTGACACCATAGGGGCAGAAGTCCTCAGCGCCGTTTCCCACCACACAGCCTGGGTAGCCCTGAGGAGCCAGGGCCCCATCTTAGGCGTGACAGACCCTATGTTGAGGCCAGGGCTTCTAATGTCCCTTTGTGCCCCTGCAGGGGGAACAAACTCGTCAGGGCCAGAACTGTGTGGTGAGACCACTTTAAAAGCTCACTACAGGATAGGCGCAGTGGCCCATCTGTAATCCCAGCACTCTGGGAGGCCGAGGTGGGAGGATCGCTTGAGGGCAGGAGTTTAAGACCAGCCTGGGCAACATAGTAAGACCCCCATCTCTACAAAAAGTTCACCGGGCGTGGTGGTGCATGCCTGTAGTCCCAGCTACTCAGGAGGCTGAGGCAGGAGGATCACTTAAGCCCAGGACTTGGAGGTTGCAACGAACTATGATGATGCCACTACACTCTAGCCCGTGCAACACAGCAAGACTCTGCCTCAAAAAAAAAAAAAAAAGTATACGGAGATGTACTTAAGTTATTTGCAAATACTGCATCTTTTTTTAAAATTTTGCTCACAAAAGTGTACTTGACTCAATTGTTATAAGCTATACATAGCTCAAAAGAGAAAAAAAGTTTTCCTGACTCTGGAAAACAAAGCAGAAAAAGAATCAATAATGTTTAAAAGAAAATATCATTAAAAAACTATTTCAGTCCCCTAACAGCTCAGTCCCATGTAACTAACTCTCCTCCCAGCTGATGCTGGCTGAGCCGTGCTCATGAACGCAGCAGCGTGTTAGTGAGAGTCCTGGAAGTGTTTGCTCATCCAGTGGTATGATGCCCAAAGTTATCAGAAACCTCCTCTGCAATTGTCCCTGGGCCTAGAGAGAGAGTATCGGTATGGTTTTAGCAGCAGGGCGTCGGCAATGAAGAATGGCTTGGGCCCAGCGGGATAGAATAGTTTTTAAATTCTGGAGATGTCAGGTAAACTTGGGTATTTGCTTAATATTTGTCTTGACTCGGCTCCCCCCAAGGAGAAGCTGGGAGTCAGGCGGCCTAGGGGCGGCCCATGCCAGTGCTTAGCTACACCATTTTTATCAGAACTGGAGCATCTTTGGATTCTGGTATCCGAGGGCGGTCCTGGAACCGATCCCCACGGATAGCAGGGACAAGCGTGCTCGTACATCCGCTGGGACGGAAACTGGCACACTGGCACACTCCCAGTAAGTGATGGCTATTATATTCTGATAGCTTCAAAAAGGAGAGAAGGGCCGTTCCGGGAGAGAGGGAGGGAGCAGTTCCAAGAACAGCTTTAGGAATGGAGTGACCCCAGCCTTGAAATGCAGATAGGTGTTCCCCACACACAGACACGGGCTACCAGCATTCGCTGTGATGGCAGCAGATTCCTCTTCCTCGTTGCCCTTTGTCTATGAAATCGTTCAAATCAGTTTTCCTTTCCTGGATCCAGGCTCCTCCATCTCCGGGCTGTGTGACCTTAACCCGTCCATGCTCGGTTTTCCTCGTCTGTGAAATGGACATAACAACAGCGCTCACCTGGCTGGGCTGCGGGAGGATCACGTGTGCAAGGCCCTCAGCACAGGCTGACACCCCGGGCCGCGGACTATTCAGCTGGAGGAGGCGTCTAGGCGTGTGTACTAGGTAGCCAGCAAAGACAACTAAGAATGAGCCAGGGCCAGGGCGAGGGGCGGACTACGAGATAACCGAGCTGCGCGTCACCCTACTGGGGCGGCCGCCACACACCGCCGCAGACCGGGCGGCTTAAACGCCAGACATTTATTTTCCCACAGTCTGGAGTCTGGAAATCCTAAATCAAGGTGTCGGCAGGCTCGGCTTCCCCCGGGGCCTCTCTGCCTGGCTCGCAGAGGGCCGCCTTCTCGCTGTGTCCTCCCACCGTCTCTGCTCCCAGCACGCACATCCCTCGTGTCTCGCCGTGCGTCTGAATTTCCTCTTCTTACAAGGACACGAGTTGGGTTGGATTAGGATCCACCGAAACAGCCTCATTTTAACGTGATCACTTCTTCAAAGGCCCTGTCTCCAAATGCAGTCACATTTTGAGCACATTCTGAGGTTGGGGCTTTGACAGAAGAGTTTTGGGGGATGCAATTCAGCCCATAACAACTAGTGCTTTTCAAAAATGTCAAGGGCACGAAAAACAAAGAAAGACAAAAGACCAGATTGAAGGAGTCAAAAGAGGCATGACAGCTAAGTGTCACGTGTACCCCTGGACTGGATCCCACGCCAGAAAAAAAATCGCTTTTCTCATATTAAAAAGGGTGTTAGTGACACAATTGGCAAAATCAGAATAAGGTCAGTAAATTCCATAATAGTATTGTATCAATGTCCTTTTCCCGCCTTGGATAAAAGTACTGCGGTTGTGTCACAGGAAGTTCTAGTTTTTAAGAAATACACGCTGCAATATTTGGGACTATTAGGCAGTCATGTTCGCTGTGTACTCTCAGAGAAAAAAGTTGTACGTAGATGACGGATGGACGGATGGATGGGTGGACGGATGGATGGAGGGATGGACGGATGGACGGATGGATGGGTGGACGGATGGATGGACGGAGGGACAGATGGATGGATGGACGGATGGACAGATGGATGGATAACCAAAGCAAATGCAAAATGTTAACTAACAGAAGAGGGAAGGGTATATGGGAATTCCTGGTTCTATTTTTGCAACTTTTCTGTCTTTTTAGACTTACAGTTTAAAAACTTTCCAGTGCTGAACTATAAGCTACAAGGCAGTAGGTGACCGTTCAGGGGCACCACGGCAGGGGCAGGGGGGACAACTGTTGAAAGCCTAAGCGTCCGGCAGCCTCCGTGGTCTCACCACAGCCCTGCAAGGCAATTAAGACAACCTTCTTTTTAAATCTAAGGAAACTGAGAGTTTAGCTCTCTTGCTCAAAGTCACTTCAGCTTTTGTCGAGGGCAGCACCCACTTCCAGGTACCGCTGCCAGGTGGGGCAGCCAACACTCACACTCACTCTGTCCCACTTCTTTTATTTTTCTGAGACAGAGTCACCCTGTCACCCTGAGTAGAGTGCAATCACGTCATCATAGTTCATTGCTGCCTCAAACTCCTGGGCTCAAGCAATCCTCCTGCCTCAGCCTACTGAGTAGCTGGGGCTATAGGCACACATCAACAGGTCCAGCTAATTTTTCTATTTTTTGTAGAGACGGGGTCTTGCTTTTGCTCAGGCTGGGTCCAACTCCTGACCTCAAGCCATCCTCCCATCTCGGCCTCCCAGAGTGCTAGGATTGCAGCTGTGAGCCACCGCGCCTGGCCTCTGTCCCACTTTTTGAGGGTAATGCCACCGTGATCACCCAAAGCAGCCTCAGAAAAGGTCCTGTCCCAAAGTGAAGCAGTGGGCTGGGAGGAGGCAGGTAATTGCTCCTGGTTCTACAAACCTGTTATTTTCTCTGGGTCCCAAAACTCGAGAGCCCCTCAGCCCCTTCCCAGCCCCACAGACGTTCAGTGTTCAACTAAGATGAAATAAAGACCCAACATGATCTGAACAAAGTGTTTCTATAAACTCATGAAAAGAGTCCTTATTAGAGAGGGCTTAGGCAGGAGGCAGGCATGGGGGTTGCAACACGTCTGATCATTTTCTGCAGGCTCTTGGCAAGCAGTGATCATTAGCAGATTTTGTTCTGGGTAGGCTCAGTGTCAGCTCCACATTATGGGATTTTATGGGATTTATGCACAGAACTTTCCTACAAAGCAAGGTATTATAGGATGGATTAGGCAGTTCCAAGCAGCAGAGGTCCTGGCTCCCCGCTCTGTCTTATTTTTTAGCAGGGTTTTCAGAGGCCTGTGGTCAGGGGCTCCGTGGCCTCGCACCAGGGCTCCGGTATCCTGCTGACTCTGACACAAGCTTACCTTTACAAAAAGGTCATGTAGTGGACATTTCTTAACAGAAACTCATCGTAAAACATCAGGAATATGTAAAAAGACATTAAAAGAAGATAAAAATCATGGGTCCCGCTATCATCCACAGACAGCCACTGCTCACGTTCTGGGTTTCCTTCCCGTCTTTTTTCTGTGCGTGGGTGTGCGGGCGCTCACCTAGGGAGACAGGGACAGATAAAGCTTCAGAGCAGGGAGCGGGGACAGAGGCAGAGAGGATGGGCTCTGACAACCGATTCCACATCTGCCACCCATTGTCTCACGACCTTGGCCAAGTGGCTCACCCTCCATTTCCCCAGACGTGAAACAGGGCTATCATCCGACCTCCAGGGAGTTGTTTTGATTAAATGAGATGAAATTAAATGAATTAAAGCATTTAGTGTACTGCCTGACACACAGTAAATCCCCACCGAATGTAACTAAATAAATACAGACATATACTCGAGGATTTTCCTTTCCAAAAACAGGATCTCATTGGTGATTCAATTTTGTATCCCAATGCTTTAAGGATTTCACTGCTATAAATATGAGAAAATGGACTTCTATTTCCAGGAAACAAACAAACAAAAGTATAAAATTCCCAATTACAGCCGCTTTCCAGACTAAAATTTTAATGATATTGTGTATGGTCAATAGCGCGCACGTCTTTTGGGTTTTGTTGTTGTTCTTCTCCTTCATGACTGACCGCCCCACATAAGCACAACAAGCCGTTCACCGAGGCCGCAGATTCACAAGATTCGGAGGATCTGACTGTTCCATCTGTGTTCCAGCAACTGCAAGATTTGAACAAATTAACCCTCCTCTCTGGGGCTCAGTTTCCTCATCTGTTAAGTGGGGACAGCAACAGTACGCCCAAAGTGAGCTAATCCACGTGATGCACTGGAGCTGGTAACCTAGTAGGTGCTCAGTAAAAGGTAAAATAATAATCATTAAGTTTCTCAAGTTTGAGACACAATCTTCATATTGCAAATACATGCGCTTCCATTTGTCTGTTTTTTACTTGTTTTTACAAACTGACTAGGACAACATGCAATGAGACAGTGAAATAACTGACCAAACATAGCTTTTCAACAACCAAGCTGTTGCCACGGCTGGCAGGCAGCACCTGTGCTCTCTGCCCACTGAGAGGCGGGCCGCATGCCACAGAGGAAGCAGGCAGCCGAGTGCCAGGGTGCACGTGCAGGGCCAGGGAGACTCGGCTCTGTCTTCCCGCCTGAAGGCAGGGACCCGGCTTGTTTGTCGTCTTCCAGAGCCCTCATAAAAAATGGCAGAGACTTCGTAGACCCTGGGAGGGGCCACTGTCGAGAGGCACTAAGGCCAGGCTACAAGCAGTGGCCTCGGGCGAGTTACTGAGCATTTGGGGGTCTCTGTCCTCATCTGTTAGGACTACATGAGAGATCACCTTGAAGGAGCTAGAAAAGTACCCGGGATGTGACAAGCACGCAGTACATGTCAGCTAGCTGGGATGACTTAAATCCCTCAAGAGACTGCCATGTCTTTTTTTTTTTTAATCTCTCTGTGAAATCCAGTCTTAGTCTAAGTGGTACCTTTACTTCATACTGTGGATATTAAAACTTGGGTCAGTCTTTGTAAATATATTTCCAGAAAGAGCAAAGGAAAGCAGATTCCGCTTTTCTGAGACTGCTTCCTTGATTTCTTAGGACTTCAGAGAGTGACGTTGTTTGCTAGCCTGATGGTGGTCTAGGGGCCATGCTGGCAAACCACAGTCCACGGGCCAAACCTGGCCTACCCTTTTTTTTTGTACAGTCTATATGTCTAAGAGTGTCTTTACATTTTTAGGTGGTTGGAAAAGAATCAAAACAAGAATGACACTTCATGACCTGTGAAAGTTGTATAAAATTCAAATGTCAGTGTCCATAAAGTTTTACTAGGACACAACCACACTCATTCATGTGTATTGTTTGTGGCTATTCGTGCTAGAACAGCAAAGGTGAGCTGCTTCCACAGAGACCACGTGGCCCATAAAGTCCTTCATAGAACAGGTTCGCTGACCTCTGGTTTAGGGTAAGGAGTTAGTATTCCCATGGCCTCAGCTCTGTCCCCCTGCCACCCAGACTCCCCCATCCCCTCCAACCCCACCCCAGAGAGTGTGTTCCTTGAGCACATGAAGCCAGGTGGAAGGAAACAAACACCCAGTGAGCATCTTTTCCCTGCCAGACACTGCACCAGGCCCTTCAGAGATATCATCTCGGTATCGGCAAAATTCCCACTTTAGGGATGAGAAAACTGAGGCTCAGAGAGACAAATAACCTGCCAGAGCCAATAAGCGGCTGAGATTGGATTTGAAAACTCAGCTTTGCCAACCTCAAACCAATATTCTATACCTGGTTTAGAGTTATTTGACCAACCCAGGGGCAGAAGGCAGGTGAGGACCACTGGGTGCCTTCTGGCCTTGGCCCAAGCTTTCTCAGGTGACACGTTACACCCTGGGCCTGTTCCCTTGCTCAGCACCCCCCACCCCATGTTCCTGCCACGTTCCCAGCCTTGGCTCGGGTCTGCGTTTTCACCCGGCCCTGGCAGCCAGGATAAACACGGCCTGTCCAGCATCTGCTTGCACGCAGCCAGCAGAACCCACCTCCCCGCTGCCACGCCTGCAGCTCCAAACAATGATGGAGAAGGAAACCTCAGCCGGTGCCAGGAGAGACCGGGAGACGCAATTCCACGGAAAATACCCACCTGTGGGACAGGGAGGGGGCACTGTGCGGACTGAAAGGGCCTTTGTAGCGTTTTTATACCTGCTTTTATGTGTCCAGTCCTATGAGCCAGGCCTTGCCAAGGGGCCGAGAAAAGGGGCCCCCTTGGCAAATGTTCCGTATTAGGAAGGGGAGGTGCTTCGCGAAGGTTTTAAATCGTGTCTGGCCTCTGCGGACTTGCTCTCCTGGATACCTTGGTGCCCAAGCGTCCCGTCCCCACGGGGACCTTTCCACCCGCCTGAAGCTGGTTTCCCCTGTCCGTTCCCCCTGGCTGGGCAAGACACCCGGGTTGGCCATCGCATCAGCTCACGTTCTCTGGGCAGTCTGTCTCCACGAAGACCCTCCAGGGCAGCCGATCTTAAAATTCGTGGAACACTATTTTCCACTAGACCAGGAGGTTTTCTAAATCCAGCCCCCTCAGTTCAACGCTGCCGGCTTGTTCCGCTCAGGGAAACGTAGCCAATGGTGAAATAAAGCCACGTACATGTGTTCATGTGTGTCCGCACGTGCATGCGTGCGTGTGCGTGTGTCCATCGCACCAAATTATCGGTATTAAGATCCTGCACCACAGCTGCAGGAAGGGGGAGGGGGCAGCAGGTGGTGGGCGCTGACCTGCTGGGATTTGGCTCCTGTGACTGCAGTCCCCTGGGAGGAAAGGGACCCCTTGGGAGGTCCCTGAGCTTGGTGCTCACGGCAGCAGGGCCCCCAGGCGTCACTGTCTACCTATCGTTGACTAGTAGCATCTTACCATTCCATCCCTGGCCTGAGCACTTCTCACTGTTCTCCCCACAGCCATCTGGGTTCTGAGACTCTGTCCCGGACCCAGAAGCCCGAGCAGGCCTGCAGGACTGACCTCCGCACTTCTCCAACCTCAATGAGCAAACGAGCACCCGGGGATCTTGTGCAGTAAAATCAGAGTCTGATTCAGGAGGGCCAGGTGGGGCCTGGGAGTCTGCATCTCTAACACGTGACGCTGCTGCTGCTGCTGCTGCAGGGACCACATGGAGCGTGAAGGCTGCGCTGCACTGGGAGAGCTGAGTCACGGAACACGTTAGTTCTCCAGGCTGCCGTGCACCTCTTCCCTTGGCCCATAAAGGCTCCTTTCAGGCTTTCAGGCGCAGGCCTGGGATGTGAAATTTCAAACTTCGCCCTGGAGTTAAATTCCAGGAGGGGGTACCAACAGCAAAGCATAAAGGATGGGGGAGGGAAGGGAGGACGTGTCCCACACTGGTCTCACTGAAGCCAGGCCACAGGGACAATCATGCACCCCAGCCCAGGGCACAGTGCCTGCTCACCCCCATCTTCCAAGGACCTGGTGGGAGGGTGGTAGAGGAGGTGACAGTTCCCCTCTGGGCAGCTGATGCTGGGAGAGGGCTCACAGCAATGCCAGGTCCTCAAAACCCACATCCTGTAGGTGGAACAGGTAGAAAAAGGCCACAGGCCTCCTCGGGCCAGCTTCTGGGGCTGCCAATCCCTTTTGGGATTGCCCAGTGCATTCTTTTTCCCTCTGATTTCACCCCTAACCTGTTGAAGAGCACACTGTGTGGCCTGGTTCCTCCTGCATAAAATGGGCACAATGACACCCACCTCCTCCTTGGGCCGTTAAGGAAATTAAACTCGAATATGTGTAAAGGGCCCTACACACTAGAGGTCTGGCTTCTCAACCTCCTCCCCACCCACCCTTGGGCCACCATCCTAAACACACCCAAGGGAGTAGTAAGAGGGACCTAGTGGTCACCTAGCTGGTCTGGCGTCGTCTAACCGGGGTGAGAGCTGGTTGGGGTGGACATGCGTCTCTGTATAGGAGTTGCTCAATATCTTTGTTTCCCCACACCTAAAACATTGCCGGGGGCGGGGGTCGGGGGATCTTAACAAGTCCTTTCAGACTTTGGGTGTTAACCCTGCACGGGGAGAAAGGGCTGGAAGAAAAGTATAGCCAGTTAGCAGGAACGTGGCTGAGGCTGGGGCAGCTCGGAGGCACAGTGTCCCGCCTGGGCCGCTAGGCGGCTCCGAGGCTAACAGATGAGCACAGGCTGCGTCTGCACCGCGGTTCTGTCCTCAGACTTTCCCAGTCTTCACAGGCCTGGCTGACACCAACACCAGGCGCTGCTGGGCGGGCAGGGCCTCTCGCCCCCGGGCTGGGATTTCTTTCCCATTTTCACAGATGCCGAAGAGGGGAAGAGGCGGTCACCATGATGGAGTCCTGCCCTGGGAGGTGCACGAAGGCAGTGGTCTGCCCGTCAGCCACACTTCTGGAGGGTGGGAAGAGGCTTCAGGGAGTCCCTGCTCTGCAGTCCTTGGCCCAACAGCCTCCTCCACCTCTCTCCTCCCGTCCTGCCAGAGTGGGGTGGGGTGGGAAGAAGTCCGGATTTGGATTCCTCCCTCCTGCGCTTCCTGGCTGGGCAACCTGGAAAATGGGATAATAATACCCCCACCGCAAGGTCGGCGAGAGGACTCCGCGTCCACACGCAGGCCCTGGATGTAGATGGAGGACACTTTCTCTTCCTCACCCCTCCCTGCCTCTCTCTCCCAGCGGCTTAGCCAATTCACTGTGAAGAAAGACCCTCCCCTGCAGAACTTCTCCCCAGAACTAGAGGGTCTTTGCAGGCGAAGAGGTGATTTCCAGCCACACCTCACCAAATCAGCATTGCTCAAAGTGACTTTCTCACCCGGGCAGAGCATTAAAAATACCGATCCCAGCGCACCCAGCCCTGCTGAATCAGAAATTTCTGGGGGTGAGGCCCTGGAGTCCCCGTCTGAACAAGTCGCCTGCTGGAAACGACTGCCCCAGATTACAGGGCAGCTCCCTGGCTCCCTGTCGATCCTCTGGCCTGGGGATGTTCAGGGGCGGAGGCAAGTCCCATCAGCACTTTGAACTGGGGCTGCTTCTTAGTGACTCACCTCCCAGACTTCCTGCAACAGACAACTCTAAGTAGCTGGGTCCCACCCTCCAGTAGGGGAGACGTTTCTGCTGGGGAGGGCAGGAGGTCACAAGGTGGGCACCCCACCAGGGCAGGTCAGGGAGACCCAAAGAGAGAAGACGCTGCCTGCACGGCACAGGGGCACAGGTACAGGACGTTTTGTTTACAGGCTTTTGTTATTAAGGAAATTGCTGTCAGTCAAGGTAATTCTAGCCCAGATGAGCAATAAATATGCTCCCAGCTAATCTTACGGGGATTTTATTGGCACCTGGGGCAGAGGTTCCTTTACTCTGCCCACTCCCTCCCCTCAAAACAAAACCCTGCTCCCCAGCGGTGCTCCCCAGCGATGTGGGGGACTTGGGTCAGCCCTAGGAAGTGCACTCTAAGTGAAGATAGAAAACGTCCGGGCAAAGCTGGGGGGTGGCCTCCTGGTCCTACCTGGAGGCGGAGGATGACCAAAAGACTGAAAGAAAGCCCTGGGGGACCAGGTTGGATCGAGGCATGCGCGAGCTCCCCTGGGCCTGCCCCGCACGCAGGGGTGGTCACCTGGCCCGCGGGCGGCCGGGGCAAGGAGAAAAGTCTCGGGGAGGCAGCCGGCTCGCAGGAGTCGGTTCCAGCGTGTTCGAGTTCCAGCTGCGAGCCCTCAGGGACACCGGCGGCAAGTCCCGGCTTGCAGAGAGGGGAGCCAGTCCCGGGAGAGCGCAAGTCGCAGCGAGCCCGTGTGCGCGCTTATGCGCGCGCCCCGCGACGGCGCAGGGGGAGGGGAGGCCGCAGCAGCCACTCAGAGGAACCGTAGTGAAGCCTCCCAACAACTTTGACTGTCAATCAGACTTAATGGGGTATTAAAAAAAAAAAATGGGGGAAAAAGGGCCGCCTTCTCGCACAACGCCGCGACTGCCCGGGGAGCGAATGAATAAGGCCGCGCAGACCAGGGCGTCCGATCCACGCGCGCTCCGCACCCGGGCCCTCTCCAAGTTGCAAAGGACAAAAAGAAGGCAATAAATGCTAAAAAGGGAGAGAGAGGGAGCCGGATCGAGCGGCAACTCCCAGCGTCTGCTGGAGCAGAGAGGGAGGGAGCGAGCCGAGAGAGCGAGCGCGCGCGAGGGCGAGCCCTGCACGTAAAGAAACTGACACCCGGACCCCCCACTTCTCCTGCACGTTGCTGGCAATCAGATCGCGTTTAAGCAATTTCCTGAGCCCAAGAATAGCAATGAGTCGGGAGACTTTCGCGGGCTGAAATTGGGAGCTCCATGCCCTCCCCCCGCCCCACCACCACCACTTTTTTTTTCCTGGAGGAGGGGTGGGGGCGCGCTACAATTTGGAAACGGCTTTTTTTTTTTTTTTTAATCTTGCACTTTGAAACCGCGGGACTGTAGCAGGGTGCGCGCGTGCGGTTGGTGCCTTTTTTTTTTCTTCCCTGCCTAAACTCCTCTGTCAGTCTGTAAACATTACCTGAGAATTCCCCAGCCGAAACGGCTGCTGGGGCAAGAAACTTCTTGTTAGAACTTTCCACCTCCGGCTTCGCCTCCACCTCCCGTACCGTCCCAACCTTCTGAGACGCTTTTTCTCCTCCAGAGGAGGATTCATCTTTTTTTTTTCCCCCCCACCCTGTGCTTTGCATTTGGGAAGAGGTGATTTCAAGAGTGGCCAGGTGGGACGCCTCTCTCCTCCTTATTCGGTTTATTTATTGTTGTTTGTGGTGTTTTCTTTTTTTTAAATCCTGTTTTGTTCGGTCCGGGGAGTTTCGCCCCCTGCCCGGCTCCGCGGCGCGGAGGATGGTGTGGAAATGGCTGGGCGCCTTGGTGGTGTTCCCTCTGCAGATGATCTATCTGGTGGCGAAAGCAGCCGTCGGACTGGTGCTGCCCGCCAAGCTGCGGGACCTGTCGCGGGAGAACGTCCTCATCACCGGCGGCGGGAGAGGAATCGGCCGACAGCTCGCCCGCGAGTTCGCAGAGCGCGGCGCCAGAAAGGTACGCGGCACCGCGGCTGCCCGAGGTGGGGCCCGGGGGCGGGGGTGCGCCCACCTGCCGCCGCTGCGGGGTCGCGCGCCCGGGCGCGGAGGGTCGCCAGCCACCCCCCTGCCGCGCGCCACCCGCGAGTGCTGAGCTAGTCGGTTTCACCTTGTAAATTTCCCGGGCACCCGGCTGTCGTTTTTGGCAGGTCCAGAGCTGATTCGCTCCTTTGGGATCGGTGGCTGGCTGGCTATTCGCCCCCACCCCGAAACTTAGGAGACCCACCCAGTTGCCACATTCCTCCCTCCCGAAGGAAGGAGTTGTGTCCCCCCGCGACCCGCCCCGCCGTCGCCTTCCCCTTTTTGCCGCCACCCTGGAGTGCAGGGTGTGTGCGCTCCTCGCTGGAGCTGGGAGCCGCCTGCTCGCTGGCGCTTCGTATTTTCCTTGGCAACCCGCTTCCCAGCCCCAACCTGGGCGGCTGCAGCTCTGAAGACACGTTGAGAAGGGGTACTCGGTTCGGGTTTGAAAGAAGGTGGGGAGCGGTCTTGGATGGTGTAGCCTGGCCCGACAGGCACTCAGAGGCCCAGGTGTTTGGAAATCAGTAAAGAGGAGGTCGGGGGTAACCAGCAACAGATAAAGAGCCCTTGTTCTCACCTTCAACCCTGCCCCTCCCCCAATACAGCCCCGGAGGGGATCCCTCCCCAGTAAGTTGGGAGGTGGCGCTGTAGGGAGGGTCCTCCCCACCGGACACTGCTTTTAACTTTTTGGTGGTCCCAGCACCCCTTGCTCCAGGTTTTGGAGACCTGGTGCTGCAGAGTCGGGAGGGTGAGCCGGCTGTCACCCAACTCCCAGCTCAGGCCAGGCTGACTCACCCAGTGACCAGAGCCCTCCGGAGAGGGAAGCAGGCCGGGCTGTCTCCAGCCCGCTCAGTGAAAAGGAAGAGCGAAAACAGGGAATTAGTTTGAAACTTAAACTGTTGTGAACCAGGGGGGCGAAAGGGCCGGCGAAGCCAGCTGATCTGACATGGAGCCACATACCTCGGGGATTAAGTAAATATGTACTGTAGAAAACCAAACCTGCATGTAATTCCAGGTTGCTTTTGTTTTGTTAAATACTGCCCTGAGATTTACAATTCCTCCGGGTGGCTCTGACTGGGACTGAACTTTGGAGCCTAAACTATCAGCCAAAGCTGATCCGATTAACTCTTCCCTGGCCGGGCTGGCAGGGGCCTGCCACGGCCAGGCTGGTGGGGGTCGGGCTGTCCAGGACTCCCTCTTCTCCTTGGGTGGTTTGGACAGCTGCTTGACCTTGCAGTTGGAAGGGGAGTTCGGAAGTGTTTTTAACCCTTGGACACGCGGAGAAAGGGGAAGTGAGAGCTGTTCTCGGCAGTTTCATTTTCTCAAGGTGCTGGGCTCCCAAAGCCCTTCGTGGAGGGGCACCGGGAGGGCAGATGAGGGTGTCCTTGGGGAGAGAATGTGGGTTTGGGACAACTGTGTGTGATTGTTATTCCTTAGCTGTCTGCATCCCACAGAGACTTTCTTCTGCATCTTCCAGCTGGCCCACGTCCTGGGTCTCTTTCACTGCTCTGTGGCTGACAGCAGTAGGCAGATGAGGAACTCTTAGTCAATCTGGAAAAACTTGACTGACTATAAACAACCCTAAATTGGAAGAAGTAGTTGGCCTTGGGGGGGTGGGTATGATAGTGCCCGAGTGGAACCCGCAAGCCCGTGCGCTGGGAATCGCAGCCCCTCCGAACTCGGGATGGACTCCTCTTCCAGGGAGTAAACCCAAGGCTGATTAGAAATGTCTTAAATTGGTGTCAGGGCCCCCGAAAACAGGATCCATGGGGGCCTGTGAAACTTCCAGTGCCGTTCACGCTAGGTCCCGTCATCGGACCAAGTCAGGATGACCAGAAGTGCTCCCTGTCACTCATCATTATCTGTCCAATTACTGGAGCCGCTTTTTAATGAGACTTCTGCTTGCTGTCACGGTGGGGAATTTGGAATCGTGGCTTCTTGCCTGAGTCTGGCTGAGGCCAGTGAGTGGACTTGGGACACCCTCCCTCCCCGCCAGCCAAGAGTGTTTTGGGGCCCAGGGGGCTTGGGGACAAAGAGCCGAGTGCTGTGGGTGTGGGGAATTTACTACTGGGAGTGTGTTGGGGACAGGCGTGAACCCGTGGGCTTGGGGGTGGTCCAGGAGCATCAGAGAGAGCTGGAGAGTGCTGGTGCCCCCCCTTAGACAGGCGGCAGTGTGGAACCCCAGATGCCTCCTGTCTCCCCTTGGTGGAGCAGAGGCTGCATCTGAGAGCCTTCAAGCCTGATTCCGGTGGGATTGGATCTGAGGGGGAATGATTCCCAACAGAGGGGAAAATCAGTATCACATGAGAGTCTTTACAAACCGCTGACATGTCTCAGAGATATTATAGCTGTTTAATTTTTGGGGTGCAGTTGACAACCCAGTTGTTTCCCTTAATGACCTTGAGTTCAATGAGATTTGGCAATATTTGTGGGTGGTAGTGAGCCTTAGGCTGCACAGGTGGCTCAAATAAAGGTTTTTATTTGAGGGACACAAAGACCAGGGGTTCAGAATTTCCTAATCAGGAGACATCCCACCTTACCCACAGTGCACCGAGGTTGGTTGATGGAGGCAGGGCCTATCCTGGCGAGGGTCTCCAGGGGTAAGGCTCCTGCTGGGTCATCCCCCACCACACTCCTTTTTTACTTCCTGTGCCCTCCCGGAATTCCTCCTATGAAAGCACTCACAAAGCTCAGGCCCAGTCCTCTGCCCCGCAAGGGAATTAATTGACTAGTAGTGAGCTCAGTCTCCAAAATCTTGTGCGTTTGTTGTGGTTTTAGCAGGAGCACGTAGGAGAAGTGGACTGTTTGGAATTGCAGTGGCTGTTCCAGGCTTTGGTTCAGTATCGGGCTTGTGGCCGGACGAGAGCCCTGAGCCACGGTTGCAGGCCGGGGGAGGCAGGGCCAAGGTACATCAGCCCAGTCCCCTCGTCGGGACTCAAGGACTGATTTCAGGGAGGTAGAATGTGAGCTAGCTCGGAGTTGGATCTGCCTTGCTATTAGGGAGTTTACAGTATGTGGGTATATACCCTGTTCCTAAAGCAACTAGCCAGGAACTAGGCCTGCAGGTAGGTTTGTGAATCCTGTCTTCCATCACGTCCATCCCACAAGTCCTGTATCCTTCCCATCCCTAGCACGGGGGACGGCCTGGGCCCATCATTCATTCCCTTGTCAGCCATCCCTGAGAGACCTCGTTCAGCAAACCCACCTGTGGTTTCTAAGTGTTTGGCGCAGCTCCGGGCCATGGGAGAAAGTAGCAAAGATGAATAAAGGTCCAGAGACATGGCCAGGTGCTTACCGTGAAGGTACAAATGGCCGTGTATATTATATTAGCTTCCTATGGTTGCTGTACCAAATGACCACAAACCTGGTGGCTTCCAATAACAGAAATGTATCCTCTCACAGTTCTGGGGGCTGGAAGTCTGACATCAGGTGTTGGCGGGGTCGTTCTCCCTCTGAAGACTCTGGGGAGGATCCTTCCAGAGTCTTCCGGCTCCTGGTGGCTCCTGGCATTCCTTGGCTTGTGGCAACATCACTCCAATCTCTGCCTCTGTCTTCACAGGGCCTTTTCTGTGTGTCCCTCTGTGTCCCCTCCTCTTCTTATAAGGACACTAGTCATTGGATTTAGGGCACACACTAAATCCAGGGTGATCGCATCTTCAGATCCTTAACTAATCACATCTCCAAAGACCCCATTTCTCCATAAGGACACGTTCCGAAGTTCCTGATAGACGTGAGTTTGGGGGAGACATTACATAGTGGAGCCACAGAGGAGCAGTTCAGTTAGAACAAGGGCTTGTGGAAGGTTTCATGAAGGAAGTGGCATTTGAGTGAGCCTTGCAGAAGGTCAAGAGTTTCAGCCAGAAGGGACACAAGACGGGCAATCCAGGAACCACCTGATCAAAGGCTAAACCCAGCTGGAATTGCGGAGGGAGGCCAAGAGGGAAGCAAGACAATATTGGATAATGGGAGGGATCGGTAGGCGGGGAGTTCACATCTTGGACTCCAGGTTGGGTCAGTCCCGGTGAGAACAGGAAAAGGGAGAAAGAGAGGAGAGGGGTCCAGACAGGTCATCTGTGGGACCCAGAATCATCAGGCCAAAATAGCTGCATAAACAACTGACGTGGGAGAGAGCACTGCTCTCCCAGTGCCAGATCCTCCATCCTCACCTGCGTGCAGCCTGGAAGCAGGAAGGTGGGCCACCTGCCCTGCCTGTGGCGTCCAGGAGACGTCTTTCAGCTTGGAGCTTCCGGTCCTTGAGTTTCAAACAATGCACCTTACAATTCGAGCTGTCTCAAGAATAAACAAACAGCTCCCTCTTACTCCCCGCTCCTTCCCTTGGGGAACAAAGGTGTCTACCTCTGGGACCACGCCTCCTGCTGCTGCCTCGCTCACCTGGGCAGAGGCCAGACACTGGGTTCTCGATCCTGGAAAAGTCGCCACCTTCTCCGGGTTGCAGCCAAGAAACACGTCTATCAAATGAGAAGGGACACGGTGATCTTTAAGATCCTGGCGTGGGTCCGTCGCCCCAGGAGAGAACGGACTGCCATGCTCCCTGGGCTGCAAGGAGACTTTCAAGGGAAAAAAATCATTTGTCCTCATCACTGATTATCTCAGCCTTTCTTGCTAGTCTTCAGGACCCCGCTGCATGAAAAAGGAGCAAATCAGCCTTGGAAACCGTGCTGCGCCCTCCCTCATAGGAGGCCCCACACCCATTCTAACCCCCTCAACAGCCACAGTGGCTTCATTTCATCTCTCGTAGATGTTGATGTTTTCAACCTGCAGCTTTCAAGGGAATAAGAAGCCAAGTTCCCTATCTAGCACATAAAGCAAAATTTCCTGTTTTTTACCCTCAAATTGCCAAACTGAATGCTCCCTGCATCTAGTAATGGTGAATCTGAGTCGACAAGGCCATTCTTGGTCTACCCAGCCCTTCTGCTAATTCTTGTTTAGACTTCAAGCTCTTCTGAATTTTTATCTCTCCAGACCAAGCGCATTTGTTTATGATGGTGCAGAGTCCTCTGGTCTCTTTATCGTGGCGATGACTTTCTCTGATTCATTTCTGTCTGGGTATTTTCGGAGGCTATCTACTTTGAGAAAATGATCTCAGCTGTGTTTATGAGAGGGGGCCCCTTCTAACCCAGGAAATGTATCTGCTTGTCACAGTCACTGTAACTCATCCTGGAAAGCCTAGTCCCAACCTGCCTCTGCCACCAAAATCTTCCATCATTTTGAATGTCGTTGCAGGAAGGGTTCCAGACCCAACACATTCTCCCTTATCCTTGGACACAAGCATGACCACACCTGGCGTGTTACAAGATGGTTCTCGATGTTGCCTTCGGGAGACACAGTCTAAAAATACACCAGTCTACAGGATACTTAAGGCAACATTTCACACATATTATTCAGATGAACCCTGGTGATCAGGAAACAGTTGAAGCCAAATGGAAATGAGAGAAGTAAATTTACTCAGACGCCGGCACAGTCGAATGGTTGGTGGGAACTCATTCATTCATTCACTTATTCATACATTTAACCCATTTACTGAGCACCTACTATGTGCCAGGCACTGTTCTAGGCACTGGGGAGATGGCAGGGAGCAAAGCAGATGACAGTCCCCACCCATGTAGAGCTGACAGCGAGGGAGACAGATAACAAGCAGGTAAATAGGTAGGACGTCAGATCATAGTAAGCTCTATGAACAAGCGAAGCAAGGAGGGAACAGTGAATGGAGGCCGGTGACATTCTAGACAGGGCGAGTAGGCCATGAGGAAAGGCCTGAGGGAAGCCCCGGCGTGGTGGGAAGGGAGCGGCAGTGTTCCAGGCAGAGGGAAGAGTGGGGGCTCTGAGGAGCGAATGTGCTGGGAGTGTTTGGGGGACGAGAGGCGGCCAGCATGGCTGGAGCAGAGAGCAAGGGGAAAGAGGAGGAACTGAGGCAGGTGGGTTCCAGGGCGGGCGGGCCCAGCTGACCCCAGGACTGGCTTTGGTTTTGACTCCGAGAGAAGCTGGGAGCTGTTCAAGTGTTATGCTCTAACCTAAGTCTTAGCAGGACCACCCGGCTGCTGTGCTGGGGAGCACAGCCAGGGGACAGGGGAGGGGGCCAGGCCAGGGCCGGAGACCAGTTAGGAGGCCGCTGGGTTCCCGTGGCTCCCCTAAGAACACCGTACCCCACACTTGCTTCCCCATCTTCTTTGAGAGCTTCCGGAGCTCAGGGCGTGCTCTCAGCATCGCGCCTGGGGTTTCAGAAGGTGCCGAGGGAGGGCTCCTCCGGTAGCACTACAGTCAAAGCGCGAGCGTGCGGGCCGAGCGGCACCTAGCATCCGGGCGGGCCTGTGTGCCGCCATCACAAGGGGTGGGAGTCAGCCGCACCGGGGCCTTGGGGGTCTGCTGGGAAGCCCTGCTGGCGACTGGGTCCTGAGCTGTTCTTTCTGGTCACTGAGGAGTGACAACCAGCTCGAGGCTGACAGCTCTGAGGAACTGTGACTGGTTGGCTCCGTTCATTGATTCAGCAAGCTGGCATTGGAGAGCCCACAGGGAGCCACAGAAACAAGGTTCTCTCCTCGTGGCACTTAGCGTTCCTGGAGCAACGACCATCTCCAGATTGAACAGCGCCTGACGCTTTGGAAGGCTGCGTGGACCCCAGCAGGCTGACTTTCAGTGGCGGCAATGCTCGGCTCCCCCTAATGATAAAATCACCTCTGCTGGTGCCCGGAAGGAAAGAGTTGCTTTTCTGTTCTACTTTGTCGCAGGACTTTGGGAGCACTGTGGTCAGGTTGGATCAGTTGACACATGGAGAGGGCCTTTGAGCAACTGGAGGGTGTCCAAGGAATGGGCTCAGGGTAACAGGACTGGAAGCCACGCCTTGGGCTGGCTGGCAAGTTGGCAAGTTTACTACCTAAGAGGTGGGAGATTATACCAGCTGCCTTCCAACACGGTGGGGGCATGGGACCCGTTCCAGATGGTTCTGGAGGGCTGCACCGGGCCTGTGGAGAGGGCTCAGGAAGAAGACCTGGGCCCTGCAACAGGGACACCTTCCTGCCCTTTTGGGGCTTTCTGCAAATGAACAGGCTGCGCCTTAAGCAAAGATGGCATAGAGATTCCTGCATACAGGAAGGTCAGGCTCTGGACGACCTCCTGGGTCCCTTCCACCACTTAGATGTTGTGAGTCGTCATCACCAGAGTGATGTCAGTGAGGACAGTGACCCACGCGGGGATGGGGGACAGGAGGAGGAGGGGACACCAGCATCAATCAACCAACACTTAAAAGAAGACAACCCTTCTCGGCGTAACCTCACTAGGGGCCTTGGGCAGTTACATCATTCCTTTGTCCAGGTTTTTCAGGGTGCTGGGGGGAGCTGGGAGGGACAAGCACATGTTCACATCCTTCACCCTGAACTTCAGCCCTAACTCAGACCCCTGCGGCTCCCGGACCGGACACCGACGGCTTCTTTGGGCTCCTAGTAATACATGTGTTTGTGGCACTATATATGACTGCGGTAATAAACAACCGGACTTCAAAAAGTTCATGGAAAATGCAATAAAAGATAAAAATAAAAAACATAAACGTTATTTCTCAACGTAAGCTCCATCAAGTTGAAGACACTTTTGTAAGCGATGATACCAGCCCTTTAGTCCCTCCCTAGAGAACCGAGCGACCCAGGACTTTAACCGTGTCAATGTCATCTTTTTTTTCCTTCGGGATCTTACCGGGGAAGCCACGTTCCCTCTCCTGTTATGGTTCTCCAAAGAAGCGCTTCGGGACGCTGACCCCACTTGTTTGAAATTCCAGTTGAAAGCTCTGGTCTCGTCTGCAGCCGATCTGGCCACAACCGTGTCGGTGCCCATCAAGGGAGAGTTTGCACAGCTTTAACTGTCCAGCCAGAACCGTGTGGGCTGCTCCAGTTGCGATGTCTGCGGCGCGGGCTACTGTGCTGTCAATCTCGGGCCTCCTCAGGGAGGGCACAGACAAGATTAGTTTTTTCCTCGCAAACGGATGTGGATGGTCTGCTAGGGCTTCGTCCTCAACGTCGTCTCATCCCTTCTCAAAGCCATTTGTAAACTGCTGATGGGGCATCGTGTCCATCAGTGATTTTATCATTCTCCCCTCCCAAGCTTCCCCATAAATTTTATGTTCGTTCTTACTTCAATTTTAGCAGAATTTGCCTTGCTCTGATAGGGGCTCTTTGCAAACTGATGTCTTATCCTTCTTAGTGCCTCAAACTAGATCCTGTTCAGACGTGTCATAACAAGTTAGTTTGTATTTGTTTTGGTGCAAAAACATTTTGAAATCCATGCATAGTTTTTTCACAATACTCATTTCCCGTGAACTTTTGGAAGACCCCTTGTGCACGATTGTGGTAATATACACGCCTGCGGTGCTGTGCGTGGCATGGTAGTCCACGTGACTGTGTTACTATACATAATGTGGCACTGTACGTGGCTGCAGCCGTGTACGTGACTGAGTACTCTGTGACAGCACCGTCCTTTTTCTCGTTCCTTGTCTTGCTTGACCACAGCACGCTCAGAAGCAGGTGTGACCCGCCCATTTGTGAGGTGCGGGGAAGTGAGGTTCCCTGGGACGTGCAGCCGGAGACGTGCAGCCGGAGACAGACTTTGTGGCCAGGATTCCCAGCTTCAGAACCAGAGCTTTTCCCACTGGGACAGATCATCTCAGCCTGGCCTGGCCTACCTCATTTGGGGTTACGGAGAGGTCAAGAGACAAGCTGTTAAATAATGGGGCCTCGTACACAGAGAGTTCTGGAGAGAAGTTTGATAAGGAGTAAGTGAGTCACCAGGATGCAGGCAGGGCCGTAGTTAAAGCCACATTTACACAAACATTTTTTAGAGCGCTGAGTGGCAGTATTTGCATACAATGCATGGGATACTTGCCAAGGGATTCAAGTAGTCATCAGTGATCAGGGTTTATTTTAAAGAGTTAAGTGGCAAGCAGGAGAGTAGCAGGTTGAATTTCTTTCCTTTGACAATCAGTGCAGCACCTTGCTAGGCGAGGACCCAGCTGTTGAGGAATGAATGAGTGACAGCTCCCTGCAACCCAGCCTGAGGTCACCTGGGTGCTCCGATAGTCCAGGGAAGGGAGAGATCTCTGCAAACGGAGGGAAACTTAGAAGACTTCTTGAAGGAGGTGGCACCTGAGGGGCTTGCAGTAAGTCTTCTGCGGTTGCAGAGCCCCTCAAGGATCGAAAGAAAGTATGTGCCAAGAAGAACGTGCAACAACACACGTTTGTACTTCTGAGGGCTCCCACACTCCCGATGCCTTTCTTTGATGCTTGGCGAAGAAGGCTTGGACTAGATCCAGTCAAAGCCCATCCAAGTCCTACAGGCTCACATGCAGGTCCAGGACCAGAGCTTGTGTCAGAGGCAGGGGACAGTCTGGTGTCCTGTGATGCAGAAGCCAGGGCCAGGGCCAGGGTCAGGGCAGACAGGACGGATTTGTGGCTCGGTGCTTGATGCCAACAATGATCAGCCTGGCGAAGGCCACCGGGCCCAAGCCTTTCTTGCCGCACTGCTCATCCCCTGCTTAGAGGAATGTGACCCCAAATGGACCCACTCCCTGGTCCGGTGCAGGCCGTCCTGCAGCCCAGGAGCAGAGGCTGGCAAGGCTGGTCTGGGGGGGCCCAGCCACCACTCTGGTCTGAGCTGTCCGACCTCCCCAACTCCCCAACTCCCCTACACAGGGCATGGGTCATTTTCATCTCTGCGTCCAAATGGCTCAATTGGTCAGGGCTGGGCTGTGGTGAGGCCACAGTCAGGGGTTACCATGGCAACTCACTGTGCTATGTGGCTGCTTGTCTATATCGGCAAGGGCAAAGGGCATGTCCCTCTCACTCGTGTCTTTGGCACCTGACACAGTATCTGGCACACAGTAGGCACTTAATAAATGTTTGTTGCCTGAATGAATACATGACCAACTCATCATAGCTAGTTAGAGCCAGTGATTACTGAGCACCTACTATGTGCCAGGGACCGATCTAAGCACTTTACATGTAACGAGGTCACTTACTCTCCACAGTAACCTTCCAATGTGGTACTGTTACCTTCTTCTTCTTACTGACAAGCCTCTGAGGCTCAGTAACTTGAAATCACACACCTGGTAAGCAACCGAGTAGGACTCAAACTCACAACCAGCAAGCCTTATTGCCTCTCAGTCATTCCGTGGAAGAGACCCTGTCGACAGCCCCTGGCAGAGTCTGCGCGGTGTGTGCCATCAGCAGCCAGAGCGTCTGAATGGGTCAAACAGCATCACTCCAGCTCTCCTGATGGGGGGTCTGGAGGGGTCCTTCACATCGGTTTACTGACTCGTGGGACCGGAAGGTCCAACTTTGGGCATGTTCCCGGGGGCTCCGTGTTGCCAGGTCTCAGTCTCTCTGCTTCATTCTCTTCCTCTCACGTTCAGGCAGACCTCTCTGCCCAGGAGCTGCTCCCACCTGCTCCTGGCTGCTCCTAACTCAAACCCTCCCAGCTCCCAGGCGAGTGGACAGACAGGTGTCCTTTGCCCAGCAGTTCTGGAAGGGCCCAGGAATTGAGTCTTCCTGGCAGTGATTGGGGTGAGTCTCAACCAGTCACTGGAGATGGTGTTCTAATTGGCCAGCTGATGGTCAAGGGCAGCCTCTGAGCCAGAGGTATGCCAGCCCCAGCCAGGCCACAAGGCTCAAGAGTGGGGAGGTGGGCTTTTGCAAGGGAAATTGGAGTGCTCTGACCAGGAGCAAGGGGGTCAGGTACAGACATCCAGTACACTTCCTTGTGGAGGGACATCTCGTTTTCAGTCATCCTAGGTGGAAACTGCCAGAAGACCCAGGCCTGCCTGTATCAGGCAGCCCTCCAGGTCTAATCCTGCAGACCTTATCAGGTCATTGGCCGATGCCCCTGGGCAAAAAGGACGCAATAGACTTCTCAGTGTCAAGCTGAAGCCTCTCCGCCATCAGGGAGTTTGTAGTTCAAAGAGGCAAAATGTGCAGCCACCACATGCAGCAGGTTGTCAACAGACTTTCTTTAGAACCTTTTCGAGAAGATTTAAGGCCACTTGATAGGAAAGAAAAGGAAGCCCCTTTGCTAGGGCACGGTTCCTGGTGCTGTTTCCATGGGGACGAGAGGCCAGCTCTCCCTCCCCTCCAGCTGCAGGCAGGTGAGCAGAACAGAGCTGATACCGCATCCTTCTGAGGTGGGGAGAGGTCCTCTGGGGTCCCTTTAGGGCTCCCACATCCCAGAATGCTGTGGCCTTTCTCAAACAGGCGCAGTAGCAGGTCACCATGGGGAGCTGGGGCCAGCGTGACCGCAAAGGGCGGTGTGACCTTCATGCAGGGGGCCGTCCTGCCAGACACACCCACATGGGGCCCGTCCAGCCTCGGCTACACATGCCACATCCTCACTTCTACGCTGGCAAAAAACGGGGAGTCTGACCTGGCTTCTCCGGGCCACTTCCTGTGAACATACGGCAGAGGGGCTGGGATCCTACAGGGACAGCAGGGGGCAGGGGCAGTGTGGGCTGGGGACACAGCGCACCCGTGAGGGTTCACACCACCTCAGCTGGCAGATCATTGCCTTGGTGCTAGGGACATCTCCCGAGCCTTGGGATCAGCAGAAGCATGTGCGTTAGTGTATGGGAGAGAGCGTGTGCGTGCGCATGCGCGTGTGCGTGTGTGTGTGTGCACGCGTGTGTGTGGTTTTCAGCAATTCAGGTGTTGAGCTCAGCAGTCAAGCACACCA
The DNA here is from genome assembly GCF_000956105.1 of Propithecus coquereli. Classification (NCBI taxonomy): domain Eukaryota; kingdom Metazoa; phylum Chordata; class Mammalia; order Primates; family Indriidae; genus Propithecus; species Propithecus coquereli. The sequence continues at coordinate 4,002,402 of NW_012153840.1, forward strand.
AAGTTCATAGGCTGGCTCCTCCATTCCCTTGCAGTGTGACCCTGTGTAAGTTACGAGGCCTCTCTGAGCCTCAGTTTCCTCATCTGTCAAGCGAGGATTAAATGCGATCATGTATCTAAAGTCGTGAGCGCAAAACGTGTGCTAAGTAAGCGTCAGCCGTGACGGTGAGGCTGCGGGTCGTGTTTGGCCACAGCCTCTACAAAAGTGTCCGGGGCGGAAATGGTTTGTTTCATTTGTTGTAAGAGATGCTGACAGGCTAGTGTGGGGAGGGGGCGCTCTACGGTGAGAGACCACAGGCCGTGAGGCAGACACACTCGGTTTCCAATCCCAGCTCTTCCGGCCTTGACCAGGCGCTCCGCCTTCCGTGCGAGCTTCCTGTGGCTGCTGGAACAAGTCACCGTACCCCGGGCGTAAAGCAGCACGCATTTGCCCTCTTCCGTCCTGGGGCTCGGAAGTCGGGCTCGGCTCTCCCTGGGCTGCAGCAAGGGGTTAGGGCCGCGCTTCCTCACCAGGCTCCCGGGAGAACCCTTTCCTTGCCCTTTCCGGCTTCTGGAGACTCGCCGCCTTCCTGTGCGCGTGGCCCCGTCCTCCATCCTCAACGTCAGCGAAGCTCCATCACTCTGCCCTTTCCCCACCCGACTCTTCTGCCTCCCTTGTCGACTTTAAAAGGCCCCTGGCGCTGCCTCGGGCCGCGTGGATAAAGCAGGATGGTCCCTCTGTGAAAGCCGATCAGCAAACGTACCGCCATCTGCCCTCGTCCCCTTCCCGGGGAAGGCAACGCAGGCGGAGGTCCTGGGGATTAGGACACGGGCGTCTTGGGGGGTCCGTCAGTCTGCCAGCCCCACTCCTCAGTTCCCTCACCTATGAAGGCAGTGCTAGTCTCACCTCCCAGGGCCCCTGGGGCACTCCAGGAGATTGGTGAGCACGCCAGGCAGGGGATCTCAGCAAGGGATTGGAAAATGTTGGTTGGGTCTGCCCTGAGCGCCTGCTGAATACAAAGCGGTGTCCCAGGTGCCACATGGAGTCTCCAGGAACGGAAGATGTCACAGTCCCTGCTGTAGAGTGGCCGGAACGTAGCTGGCGGTCGAGGAGGGTTTGCCCTTGAGAGCCAAACAGAAATGGGGGACGCCGGGCCCCACGCGGGGCGCGCGGCTTATCCACAGAAGAGAAAACTCGGGATCATCCTGGAGGGCTCCTCCAGGGCTGGACTTGACAGGGGCGAAGGGCACTGGGGGTCTCCCAGGTCACAGGGACGTGGTGGGCCCTGCACAGGTGCGGCAAGGCAAAAAGACACTCAGGGTTCCGGGCCCCTCCTCGGTCCAGGTAGAGAGACAGGCGGTAGCCCGCAGCTGTGGTGGGACGGGTGCTCTGATGCGGCAGACAGGGCAGACAGAGCAGACAGCTGCGAGCACAGACAGGGGCTTCCAATCAGGCTTTGACACCATCGTTGTTAATTAAGTACTTCCCACACGCTAAGTAATTTACACGGACAATCTGATTTGCACCTGAGAGCAACCCTATCAAGTAGGAACTATTTCTGTCCCCATTTGAAAGATTAAAAAAACTAGGGCTCAGAGAGGTTAAACACTTCCCTTAGGCAACACAGCACAGGCAGCCATGGGACTGGAATCCAGGCAGTCTGGCATTGACGAGAGGAATTCTGGCTGTGCCCCAGGTTAGGGTCTGAAGTAAGACATCAAGGAGGAGGTAGACGCAGCTGAAGGAAAATATGCCAGGCAGGGGGAACCCCAGAGACTTGGTCTGGCCAGAACAAAAATGGGAGCGGGGAGTGGGGACGGATGTGCCGGACCACACGTCGCAGGCTGGGTGATTGTGGGGTAGGGTTTGGACTTGATCAGGAGAGCATGGGGAACCGCTGAAGGGTTTCTGCAGGATGCATGACCAGACCAGGTGAGCGGAAGGTGAAGGGGGCCTGATTTTCCAACAGAATCCTCCGATGCTGGAGGGAAGGGATGCTCTCCGAGGACCACTGCGCGTCACTCTCTGCGGGGCTGTGCTGAGGAGAAGCCCTGCCTCACCTGGCCCCCTGGGCCAAGCCCCGGGTTTGCTCCCCGCATCCTGGCCTTTGACGGATGTGCTGACCCAGCCACTTCCTGCTGCAGTGTCCCACTTCCCCTGAGTCCCCCAGCGCCCTGGGCCAGATCCCCAGCCTGAGGGCACAAGGCCAGTCAGCCAGAAGGGGCAACTCCAAGGTGGTTGACCTTCGTCCTAGCACAGATTAAACTGATTCCTAATTAATAGCCTATATGCTAGTTACCCGGGCATAGCTTGCAAGTAATTTAAGGTTTGTCCTTGGAGTCTGGTCCATAAATTATGTTTAATTAGCTGAAGGTCTCCCTGGACACACCAGCCCTGGTGTGTTATTGGGCACACCAGCTCATCGACCTCTGAATTTCACGTTGGGGGATGAAGGAGATGCTGAAAGTTACTCCAATAAAAAGTTTATCTTTCCTTTTCTGAAACAACAGCTGAATTTTGATCTCTGCCAGCAGCTCTAAGAGGTGCTGCCTGCCGGGGTTAGGGTCCCTGCTCACTTACTTCTTGCTCTTCTGTGCTCTTGACCAACTACTTGCACTTCCAGGGCCTCAGTGACCCATCTCTAAAATGGGCCCACAGTTCAGGTGAGCAGCCCCTTACCTCAAACGCTTGGGGCCAGTTGTGTTTCATAGTTCAAATGTGTTGGACTTTAGAAACACAACAGGACACACAGGCTTAGTGACGCCCACAGCAGGGTCTGGGGGCCGCCCCACTATCCCCCCCAGACACAATGAGAGTCACCGCAGTGGGGTAAGGAGACCAGAAGTAGCTTCACAATTGTTCTAATTAGGCTTGCGCCCAAAGAATGGGTCCAAGTTAAGAAAAATGTAGGATTTTAGAGCTTTTTGGATTCTAGAACTGAGGATAAGGGGCTATGAACCTCACCGTTGAACTCAGAGAAGCTCCGAGTAAATGCTAACCACGATGAGTTTTGTTGTTGTTACGACTTTTGTCCCCGTATCTAATATGCTTCCACGTCGACTGCCTCCGCTGCCCCGCGTGTGGAGAGGCTGGTGTCAGCTGTCTGATCAGGACATGTTGCACACTAGCCCTGCTTCCTGCTGCCCTGGGAAGGGTGGAAGGCTCGTGACTTGGCATCAGGTCCCACTGGGTGTTGTTATTGAGTGCCTCTGTGTGACAGCCAGCTTTTCCACTGGGCCCTGCACTCAGAAGGGCCCTATGCTTGATTTAAGGCTCTGCTGTCACCATCCTGAAATTCTTCATAATTTTTGAACAAGGGGCCCCGCAAATTATGTGGCTGGTCCTCGTGATTAGCCGTACCACACGGGGTGTCAACATCGTCCCTCCTGAGGTCCGCTCAAAGGCAGGTCGTTTCACCAGGGATGCAAAATCATGTCATTCATTCATTCACACACTCCCGGGGCATCTGATTACCAAGCCAAGTCTGGGAATTCATCAGGAGAGCCTGCGTGCTAGAGAGTATGTGTGTTTGGGAGTGGAGGAGACAGACAAAAACCAGCAAACAAATAACATTATAATTTCAGACAGTGACAAAGTGCTGTAGATATAAGAAAACAGGGTGATGTGAGGGAGAAGGATTTAAATATTAACTGCAGTGAAGGAGAAACTGGAATTGGCTTTAGACTGTGCCTTGCTGCGTTCCAGGGTTGCTTATATATCTGGGGCCGTTTCCAGGTTCCCCACCCCCACAGGGCAGGGTGGTCTTGAGTTAGTGGGGTCCAGGTAGGGGAACCAGTTTGGGGGCTCCTTGGGCCCAGGGGACTATTCACCCCCAAAACCCCATAGCCCCAGCTGCCCATAGTAAACCCAGAGGCCAAGTCTGGGGGGCAGGTCGGGGAGGAGAAGGCTGCCTTGGTTTCTCTGAGCATCTTCGAGTTCTCGCTGTGCCAGGCCCCAGCACCTGAGGCTTCTGACCAACCCCTGCCGCTTGGTGAGCATTTTCTCACACTTTTGACCTTCCCCACACTAGCATAGGAGGCAAGTTTCCATTTTCCCCACTTCCCCAGATGGAGGTGGTGAAGCCCAGAGATGCCAAGTGACTCATCTAAAAGTCACACAGCAAATCAACTCCAGAGCAGATTCCTTGAGGCCCCAGCCAGGCTGCTTTCCATTCCAAAGGCTAGTTCAGGCGCTAGGCGCTCAGCACTGCCAGGGGTATGCAGTCCAAGGCTGCTCTGGGGGCTCTGGGGAATAAACCGCCCCTGCTTCCCGAGTGATGGTGGCCATCAGGACATTTTACGCCCCTCCATACCTAGAGGCCACCCCTCTCCCCTAGGCTTCCAAGGGAGAGAGCATGAGCTTCCCAGAAAGCCTGGCGCAAAGGCAGGCACTTCCCTATCTGTTCCCAGGAAAACCCAAAGTTGACCTCGGAGGCCCAGCCCTTTGGTTTGGAGGCCCCCCGGGGAGGCGGAGACCGAGTCCCTAGTGGAGAGGCTGTCCGCAGATGGGTGGGAGCTGCCAGCCCCCAGGGGTGCTGCGGAGGAGGGAAGCGTTCCAGCTGGGCCGGTGCCTGCAGGGGGGCGGTGGAGGGCTGTCGGGACGGTTCACGCGGCGGCCAGCAGACTGGCTGCGTGTTGCAATGTCTGGTGGCGTTTGCAGCATCCTGTCCGCGTGTGCAGCTGGGGTAACCTCGGGCCGGCGCGGAGGAGCGTGTGTGGCTCGCAGGCCGCCCGGCCGGAGGCTGCTGGCACCTTGCATCTCATTTACAGCTCCGGGTTCAGCCACAGGTCAGCGGCGCCGTGACATCACGGCGTCTGTTTACCACCCGCTCGGGCAAGAAGGGGCGGGCGGTCCCGGGGCAGGAGGGGGACCCCAGCCCCTCCTCGGCCACTCCCGGCCCCCGACCCAGCACCCCTCCTCACCCCTTCTCCTAGTCCCTTCCCCATCTGCACCCGGTACCTCAAGCCGGCCCCCTCCTCACCCTCTACCCTGTCCCCTTCCATCTGTACCCAGGATCCTCGCCGGCCC
>NW_012153840.1:4007528-4041039 GCF_000956105.1 Propithecus coquereli
GGCAGGGCTGGGACGCCCGGCCACTTTGTTATTGGAAACTGTGCGTTCACCGCCGCCGCGCTAGGTGGGTCGCCGGCCCGCAGGCCCCGCCGGGCCGCCCGCCCCTGGGCCCACGCTCGGGAAGACTTCCCGGAGCCTCCTGCCACCCCCTCAGCCGTCATGTGAGCCGGGCTGGCCGCCCCGGGCTGCAGCTCGTTAGCTGGCGGGGCAGGGCTGGGACGCCCGGCCACTTTGTTATTGGAAACTGTGCGTTCACCGCCGCCGCGCTAGGTGGGTCGCCGGCCCGCAGGCCCCGCCGGGCAGCCTCTTCTTGGGGAGCTGCCCTTGCCGCCTGGAACGCTTTCCTCTCGCCGCCTCCCCTCCCCCGCCGTCTGCTTCAGCCGAGTGTTCTGGAAGCTGAAGGGACCTGGGATTCTCTTCCTCCACACCTGGGACTTACCAAAGCCAACCTTCCCTGCAAAGGGAGGCGCTGGGGCTCCGTGAATGGCAACCCCGTTCTCCCATTTTCCCAGGCCAAACCCTTTGGGGTCCCCTTGGATTCCCCACTTCCTCTGCAGCCTGCGCCCAGCCCCCTCCTGCTGGCACATCTGTGGCCTCTGTGTACGGCAGCTCCGAAATGGCCCCCGCCCACCGCCCTGCTTCCCACCCCTGTTCCAAGCTCCCATTCCAGCAGCCAGAACTTGTTCCAAAATCCAAGTCAGAGGCTGTCATTTCTCTTCTCACAACCCTCCCAAGCTACTCCCATCTCACTTGGAATAGAATTCAAAGCCCCACTGCGGCTGGTGTCACCCACTCAGCTCTGCCACTCCTTGCTGTGGAAGTTCATTCCCACCCTGGTTCTTTTGCACTGGCGGTTCCCTCTGCCTGGCATGCTCTTCCCCCAGACGCCAGCACCACTGCTTCCTGCCTTCACTTCCCCCAGGTCTGCCCAAACCTGACCTTGTCCAAGAGGCCTTCCCTGCCCCCTATCTAAGTGCCACCCCCACTCATTATCACGCCCGCCCCCTACAGAGCTGTGTGCTGCCACCTCTGTATATCATATAGTCACACGTCCGTGCGTTTAGTGTCCCCCAGTTTACACACACACTCCAAACTCCACATAAATGGGATAAATGTATTTCCTGCGTATCTCAATAAATACTCCGTGAATGAATGAATGAGGTAGGATGGGGGTATTAAAAGAGCTTGGCTTTAGAGTCCAAGTTCAAGTGTTGCTCTGAAGCTTCTGGGAGTGCAGCCGGCGTGAGAGACTCAGACCTGCCTGTCAGGATCCCATTTTGCAGACGGCCATAGGAAGATGTGCACTGTGCTTAAAGGGTGGTCTGTAAACGCTGGCTCCTCCCTCTGCTCCTGACACCCCCACCCAAGATCACCTGGCGTTCTGCACCAAGAGGTCCAGTTGGGGGAACTGGGGCAAAGGTCGTGGGGCTTCAGCCTGAATTTGTGATTCTTGCCTGAATTTCTCCACCCGGTGTTTTGCCAAGTGTGGTCGGGGCAGGCAGAGGGAGGCGAAGCCCTTGGGCCAGGCTCCTAGGCTGTGAATGTTTGTGAAAAGAAACATCAGCCCTTGGGTTTCTGGCTAGAAACGAGCAGTTGTTCTGCCCTCGCTTGCAGTCAGCCTTGGTGACTGTCTCCCTGGAGGGTTTTCCAAGTGGCCCCAGAACCAACAGTTTCAAAGGATCACACCCAGGGATGAGGCAGAGACTGGGCCTAGTTGTCACACTTGGTTTTTGAGCTCGGTGCTGAACACTGGCTCTTGGCAGGGAGTGGTTTTGGGGTTTGGGGGGGTGCTGTCTGTCCTTAGGAACATGAGGTGTCCATCACAGGGGACACGCGGGTCTCAGCAACTGGAAAAGGAGAGATCTAGGAAACAAAAGGCAGCACAAGGGATGGAGAGCTAGCGTTTGTGGGTTTGGGGGCACTTTGCATGAAACCCTCTCAGGTAAAGAGACACATGAGCAGAAGCTATAAGAAGAGAGGTGCCCTGTGAGAAGAGGGCTACTGGGGGAAAGAGAACAGAGAGCAGCTAGTGCAAAGGCCCTGGGGCAGAAGTGGGCCAGTGGTTATTCCAGCAAAGACCAGCAAGGCCTAGGAGGGGAGGATGGAGAGATGGGGGCAGATCTGGAAGGGCCCGTGGTCACAGTAAACGCTAAATTCCACTCAGTGAGATAGGGGGCCATTGGGAGTCATGAGCAAGGTGACAAGGTCTGACACATTCTAGAAGGATCTCTGCTGCATTGAGAATGGACTGAGGCAGGGGCCCTGGGGCAAGGGTAGGAGCAGGTCCAGGTGAGGGGTGACAGGGCAGGGCCCAGTGTGGCAGCTGTGGAGGAGGTGAGAGGTGGTGAGAACCTTCTGGATTTCAGAGGTCAGACTGACAAGGCTCATTGGTTGATTGAGTGTAAGGTGACAGAAAACACCTCATTGGGACAGTGAAGAGGCTTCAGGGGTTAAAAAGAGGCTGGCGTCTGAAAACACGGCCTGTGTTTCCTCCGTGGTGGAGGAGAAGGGAGGCTCGGCCCTCATCTGTTGAATGCGGATAACAGGACTCACCCGTGTCTGTTTCCTGGGGCTGCCACAACAAATGACCACAAGCTGGGTGGCTTAAAGCAACAGAGCTTGATTCCCTCACAGTGCTGGATTTCTGCCCAAAGTCCAAAAGCAAGGTGTCGGCAGGGCCCGCTCCCTCCAAAGGCTCTAGGGGAGGATCCTTCTGGGCCTCTTCCGGCTCCTGGTGGCTCCTGGCGTTGCTTGGCTTTGTGGCTGCGTCACTCCATGCTCTGCCTCTGTCTTCACACGGCCTCACTTTCTTCTCCGTGTGTCTCTTCTGTCTCTCATAAATGGAACAGCAATCGTGGGATTTAGGGGCCACCCTAATCCAGGGTGATCTCATCTCAAGATCCTTAATTACATCTGCAAAGAACCTTTTTCCAAATAAGGTCACAATCCCAGGTACCAGGTGTTAGAACTGGACACAAATCAGCCCACTGTCCCCCCCTGAGTAGTTGTGAGGACTAAACCTAAGTGCCCAAAGCAGAGCCCAGCACACAATGAGAGCCCAAGGATTGCTAGCCACCGTGGTGGTGCGTGCTTGACACTGTCCCTCCCTGCCCACTTGGAGACCAAGGACACTCTTTGCATACCCCACACCCCTCGCTGCAGCCACCAGTCCCGGGCACCATGCTGACCCATGCACAGGAGGGCAGCACCTGTCCTCACCTGCCTTCCCACCTGAGCCACAGAAGGCTCCCAGTATCCTCGCAGTATCCCTGTGAGCCATGTCATAACCACTTGGTCATCAGAACCATGTGCCACACCTGGGCAGGATGGCATCTTTCCCTCTCTCCCTGGGAGGAGGGTACCTCCCCATCCAGTCCTTGGTACATGGCATGTGCTCAGTGGCATCCATACAATGTATAGATGTGTTGTTTCATGGGGTCCCTTCGCTCCTGCGGGTGAAATCAGTGTCCGAGGGCACAGGTTTGGGGATCAGACTGCGTAGGCTGGGGGTCCAGTTCCACCATTTACCAGCTGAGCAACTTGGAGTTAGTAGCATAGCCCCTTCCCACCTGTGTTTCCTCACCTATGAAGTGGGCATGGTACGCCCTCCTAGAGCTGTCAGAGCACTGATGCCAGACAGTGGTTCCAAGCCTGGCGTGGCCAGGTAGCGAGCCCCGCACGCGTCTTAGAGCTTGTTGTAATTCCTGTGCCTCCCGAGGGGCCCAGTTCCAGGCTGGACGTCCGCCTGGAGGAAGTCTCTGCCCTGCTCCAGGTTGCGGTCAGGGACTTGTGGGAGGGCGACACCACTGGCTGATCTAATTTGAGGAGCTTCATAACAATCCTCCCCGACAGCTGAGCCAGCGGTAGCCAAAACATTCTCGGCAGGCCAAAACAGGGGCCGAGGCCAGCGAGAGCCTGTTCCGCAGCGCTACGTGGGAGAGGCCTGCCTGGCGCTGCCGTGGCTCAGCAGCACAGGAACAGGAAGGACGCCTGAGGATCTAACCTAAGTCCCTAACAAACAGAGAAGAAGCCCAGCGGCTTTTGTCCCCTCTGGCCTCGTGGGATCGGCAGCAGATACCTGTAATGAACCTGAAGCTGCACGAATAAATGCCAGCTGTTATTGTTACTGTTAACACAGCGACAGAAAGAGACCTCCCCCCTTGCTGGTAGAAGATCCCTGTACCCCGCTGGCGTGGTGGTTGCCTGGAAGACCCATTGGGGACCTACATCTCGCCTCTCCTAGACACAGCCTTGACGGGGGCAGAACCACAGAATCTAGCGATCCCCGCCGTCCCCCTCCTTCCGACAGGGTGTGGACTGGAGCATGTAAGGTTGGAAACAGGCCTCCCAGGAGAAAAGGACTTTCTAATGAAAGTCCAGAGAATTCTCGCCTGCCAGAAAAGAGACGTCTCAAGGTGGTGCCCAGCCACTGTGGATCCATACTGAAGGGTTCTTTTGGAAGAGGAAGGACCGGTAGGCTTGTCGAGTGTGCCCTGGTGCCAGGCCAGCACTCCCAGCGGGTGACAGCTAGAGGGAACCCACTGGGTCTCATTCCTAGAAAGAAAACTTCAGGACAGAGTTGTGCTGGAGGGGGCGGCTGCAGACCCAGAACAGTAGCATTCCAACCTCATTGGTTTTTTAGCAACAGAGTCTTCGCATTAGAACAGAAATGACTGTCATAGAAGCCTCATTAAAGTGCAACTGCTCTGGATGACTGGGTTGGGGGGAGGCCTAGGGCAATGTCTGCCAAGCCCCTCACCTCTCAGCAGCCCCAGAAGCTCCTCACTAGAACCCCCAGGGTTTCCCGGGACTCAGCTTGAAAACTTGTCCCTGATCAATCCGCCCAGAGGATGAACCACGCCTCGCTCTGCAGGTGGGTGGTTTGACAGCTGGTCTCTAAGGATGGGGACTGAGAGATGATAGATTCTGTGGCTCTGCCCCGTCAAGGCCGTGTCTAAGGGAGGCAAGACATACATCCCCGTATAAGGTCTTCCCGGCAACCAACACCCCAGTGGCTCCAGCTTTGTGGGGTAGAGGGGTCTTCCACGTGCAACGGAGATCTATTTCTGTTGCTGAACTGCTACTGCTGCTACTACTACTAATAATAAAAATAATAGCAGCTGGCATTTATTGTGCTCTTTCTTAATCTACCCAACTACTCTTCAAAGTGGATGTTTTAAACTTTGATTCATAGACGTTAAGTTCATGTAACTCCTAAGTGGTAGATGAAAGAATTGAACCCTGGCAGTCTGTCTCCAGAGCCTGTGTTCTGGGCCACTCTACTCAAGAGATAGGGTCTGTCTCTTTGCAAACAGACAGAGGTATGAAAGAGAGGGAGACTCAGATTTTAACCTGTGCTGTGTGCGTGCTCATCCCCTTCTATTCGGTGCCCCACTTTAACTCTGAATGTATTAATATGGACTAAATTTTGTTTGCTCATTTTCATCTGGCTACAAGGACGGCTTGTTGTTAACGTCCTCCTGCTGGAGAGCTGGGAGCCGAAAGCTATGCACCCTCCAAACTGTGAACTTCCCACCCACTGCCCGGCCTGTTGTGGTTTGGGGTCCCCGATGGGTATTTTCTTTCTCTCTGAGAAGCCAACTCAGCACCGATCCAGCTCCCAGACGGGGACCCATGGGACATGAGCTGGCCTGCCAGAGACCTGCCCAGGGACTTGGATATTTCCGGGGCTGCCAATTATAAACAGATGCTTCTCCTGGGACCCACCCGGAGACCACCCAGCTCATGTCCTGGTGGGACGGTGCTCCACAGCTGAACTCCAGGAATGAAAGCCACGTGCAGGCATTCGCGCAGCCCCCGCTGGGCTAGGAAGGCAAGGCTGGGTAGAGAAGAGGCACCCAGCGTTCTCTGGTCAGCAGATTTTTCCAGAGGCCTCCTGGGGCCAGTGCTGTGTGACAACATTAGTTGAGGTCCTAGTCTGTGCATGGCTGGTGCTGGACGCTGGGTTACGAGATGAATGCAATTCCCCAGGGCGGAGGGGGGGAGCGGGAGGGAGGACCTTGGAAGGTCATGGGGAAGGCAGGGCTGTCTGTGATAGGTCAGCACGTGCACGCCCATGTGCTGTGGAGGAACGAGCCAGGGCTGGTGTTAGCAGTGAAGAACTGGGGTTCTGAGTCACACAGCTCTGCTGTTATCAGCTGTGTGACCCCGGACAAGTCACTTTGTCTGTCTGAGGCTCACCTGTAAAACGGGGAGGGTAAGCATGGGGTGTGAGAATTAAAGGAAAAATCACTTTGCCGTATTCAGCACAGTACCTGGCCCGTGGCAAGTGCTCAGTAGGTGCCAGCCATTGTGTGGTGCTGTTGCTGCTGCTGCTGCTGCTGCTGCTGCTGCTGTAGGGAGGACGAAAGGAGCAGCCAGAGGGGCTTCAGAACTAAGGGGATATTCAAGCAGGGTTTTGCAGAATGAATAGGAGTCCCCAGGTAGCCTCGGCATTTAAAATGGCAAAAAACAGTCTGTGCTAGATGCTAGGCAGGGACACAGGGAGCCCAGAATGGGTGAGATTTAGTTCCCACCCCGCAAGAGACAGGAGACAGACTCCAAATGGCGATGACAGCATGCACACGGCCAAGGACACTGTGTAACGACCAAGTGTAGCAGGCAGTGGGGAGAGAGATGCGAGAAGTCACCTCACAATGGACGGGGGCCCCGAAGGGCACCGCTGGGGCACAAGCGTGGGGGGGCATACCTGCACATAGAGTCTATCTGGGGGATCATCTGGCGGTAACCTTCTATTCAGCTTTCTATTTTAAAAGTCACAGATACTGGTTCTTTTTTTTTTTTGAGACAAGAGTCTCACTCTGTTGCCCGGGCTAGAGTGCTGTGGCATCAGCCTAGCTCACAGCAACCTCAAACTCCTGGGCTCAAGCGATCCTCCTGCCTCAGCCTCCCGAGTAGCTGGTCCTACAGGCATGCACCGCCATGCCTGGCTAATTTTTTTTCTTTCTATTTTTAGTAGAGATGGAGTCTTGCTCTTGCTCAGGCTGGTCTTGAACACCTGACCTCAAGCGATCCTCCCTCCTGGGCCTCCTAGAGTCCTAGGATTACAGGCGTGAGCCACCATGCCCAGCCCCTTGTTGGTTCTTCATCCCGCCTGTTGTAACTTGTGGCCGGCTGTTTTCCATCTTCTGCTGGAACGTGGGCCCCCTGAGGCAGGACCACGTTTGTTTCGGTCTCTGTGGGATCCCAGCGCGGGGCACAGCACCCAGCCCATGGCGGTCTCCCTGCCTGGGCAAGGCATGAGCGAGGGGAAGCAGAAGGACCTGCGGGGCGTGGGTGAGCGCTGGGCGCCAGGTCTTGTTGGACTGGAGCGGCGTTCTCAAAGCTCAGACCGTCCCCCTGTGCCCAGGGTTCAGGGCTGCCTCCGCAGAGGACCCGGCCCTGGGTTCAAATCCTGCCTCCACCACACACTCTGATGGTGACGTTGGGCAAGGTATTAATACTTAACTCCTCTGAGCCACGGTTTCCTGAGCTAGGAAAAGTGGATAATAATCGCCTTTAGTGCGGGGGGCCGCTGAGGGAGCCAGGCCAGCTCTGGGTGAGGCAGGGATGGGGGGGACAGACGCCCTCCGCGTGTCCCAGAGGGGAAGGGTGGCCAGGAGCTGTCGAGCTGCCCCAGCCCTCTTTCGTAAACCAGCTTCAGAATACATTCCGGCCTCTGACCCTCCTCAGCGGCTCCCTGTCCTGGGAGTTCACAAAGACGATGCCAGGTTGGGTTCCCGGGGCTCATAAATCTGCACCCCCTGAAGGCGTCCTGTCCCACACACCCTCAGATACCCACCTGCCGTCTGCACTCTCCTGGCGCTGGGCGGGACTCGTCCTGCCAGCCATCCAGGTCACCCTCAGGTGACTCGGGCAGGAGCCACCTGGACGGGCCTGCTGAGCTACACCTGCCAGTTTCCTGGTCAGTGACTCAGATTCCCCAGAGTGGTCGGGGCAAGGGACTGAGGGAGAGGAGGGGTCAGGAAGGAACAGTGGCCGGAGCAGCTCCACTGATAGCACCTACCAGGAAGGGGCTCTGTGCCCAAACTGCCCATCCCTGGGCAGCCCCCTGCCACCCCGTCACCTTGGAGACACAGCTTGTTCCTAAGACAGAAGTTGCCCAGCTCAGCTCCCCGGGGACACTGAGCAGACCCTGAGTATCCACCGAAGGACCTGAGGAGACACAGCAGCACACAAGGCCACACACTCACACACACAAACACACAGAGACATACAAACAGAGACCCGCACTGAGAGACGCACTGCACAAACATGCTTACAAACGCACGGAGACTTGCACAGAGACACATGTGGCAGGGCACCCACACAGCAGCCTGAGCCTCATTTTCGTCTGAGATGAATCCCTGCCCCGTGGCGAGCGCCGGCTCCCTGCCTCCCAGCCCAGCCCGGCATGGTTTTCGCACTCTGGGAAAACACGGCCTCACGCACCCTCCCCCGACCCGTGCCGCCGTTCCACCAAGAGGACATGCCAGGCACTGGGATGTGAAAATGAACAAGACAGAACTGGGGGCCTCAGGGGGCTCCCAGCCCAGCAGTTGGGTCGGGGGTGAGAAGGGAGAAAGACAAAACTATCATGGTTCCGGGGAGGGGGCCCACCCCCCAGCCCACTGGGGCACCCTCAAGCCCCAGGGCCCTGCCTGTGGAAGACAGTGGGGCACAAGCCTTCATCCCGGCTCCCTTACCCCACTTCTTCTCCAGGGTGGTCTCCCCGCCCAGCAGACAGTGTGGTCTCCCTGGTCCTCTGACTGCAGGTTTCCTGGTCAGACCACGGGGAGCTTCAGACCCCTGCCCTTCTCGCCCTACCCAGGATTCAGGAGCCAGAAAGACGTCATTCCTCTGGGTCCAGGGAGCCCCGTGTTCACCCGTCCGTGCTGAGAAGCAAGCCCAGGGCTCCCAGAGCAGAAGGCACCCCATCTGGACCACTGCTGCAGACCCCTCGGGGGTCATAGCTCGTCCTCCCAGGCATCTGAACCCCGTGCCTGCCAACCAGCCCCCCAGCTATAAGCTTTCCCTCTTGCCAACTTGCCCAGGAATTCTCAGGTTCCCCAGAGGCCCGTCTCCCTGGCTCAGCCAGCCCCATGGTCCTGTTACCCACAGGAGCCGGGGATGGGATGGGATTAGGCAGGGACCCCATGCCTGCCTGAGAGCGGGAGAAAGAAGACTAATGATTACCGTTCCGTCAGGCCGACACCCTCAGAAACCGGATGGATGGATGGGTGGAGTGGGGTGGGAGGAAGGAAGGAAGGAAGGAGAGGTGGGTAAGTGGATGGATGGATGGATGGATGGGTGGATGGATGGATGGGTGGATGCATGAACAGATGGACAGATGGATGGATGAACAGATGTAAGGATGGGTGGATGAACAGGTAGCTGGATGGACCGGGGGATGGATGGGGGGGTAGATGGGGGACTGGATGGATGGGGTGACAAGGGAGGGTGGAAGGAAACCTGTACAACAATGGCTGCAGGGTGAGGGGGGGTCCAGTGGAGTGGAGGATGCCTTCACCAAATTGCCTTCCTGGAGCAATACACACAGAGAACAAATGCTTCCCTCCTCCTCCACGAACTTCACCTCCCAGTGTTTCCTGGAGGAACAAATTCTCAGGCTGTTTTTAGTTCAACAGACAAGAAAGTGTCCCTTGGAGCCTGTTTAATTGCAGTCCGTTTGTCCTTGATGGGCTTCGTGGTCGCGGAGAGCAGCTGGTAGACTCCTCCCTCGTAAAACCCTTCCTGCGTTTCAAGGCTTCAATTAAAATAAAGTGTTGGACTAATGGGGTTTTCAAACTGGGCTTTCCCAGAGCTGCTTCAGGGGTTGAGAGAACACTTTCATTTCTTTATATTTTTTACAAAATATTTTAAAAGTTTTTAAAACTCTAATTAAAAAAGTGAAATCCACTGGAGACCACCAGAATACGTGTATCCCTCTGGCCAAGCCCATCTTGTGCCCTTTCTGCTTAAGTGACACTTCTGAGTCAGATGTCAAGCTTAGCGGTTGATAAACATCACCCTTAGCAACCCCTCATCCATGGGACTTTTGTCTATACCATGTAATGAAGCAAAACAGAGAATTCAGTTGAATTCTGGTCTGGAGCTACTCTCTGTAACCCCAGTTTGAAATATTTGCCTTCCCAAAGCAGGCTTTTCGTTCTCACTAGTAGCTTCTAAGAAAATATTACAGAGTCGGATGTATCATTTATTCCTTTTATTGGTTTCACACGTTGGGGTTTCCATGCTGGGTTTTTTTATTTTAAGGGGGACTTTTATCAATAATTTTAAAAAGAAGGAAAAGAAAGGAAAAGAAAGAAACAAAAATAGAAACCCACCGGGCTAATCCCCAAGAAGCCTCTCAGCTCTTCCTTTCTCTGCGTCTGTCCCGGGCAGTGCCCAGCGCCAGCCTCTCCCCACCTGGTCGAGCTGATTCGTGGGTGGGGCTCTCAGTCTCCCCGTCCTCCAGCCCTGGCCCTTCTGTCCCCACTGATGAGCCACGAGGAACTGTGCTGCACTCCTGTAGGTCAAGGTTGGAATTAGCCAAGTCGTTCTTCTGAGCCTTTTATGAGCTGGCCATTCATAAATTTGTGCAAACCCTTACTGGTCCTGCTGAGGTCGCCTCCTGGCCCAATGAGCCCGCATTTATGCCCTGCTGGGTGAGGCCCCGGGTTCTGCTCTGTAGGAGACTCGCCACCACTATTCTTCCAGAACTTCCCTCAGGGAGTGACTGCAGCGAGGTGGACGTTCTCCTCACCTCCCAGAGGGCAATGGGACACTCACCCCCCAACCCCCAAAGGTCTTGGAGAGAAACCCACAAGGTCTACATTTCCAAGGGACAACAGGTGACTGCCCCTGTTACGTAATCAACCCTAACCCCTGTCCACCTAGCTTGGTCCAGCTTCATGAGAGAGTCCCCAACGGTGCCCTGCACAAAGCCATTCTGCCATGAGCAAGGCTCTCCCCGGGGCCACCTGGGGATGTCCTCCCCACCTGGCGTTACCCTGTGGTCGGCCACACTGAGGACAGACCCTTCCAGGCTGCTCACCGGAACCGCCCAGTCCATTCTAACAGCTGCCGTTGGTAATGCCGGCTCTAGAGCTGGCTGGTGAGAAGGCGCCGATTCCCACCCGGGGGCACCCTGAACGTCACACACGGACGGCTCTGCTGCTGCTTCTACGGGTGGAGGGTGGCTGGAGCTGGGCTGGCAGGAGGCGGCCTGCCAGGAGGAGTGTGTAGGAAAGACGCGTACATAGCACGTCGATGGATCGTGACCGGGCTCAGAAACTGCTGGTTTACTAAAGAGTAGGCCATGTCCCTTTAAAAAATTATATTGTTCTTTTGCTTTGTGTACTTTATCTTTGGGTAAAATCAGGGAGGCTGGTAATTTAAAGACAAGTTATTTTCAAATACTGAATTTCCGATGGCAGTCATTGAACCACTGTGGCTTGCTTAGTGACCCCGCATTTAGGGCTGTTATTGTCTCCTTCCAGATTGTTCTCTGGGGCCGGACCGAGAAATGCCTGAAGGAGACGACGGAGGAGATTCGGCAGATGGGCACCGAGTGCCACTACTTCATCTGCGACGTGGGCAACCGGGAGGAGGTGTACCAGACGGCCAAGGCTGTCCGGGAGAAGGTGAGCGGCCTGGAAGGGTCTGTCCTCAGCGCAGCCGACCACAGGGTAACGCCACGTGGGGAGGACATCCCCAGGTGGCCCCGGGGAGAGCCTTGCTCATGGCAGAATGGCTTTGTGCAGGGCACCGTTGGGGACTCTCTCATGAAGCTGGACCAAGCTAGGTGGACAGGGGTTAGGGTTGATTACATAACAGGGGCAGTCACCTGTTGTCCCCTTGGAAATGTAGACCTTGTGGGTTTCTCTCCAAGACCCGTTGAAGGGGGGGGCAAATGTCCCATCGCCCTCTGGGGAAATCCTTCTCCTGACTCCAGGCGTCTGTTTGGACTGAGCATATATATCCGTGAACTCCGAGAGAGCAAAAACCACCCCGTTAAGTGTCTGGCACGTGGTAATGTGAACTATTTTTATGTAACAATAACCTCATTTATTATAAATATGCTATGTGCCAGGTATATTACGTGCCATAAATTATTTCCACTCCTCAGAACAGCCCTGGGACGGCACCGTCCCCATCTCACAAATCAGGACTGCCGCTCAGAGAGGTGACATGGCTTCTCGAGGCCCCATGGCTGGTGGTGGTGGGGCCAGGTCCGCACCCCTGCACGTGCAGGCCCCTGGGGCTGGCTGCCCTTGTGGCCCCCCCACATCCCCCTCTCGCCTGCAGGTGGGTGACATCACCATCCTGGTGAACAACGCCGCCGTGGTCCACGGGAAGAGCCTGATGGACAGTGACGACGACGCCCTCCTCAAGTCCCAGCACATCAACACCCTGGGCCAGTTCTGGGTAAGGGCTGTCCTGGGCCAGAGCCAGCCCCGGGCGTGCCGGGAAGCCCAGACGGGGTGGGGCTGGAAGGAGAGGCCAGCGGGGATGTCCAAGGACACGGTGGCCGGATAAGAGGAATCACCAGCCCTAGGAGGCATCAGACTTTCTGAAACGTGAGCTCAGTGACCCGCAGTGGGGAGCCCTGGGCTCGCTCCCTGTTGGGAAGCTCAGACACTGGAGCAGCGTATGTCCAGGGTGGGGTGTTCTCCCTGAGAGAGGGGTAGAGGAGGGGTTGTTGGAAGCTGCGGCCACTCCACACTGACGCCCCGTCCGCCCTCAGACCACCAAGGCCTTCCTGCCGCGCATGCTGGAGCTGCAGAACGGCCACATCGTGTGCCTCAACTCCGTGCTGGCGCTGTCTGCCATCCCCGGTGCCATCGACTACTGCACGTCCAAAGCGTCGGCCTTCGCCTTCATGGAGAGCCTGACCCTGGGGCTGCTGGACTGTCCGGGCGTCAGTGCCACCACGGTGCTGCCCTTCCACACCAGCACCGAGATGTTCCAGGGCATGAGGGTCAGGTCAGTGAGCAGGGGACCAGCCTCGGGGACCAGCCTCCTGCTCCGCCTCCCCGAGCCTTGCAAGTCTGGCAGCTGGCTGCACAGAGAGAGCCCTGGTATCGAATAATCCGGAAGCCCTTTGCCTTTGGCTTGAGCTCGACGCTCGCCTACCTGATTTTCCTCTGCAAGGCAGTGGGGCGCCACAGCGGTGAGGGTCCCGTTTCTCGGTTCAGGGAGCCTGTAGGGATGCGAGGGCCGAAGGCCGCAGTGGATCTCAACCCAACAGAGAACAGTGCGTGGACACGCGAGCAACGTGCGCGAAGGGCGCCGTTCGTAGCAAGCTCTAAGACAGGCAAAACCAGGTTATGCTGATGGACATCAGGCCAGTGCCCACCCCGGGGAGCCAGAGGGAAGCTTCTAGGCTTTTAGAAATGTTCTCTCTTCTGGATCTAGATGGGCGGTGGTTAAATAGGTGAAAGTTAATCAAGGTGTATGCTTAAGATTCATGCCTTTTATTGTCTGCACATTATAGCTCAATTTAAAGAAATATGAGGCCCAGCCACTCCTGGTCTGGACCAATTAAATCAAGGGGGATGGGGCCTGCGGTTTAGAGCTCACCCTTGGGAGCCAGGCACTGGGGTAGTCACCCCCCCGTGGCTGTGATATACTGTGCGATGTTGGGTTTGACTGGTCACTGCTCTGGCCTTCGTGGCTGAGCTGTAAAACGGGGTGATGAGATGTCTAGATTCGTGGTGAGGCTACGACTGGATCGGGCTTGGAACACCACGTGCTCCATACCGAGTCCTCAATAAACTGTGCCACAACAACGTGCAGTCGTGTAGGGCCGTGTGGTTATAGATAAATGAGAAAAGAATTACCCAGAAACTATCTTCCCTGGGCTTTTCTACAATCCAGGGTATGATCATCCACCTTCTGAATTATATGTTTCGGCAGCTTCCAAAAATAAAGATGACGGGAAGGGCCCTCATGAGGATAAAATGACACAGTTCAGCGTAGTGCGTGCCGTATGGGGTCACTCAGCACGCCTTAGTTATTGTTAATAGGGACAGTGTGGTTTTGGTCATCAAGAATCAAAACTTCCTGGTTTGAATCGGCTACTCTTAGCTGTGCAACATTGAGCTAGTTTTGTTACCTCTCTGAGCGTTACTTTGGTCATGTGTAAAACAGTGGAAATATTTACCTTGTAGGATAATCAGGAGAATTAGAAATAATACATGTAATATATCTACTGCAGGTCCAGAACATACTAGATGGTTAAGAAAGAGCTATTGCTCTCATCATTTTTACTGACAATAAACATTTTCATAAATGCACACGATATTAATTTTCCTAGCAGACCATATCTTCAGAGTTTGTCACAGAAGTATATATTTCCACCTGGCCTGTGTGCAAATTATCATAAATTCTGAATTTAGAGGGGGCTGGACTAATGTCTATTAATGTTCCACGTTGGCTTTTTCCCCCATGACGACTTGGTTTGATTTCTTTTCTCCTGAGTATACAGGAGGTGCTCAATAAATACATATTGGATGGAAATGCATCAGTGGCAATCCGCAGTTTTAATTGGGTGCCCTGAGCACAGAGGTGGGCAGGACATTCACAGACATCGAGCCTGTGTCTATTTCACCTCCCAGTTTAAGTTTCTTCTCCGCCACTTGAGAGAGACATTCAAGGTTTTCCCAAGACATTTTCCACAGTGCTTCAGGGTGGAGGCCAAACCTCCTGGGGTCAAATCCCAGCTCGGTGTGACCTCAGGCAAGTTACTTAACTTTTCTGTGCCTCAGTTTCCTCATCTATAAAAAGGGATGAATAATAGTACCCCCTACTCCATGGGCTAAATGAGCTCCTGTGTTCGAATCCGCTAGCCATGCCCGGCACGTGGCGAGTGCTAGTGAACCTTAGTTACCTGTGGCTGTGCAGGTGAGCCCGGGGGCTTGGCCAGAGGAGTAGAACAAGGAAGATCTGTACTTAACCGACTCCCATTTCCTAAAAGGATAAAAAATGAACGAAAGTATTGGTTTCTTCCTACAGCCATGCTTAGCAGCTTCCCAGGGTTAAATGGGGGGAGGGGGGCATGTTTAGGACAAAGTTGATGGTTTCCCAGCAAGGTTGGCCATGTCAGTGGGTACTGCTGTTTATAAATCACTATTTACTGAGCCTCATCGATGTTCCAGCCACACCACCAGACCCTTTACAAATGCTGCTGCATTTGGCTCCTATCCCCGTTTTACAGATGAGGGAACTGAGGCTCAAAGAAGCAAAGTTACTTGCCCAAGGCCACGCAGCTTGAAATTGGCTAGCTGACCACGCTCTTTCCACGGATCTGTGCTGCCTCCATGGGCATCGACGATTCCCGTCCCACCCACCGTGGAGAAGGAGAACATCCCCTCTGCAGACATGCTTGAGGCCTCCTCTGTCGGGTTCTCCTGCAGGGGTCTTAGCAGGAAAGGCCCCCCCAGGACCATGGAGCTTGGTCTCTCCACCCTGTCTCCCCTTCCCCAAGAAACAGGACAGGCCACAGTGGAGGCTGGAGAATCTAGACTGTCCCTCACATCTATAGGATTCCAGTGTCAGCTGCCTCTGCACATTCATCTCTGCAGAACCCCAGAGCTGGCCCTTCTAGACTGCAGGGCTGTCTTAGAATCACCATCGTGGTGGCACAGGAAGTACAGGGCTGGGGGTGAGATTTCTGTGCCCTCTGAGGCCCAAGCCTCCGCTGGGAGCCCAAGGGCTGCCTGTTGCTCAGGAATGACATCAGGGCTGGGTGACTCATCACCCTTAATCTTCCTGGTGCCGGAGCGGATCACAAGCCCTTTGTGGGATTAGGGTCAGAGCCAGCAGCATCAGCCCCACACCTACAGGCCCAGGAGGGCAGGAAGAGCAGTGAGTGAAGGTGATAGAGCACTGGCCTGATTTGAATCCCTGGTGTCCCACTGACTCACTGAACCCTCAGTTTCCTTGTCTGTAAATTGGGAGAATAATTCGTGCAAGCGCCTGGCACTTAGGGAACATCACCATTGTGTGGGTCTGGGTCAGATGCCTCTAAGTACACGTGAGAAGCCCCTGATATTTGCTTATTCAATCATTCGTTCGTTTTGAAATCCCATGGAAAGCACTCTATAAATATTTGAATGAATTGATGAATCAATCGGTGAGTTAGTGAGCAAGCTGGGCAGAAGGCACCTCCAGCGGAGCCCGTGTCTCCAGACAGGAGGGGCAGGACACAGGTGGGGAACAGCAAGTGGCTCAGTGTTCACCTTCAGCAAGTGTTTATCGAGCACTTACTATGTGCTGGGTTCTGTGCTAGGGAGCAAGACTGACCAGGCCTCTGTCCTGGTGGAACTCACCAGGGAAGACAGGCCGCTAACAAGCAAGGCCATTCTAGCTGGGGGAAATGTGGCCAAGGAATTAGCAGAGAACGAGATCAGAGGCCACTCTGGGTGCATGGGGCTAAGACGTCTCCCAGGAGCTGGTAGGAGAGAGCCAGGCCAATGGGACAGCTGGCACAAGACCCTGACAGGACAGAGCATAATGTGACAAAAACACAGAGATTGGCCAGTCCCGCTGGCACAGAGTGACTAGGAAAGAAGGGATCGGAGCGATTGGCAGGCCCGGGTTGCTCAGGGTCGGGGAGAGTGTGGGACAGAGTCCAAGAGCACTGGGAGCCCCTGGGGGAGCTTGGAGAATGGGTCCCAGGTGGGTGGGCTGGGAGTCCTGGACTCTAGGCGAGACCCCTGTGCACAGGGAGAGTGGGGAACGTGGAACTCCCGGCAAGCCTGGGCTAGCGGGTTGTTCCCAACAGGCCTCAAGTCTCCCAAACAGAAAAGGCCAAAGGGTGACCCAGATGTGTCAGCCACGCAGAGGCATCTAGCACGAGCAGGTGCCTCTCCGGGAGAAACCCACTGTGTCTCTTCCTGCGTTCAGGTTTCCCAACCTCTTCCCCCCACTGAAGCCGGAGACGGTGGCCCGGCGGACGGTGGAAGCCGTGCAGCTCAACCAGGCCCTGCTGCTGCTGCCGTGGACCATGCACGCCCTCGTCATCTTGAAAAGGTACGGCGGGGGGCGCCCCGGGCCAGGCTCGCGCTGGCCACGTCCCCTGCTCCACCGGGCCCTGTGGGGAGGAGGTGGCAGGCAGGAGAAAGTGCACGTGGGATCGATGATCCCGTCTGCCGTGGGCACGAGGGTGTGCAGTGGAGACACGTCTGCCGTGGATGTGCTGTCCTCACGCGGGGCAGCGGTTCTCAAACTCGTTGGTCTCGGCACCCCTTTAAGCCTTAAAAAGTGTCGAGGAGCCCAGAGAGCTTTGCTGATTTGAGTTGTATCTTACCACTTTTTCCTATATTAGAAATTAAAAGAAAATTAGAAGAATCCTTCAAGATTGATACAATATTTATTTATTTATTGTTAGTAATAAACCCATTGCCTTAGCATAAATATATTTTTATGGCAAGTAATTTTCATATATATATATATTTTTTAAGTGACCGCTAGAAAAACTTTCTGTAATTATATTTTCTAAAACAAAATAAATGCGGTAAGGAGTGGCATTGTTTTACGTTTTTGCAAATCCGTTTGTTGTCTAGTTTAATGGAAGACAACTGGATTCTTATACCTGCTTCTGCTTTTAATTTGTTGTTCTATATCCCATGTCATATGGCCTCTGGAAAACTCCACTGTACGCTGGGAGAAAGAGAGTGACAAAGGCAAATAACATCATAGTGTTATAAAAACACTTTGACCTCACAGACCCCTGCAGAGATCTCAGGTACCCCCAAGGGTTCCTGGACCACACTTTGAGAACCACTGCTCTGGCGACTGCGCTACAGCCCCAGCCCCAGGAAGTTACTCTAAGGGGCAGCACAGGGGTCTCCGAGCCAAAGGCTCAGAATGCACAGAAACGTCATAGCACTCGTCAGGTGGGTTTCCCAGGGCAAACCCCTTTGTAAAGGAGACAGTCCTCCTCCGAAGTTACCCGGCATCGTATTCCCCAAGAACTTTCCAGACTTTGTGCAGCAAACCCTGCCCATCCCAGTCCCACACTGAAAGGGCTCTTGCAGGTGGACACCTAAGCGTGGTTTTCTTGGGCCTGTCAGGACAGCAGGGAGCTCTTCGTCCCTGGAGCCACAGGGGACCCTTGGCTCCTCAGGGGCTCCAGCCACCTCCAGTCCCGGCCTCCACCTCACCGGTGCCCTCTGACCCCAGAGGCCCTTTCAGGGAAGGAAGCACCCAAGTGCCAGGCTGGGCCCGGCGTTAGTCAGACACTGACTCCCAGGAAAGCCAGCCTCCCTCTGCCTGCCGCGAACCTGGTGGGCACAGAAACGGCGTCAGTCCGTCCTTTGTCCTCCAAGCTCAGAGCCCTTTCAGAGGCACAGGGATGGGGCACCCAGGGGCGTACAGGCCACACGCTGGTGTCCCTCAGTCATCCTGCCTGTGCATCCAACATGCCCCTTGGCTGCCTCAGTGAGCTGGGAGATCAAGTGCTCAGGTCCTCACTGAGGCCAGCTGCCATCCCCCACCTCAACAGAGCCTCTTAGAAGCCTTTTGGAATGTTCTAGAGAAAAGTCAGTTTGTCAGAAACATCTCAGCACTCCCCACAGCAACCCCCCAGCTTACATTCCCTGCCCCTCCTTGACTACTTTTCAGAAAGCAAGCATTCCCTGCGGTGCATCCCACCTCAACTTCCCCAAGAGAAATCTTTAAAGGCTCAACTCTAGTGCCACCACCCCCAGGAAGCCTTCCAGATTGCTCCAGCTGAAAGTGAACCTTTCCCATCTCGTACTAGAGTGGGCCGGGGCCCTTCAGTCTGAATCAACAAGCGGACTGAGGGCTCCTTCCGTGCCGGGCCTGTGCTAGGGGCCGGGGACCAGAAGTGAAATGTCCACCACAAACGCAGCCACGGGCTTGCCAAGTGACCAGGGGAGGACAACACCAGGGCCTACAGGGGAAGCACAAGAGCTCTGGGTTGCACCGAGGAGAGGCCTGAGGGTGAGGTTGGGACAGTCCCCTGGAGGTTGTGCCACCCAGGTCGCACCCGACTGCTCAGACCCACACAGTAAATCTTTGTTGAGTAAGTGGCAGTTGGAGTTGATTGGCCTGAGACATCCACGGGCACTAAGACACTAAGAATGTGGCTTTGAAAGTTTCTCCTGCCACCTCCCTCTGCCTGGTCAACAGCTGCTTGTCCACTTACTTGAAAGCCCTTCCCCGTGGAGGGTGGGTGGGGGGCAGCTGGCGTGTGGCTTGGAGATGGGCAGGGCGCGCTTCTGGGAACTATGACTCCACCGTGCTGTCTTGCATGGTCCCCAGTGACCCAGGCCCTGGTCCCCACCCCTACTGACTGTCTCTTCTCTTCCTCCCCACTCCCCAGCATACTCCCACAGGCTGCACTCGAGGAGATCCACAAATTCTCAGGAACCTACACCTGCATGAACACTTTCAAAGGGCGGACATAGAGGCGAGACAGAGACACACTCGAGGAGCCACAGAGCCGGAGGGGGCCACGGCACCTGGGCACACACCCACACGCCTGTCTGTCGGCACATTGTGCTGGGTGAGCAGGACGGCTCCTGTCCCCAGGGAAGAATCTGGCTGCCCCTCCCAGGCCAGCCCCAGGACCTTTGCACAGGACTGATGGGTGTAACTCTGACCCCCATGGGGAGGTGAGAAACCAGCCAGCAGCCACCTTGACACTTTTGTACATTTCTAATTCTGTAGAGTTTATTGTTCAATCGCTTCTCAAGTCTAACCAGCCTCAGCAGTGTGCATAGACTATTTCCAGGAGGGTCTGTCCCCAGATGCTCCGCCTCCCCCTCCAAAACCCACTCATCTTCAGCTTGCGCAAACTGGTTGAACGGCAGGAATGAAAAATAAAGAGAAATGGCTTTTGTGAGTTACTGTGTTCAAATCCTTGGTGGGCAGTTGGGAGGCGCCAATCCCAAGCACAGAACTCCGTCCTTTGAGAGAGAATTGGTCTGCTCAGGGTGCCCAGCCGCTGGGACTAGGGAAGGGGGCAGAGATCAGGAGGGAAAGTAGAGCCCAGGCTGGGGGCAGAGGAGGGGCCCCCCTTGCCTTGTTCCTTGCCGGCTCTGCCAGGCCGTTCCCAACAGCCGTGGGTCGGGGGCCACTTTGCTTCCCTGGTGTGGCCTTCATGAACTAGTCTGCAGAGAGCTGGCCGTGGGCAGAGCTGCCCTCTGTCCTGCCACGGCACCACCAGCCACCAGGCCACCAACTCGGGAGAGCACAAGCAGTCTTTACTGAGCACTCACTGTTTACCTAGCATGCGCTCGGTGCTGAGAGGGGCACGTGGCTGAGAAGGTGACACTGACGACCACCAAAAGGCCAGTAACCTGGTTGAGGAAGGATCGAGAGGCACCAGAAACACTTGTGACAGCTCATCCCAGTGAGGCCAGTGCTAAGGAGTGCTACAGACCCCTGTGTCCCATTTGATTGCAGGGGAAGGGGCGGGTCAGGAGTGGCAGAGGGATTGGTACTGGCTTCCTCAATGGAGGACATTTACAGCTGAACAGACGTGTAGAGATGCCCCTTGGGTCCTCTGGTGTGTGCTCTCCCTGGGACCGCAAGCTTAACAACCTGGCCTTGGGCAGCAGGGGAGGGGGGAGGTGGATAATGCAATCTCATATTAACTAGCCGCCATCCACACAGCTCTTGCAGGTGCGGGGAGGAGAGCAGGTGGGGTTCCCCGGAGGTGAAGGAGAAGGTCACAGGCCTCTGACTCAGTAGAGGAGCTTCCCCGAGAGTCTCGTAAAGCCCACACCTACGGACGAACCTCAGGCTGAACCCTGCCACCTGCGTTAGAGGAGGATTAGGCAGGCAGCTGGGCGATGTCAGTCTGGTCTTCATGCAGGGATGCCAGGTCATAACCACATACTCTCTCCTGATCGAGTGCCGACAGAGTGGCCACCAGTCTCAGGACATCACATGTTAGCTCTGTTAATTATCCATGCCACCTCGAAGCAGCTGAAGACCGAAAATTACAGCTCCCAGACACCACTTTAAAGACTCCCAACAGCCGTGACATGTATCGACCGGATGTCACCCCCAAATCGCAATGGCTTCCAGCCATGAAGGTCTCTGTCTTACTATTGCTGCCTGTCCTTCCAGGGCGGCTACAGCTCTGCTCTGTGTCGTCCTGCTCTGACACTCAGGGTGGCCGGGCAGCCTCCACGGTGGAGGATCTCTCATGGCAGAGGCAGACACACCTGCTGAACCACGCGCTGCTCTCAAACTTTCTGCCTGGAAACAATGTGTGTCACTTCTGCTCACATGGCATTGGCCAGAGCAGGTCATGTGGTCAAACCCGCCACTGATGCAGCAGGAAGTACAAACCCCCATGGAGAAGGAGTCAGTAGTTTTAAACGATAATACAATCTGCCACTCGGTGGAAGAAGATGTCATGAGGAAAATGGAAATTTGGGCAGAGGATGGAGGGAAGCGGACCACTTCCAACCACAAGCCCGAGGACGAACACAGCAGGGGCCGAGCCCAGCCCTACAGGGGCACCTGTCAGCGCTCACCTCTCACCGGCCTTTCGGGAGGCAGTGTTATGAAACCCATTTTGTGGGTGAGAAATGGGCTCAGGGCAGGACAGCCCTTGCCTGGGTTTGGGGGTCTTGTGAGCACTAGAGCCAGAATTCGAACCCAGCTCTCCCTGGCCCGCAAGTCCCCTTGCTCACTGCAGCACCGAACAGCAAGTGACGTGGCAGCAAGCCACGACCCATCCTTCACCTTCCCTTTGGTCCTTGAGAACATGCATTGCCGAAGTGTCTGGTGGTTTGCTAAGGGGTCCTCCTGAAATGTCTGCACCCACACGTCCCTGCCTTGGCATGCCGGAGAGCATGGGTGGGTCCGCAGGGCAGGTGCCTGTCACTGGCTCCCCCAGGAGCTAGGCCGGGGATGGGCACATCTCAGGGGGCAGGGGTCGGGAGGAGGAGGAGGTGCGGGTCCCACCTACCGAGCCCCGATTTTTCTGCCCATGCTTGAGCAGCAGACAGACCTCAGTGCTCACGGCCTGGCTGCAGGCCAACCTTCGGGAGAGGGTTTGACTCCTGAGGCCTCCATGAAATCGCACTTGGCGTGAGGGCCAGGTCTGCCTGGACACCAGGAGTGAGCGAAGCGCAGTGAGAGGCGGTCACGGTCCTGGCTGCGTGGGAGCACGGGCTTCCCAGAGCCCCGACGGCTTCTCCTGACGGCAGGGCCAGGCTGGTCCCACCCCACCCCCTCCTGCCAGCCAGGAAGCTTTCAGTCTTCTTCTGGATCTTTTCCCAGAGGAACCAGAAGAAAAAGCCTTGGGCACATTCCCAGGAGGCCCCATTCTGGTCCCTCTCCCAGATGGTTTGGCTGCTTGGAGAGCCTGGAGAATGGCCGTGGGGAGCTAATTCCGTCCCTTAGCTTGGCCGTGCGAAGGACAGTGGCAAGCGCCAAGCCCTTGAGGGGCAGGACAAGGTGTGCCAGCCCTGCGAAGAAGACTTGGGTCCTGGGAAATGACCCAGTTGCCATGCTTAGGGTTCCTCCCCATCCCCAGAGAGAACCAGGCTGGGGCTGGGCACCAAGCCCAGGGAGGCACCAGACCCAAGCCCGTCCTGGCACCGTTCCAGGGGCCCAGGCTATCTGGCCTGGCCAGTGGTCAGAAAGTGAGTCTTGTGGCCATCACTCTGCTCCCCGGGGGCCAAAATGCTTTGAGAAATAGACTCTCTTCTTCTCAGGCCAAACCGATGTTTAGGAAGGAGCAGGGTGACCGAAACTTCCTGGGCTGACCACACAGCTCGGCCCTACGAGCCCTTGCCCCGGGATGTCCCAGTCTGATGGGGGCCGCAAAAGGAGCCAGTTCACAAAGCCATCCAGCTGCCCCCATGCTGACGAGCACAGAGGGAAGAGGACAGGTGTGGGGGTGGACACAGGGCCATCTCAGGAGAGAAGAGACGCCCCTCCCACCACAGCACATCTGGGACTTCTCTGTCTGAGGGGTCTTCCCCCGTATTCCGGAGGGTTCTTCCAAAGGGTGTGGATTGTTGATAAGAGCCCAGGGGTCTGTGTTTGTAAAGAGGGCTTCTATACCCAGGCACCTCTCACTGTAGGCATAGCCAGGATGTGACACATGTCCCTGGACCCAGAAGGAAGGTCTGGAGCGGCTCTCGGCCACTTCGGTCATGCTCATCTTCCTTAGAGAGGGGCTGTCACACTGTGCCTCAGTTTACAGACATTCGTACACACATGGGTCTTCATAAACTGAGGGCTGCCCACAATGGACCAGAGTCAGTCCAGCCTGTACCTGGCGGCCACTGCCCCTCACCTGCACAGGGCCCAGCCACCTCCCCACCTCTCCCAGCACCCGCAGCCTCGTGCTCAGGTGCCCACCCTGGAATGCCCAGGTGCTCCCAGACCCACCCTGAGGCCGGGGGAGGTGGGAGGCCCCAGTATTTGAAGGTGGATCCAGACCTGGGGTCCCACTGGCCTAGGTTCAAATCCTGGCTCTGCCACCTCCTCTCGTGACATCAACTTTCCGCTCCTGCAGAGCGGAGGTGACGTTCGTGCCCTCCTGCCTCCAGGGGCTGGGCTGCATATCCAGGGGGAGTGGGATCCAAGAAGACGCCGTGCACTTTCAGGGCAGGTGTGATGCGGCGGCTCCCACAGCTCCCAGCCAGGGCCCGACTGCCCCTTGGAACACCGGGGTCACCGCCGTGGCCCAGCCTGTGGTGGCAGCATCCTGCAGCACCTGGCTGGCTCCCTGGTGGGTGGGGTGGGATGACGCTGCAGCTCAGAAGACCCCAACATGGTGGGGGGAGGGCAGAGCAAAGGAGGACAGGAGGTGCCACAGGGCTCTGTCCTCAAGTGCAGGCAGGTGGGACATTGGCAGGACATTTCTCTGGCACCTCCCACCATTGCTGGCTCCAGGCAGCCCCTTGGCGCCCAAATGTCTCCACGGCCTAGGACGGAAATAAACACAGAAGTTCCTCCAGAAGGAACTGCTGGGAGTGGCAGCATCGCCACTGCCCTGCTGGGAAGCTGCTCTGGACCACGGATCCCCTCGGGCGGGCGGCAGTCGTCGGGGGCAGGGCCCTCAAACAGGCACCGTCTCAAACCAGCTGGCAGGGGAGGCTGGTGTAGGAGGCCTGGCCTGACCCAGGAGGCTGGCCGGCCAGTGCCCAGCTATGTGACCCGAAGGGGTCTCTGACTTCTCTGGGTTGAATTCTAGGAGCCCCTTGGCACCCCACCCCTGGCCATCCTCCCCCCGGGGACTTGGAGGACACTCATGAGAGGAATAAGAAAAAGGCACTGTGCACATGTCTGCCCTTTTCATCGAGGCTAGCTCCCCGTCCGGGTGCTGAGCGGCTGGGAGGGACTATTCTGCAGAGTCCCGAGCACAGTGGCCACGTCACTAAGGTCAGCGGGTCCCGTCTGGGGGATCTGGCCCCGGCCACCTCTCCAGCCCTCGGCGGCCCACGCCACACAGCACAGCCCACCTCTCCCTTCCGAGGAGACACGGAGCTTTCGCCGGAGCCCCTGGGCTCCTTGCACACACATGGCGTCCGCTCCGCCTGGAGCCCTGTGTCCGTCTGCCCCTCCCAGCCCGCGAGCCCCGCCTCAGACATCGCCTCCCGGCCTCCCGGCCAACCCCGGGGCTGGGCTGCTCCATCCCAGCCTTTCGCTCATTTGTTCATCAACCATCTCACCACCTGCCGCTATAATTATTTTACACAACAGCTTTATTGAGATATATTAACAATTCACATGCCACACAACTCACCCATCGAAATATGCGATTCAGGGGCGTTTCGTACATTCACAGAGTTGGGCGACCATCGCCACAACCAATCCTAGGACATTTTCATCCCCTCCGAAACAAACCCCGTGCCCTTTAGCAGTCTCCCCTCCTTCCCCCTCAGCCCCCGGCAGCCGCTCATCTGCTTTCTGTGCCCGTGGATTTGCCTGTTCCGGACACTTCATGGAAGTGGGACAGTACAACACGTGGCCTTCAGTGACTGGCTTCTTTCACCGGGCCTGGCGGCTCCCAGGATCCCCCGCGCTGCCGATGGCATCAGCGCCTCAGCCCTCTTTACTGCCAAGCAACCCCCATCGCAGGGTCTACCGGAATCTCTTGCTGTGTTTATCCGTTGGTCACTCTCGATGGGCGCTCTGGGCTATTGTTATTTACCAGTCGATCGGTCTGTCGAGCCTCCCTCCCGCTCCGGACCCGACACTCCCGGGGGCCGGGGTGGCCGCTGTTGCTCAGCGCCTGGGAGGGCCCGGCGCAGACTCCACACTCGGTCAGCATTTGCTGCCCAGTGAAGCGGGACAGAACCTCGTCGGAGGCGGCCACCACGCGAGCTTTGCCTTCCTCCCAGTACAGCCCGTTCCCTCATCCACCTTCCCTTGTACGTGCGGACGGGCCCCGGAACGGCGAAACCCAGCCGGTGTTACTAAGCGATCGACGGCCACGTCCTCCACCGCGGCCCTGCGGCCGTTTGGACAGGGTCATTCTCTGTGCTGGGCTGGCCTGCGCACTGGAAGTTTCTCTACTCGCTAGTTGCCAGGAGCACCCTCTCCTCCCACTTGCGACAACCAAAAGAGTCTCCGGACATTGTGAAACGTCCCCTAAGGAGCCAGCTGGCCCCCCGTGGAGAACGCCTGGTCTAAGCATTTTCTCACCTCTTGCTAACAGCCCAGGGCAGTGCGAGTGGCAGCGGGGGAGTCTGAGCCCCAGGGAGCTTTGCGGCCTGACCACAGAGAGACCCGCAGCAGAACCGGGAGGTGACCGCTGCCCCCGGCTGGGCCCTGAGCCCCCCTGGGGAGCCAGGAAACTTCTTGGGCCTTCCATGTCACCACTGGAGTTTCTTTCTTTGGACTTGGTTGGAAAACTCCCTCATGCCACCCTCTTGGCGGGTTACACCAGCACGGCAGAACTTTCCGGGCTGCCTTCCCCCCAAATCCTTATCATTCCTTTCATTTTTCAATGTGCTTGGGACAAAGGAAATAAATAAGCACTTGGAGGAGGACACAAGCTGTGTTTGTTCCTTTGAGCTGCTGCTGTGATGTAACTGGATCCCGCTTGGGAAGGTCACATGGGGACCTCGGGCAGAGCTCCAGCCTGGGCCTGGCCACGGGCACGCGAACTTGCACAGCTCCGGCTCGTGGACTGTGAGATGAGGCTACACGTTCCCCAGTGCCAGGGCGCCGAGGAACACGTGGAGAAGAAAAGAGACTGGAGTTTGGAGTCAGCTGTATCAAGCTGAGATTCTGAATCCTGGCTCTGTGGGGACTTGAGCTTGACCTTAACCCTAACTTAACCTCCCTGAGCCTCCGTTCCCCATCTTTGGAATGGAACAAATAACCCTGTCCCTATAGAGTTGCTTCTGAAAATCAAGGGAGCAATACACATCATAAATTCGTGCATGTGTGCGCGGTATTAATACCAAGTAATAAATTAATAAATATATTATATTATTCTATTATAATAAAAGTAATAAATCTTGTTGTGCTTTGTATGTGATAGACCCTAAGCTATATGCATTTAATAATTAAAATTTACCAGAATTTTATGGGAAACAGAGGTAGAAAGAGATGAAGTCATCTCCCCGGTGCTTATTCACAGCTGGTAACCAGTAGAGCTGAGATTTGAACACAGAGACTGGTTGTAAAACCTTGGTTCTTAATCCTTGGGTTTTGTGACTTCTTGAAGAAGAAGACTAGTATGTACAGAGTGCAGATCTACCCGCCATTGCTCATCAATGTCTGTATCTGGCCCGAGTCCTGGTGTCTTCCTGGCCAATCCACGTCAATGCTGCCGCCAGATTCCAATACGCCCCACCCAACTGCTCACTCCCTGGGTACAGGTGGGCCGAGCTGGGCCGACCTCGGGTGGGCTTCTGAAGCTTGTCTGGGATGAGGTGTGGGTCTCCTTCCAGAGCTCGCTGGGGTCAGCCCTGCCCTCTTATCTGCTGGCCTGGGAGGAACAGAGCGTCCACAGCCGCAACGCCCCACCCTCCCTCAGACACTCGCGCTTGCGCACAGTCTCTCTCTCTCCAGCCCCCAGGCTGGGTACAAAACCAGTGCGCATGGGCAGAATGCTCCCCCTGGCCAATTCCTGAAGCCCCTAAAAGGTGCCCAGTGCTCTGCCACGTGTTTTGAGGGACACCTAACAAGAGTGAGGAAGCGGCATTTGCAGAGTGTCTGCTGTGCGAACAGTGGTGAACCAGGCAGGAGTCTGCCAGCCCCAAGCCAGGGACTTCCTTCCTGAGCTTACCCCAGGCTGCCTC
Source organism: Propithecus coquereli (assembly GCF_000956105.1). NCBI lineage: Eukaryota > Metazoa > Chordata > Mammalia > Primates > Indriidae > Propithecus > Propithecus coquereli. The sequence continues at coordinate 4,034,789 of NW_012153840.1, forward strand.
TAGTCCCCAGCCTGGAGCAGGTGCAGCAGCCTCTGCCCGAGGGAACATGGGGTTGGTCAGTCCTTTGTCCTGGTCCCCAGCAGCAGGCGCTGACTCTACCTGCAGAGTTTCTGGAATAGGTGCAGTGAGCTCGAATCCTGGGCAGACACCGAGAGATGCCGCCGGACCACAGCCTCCAAATCCTGCCACAGGCTGGTCTGGTGAGGCACAGCTGCCACCGCTTTGGCTGTCACCGCAGGACCCTGGGAGACCCTGCTGGCCCTGGATATTCCCTGCTGCCACCCCCACCCCCAACCCCCCCGCCCTGCTTCTCTGCTTCACTTCTTGCTGAGTCACAGGCTGGGAGCATCTGATTGGTCAAGTCAGGACTGCGCCCACGCCTCAGCGCAGGGCCAGGGAGCGCAAATATGGAGCCTGTTTGTCAAACAGTCGGACGTTCCCCTGGAAATGTCCCATGCCTCAGACAGGGGCTAGTGCCCTGACCAGCAGGTGGCCCCCAACGAGATACTGATGCTCCCTGAGTAGTGGTTACTGGTTTCACTCCTAGTGATTCTTGCTTGGGCAAAAGGGAAGAATTTATTGATTCATGCAACTGGGAAGCCCGATGATAACGGGTTCAGTTATGGCTGGATCCATGGTGCAGGCAGTGTTTCCAGGATCCACTTTCTGTTTCTCTGTCCTTCATTTCCACATCCTCTGGGCCAGCTTCATTCTCCAACATCTTGCCTTCATGATGGCAAACTGGCTGCATCAGCTCCAGCCTCACACAACCCTCCCAAGTTCAAGGGCAGCAGGAAAAGAGAGATTCTAGTCACCCAGTGTTAGTTCTGATTGATTCTAGTTCGCTTGGGCTGAGTCATGTGCCCATGTGTGAACCAATCACAGCAGCCAGAGGAATGCAACGTTCTGATTGGCCAGCCCAGAGTCTTGCAGTCTGTCCCTCCAGCCAAGCAGGGAATTAGCCCCTTGGAACACATGGATTGCAAGTTGGGGAGGGGAGGCTCCCGGGAAGTCCAGTGGAGTGTCCTTGTCAGGGGAAGGGTAAAAGGACACTGGGTAGCAAAATCAAGAGCTGTCACCAGAATGATCATTGGTGGACTCCCTGACTTGCCACTGGGCCTTCCTGAGTGGCAGTTGGCCCACACCCTGACAGGCAGGCCTGAGCTCCCGGGACTTTGTCCTGTCCTGACTGACAGTTGGCCAGTGCGGTGACGGGCGGTTGGCAGCCCCCTCCTGACTGGCAGTCAGTGGGCGTCCTGGTGGGCCGTTGGCAGCACAGTGTGGGCAGCTGACCAGTCCTACCTGGCAGGCCCTCAGGGCTGCCCCAAGAGAGGGAGGGGAGACGCCCTCAGGGGGACACCCTCTGGCCCTGGCTCTGCCCCTCCTCGCAGGAATGGAATTAGCCCTTCGCCCCCACTCCCCAGCCCCGGAGAGAAAATGGCAGCGGTTCTGAAAGCCTTTTGTACCCAAGTGGTAGCAGGAGGCCCAGTCCAGCAGGAGCAAGAGGCCGTTTGGGGCCAGCAGTGCCCTCTGGGCGCCAGTGGCCAGTGGCCCTGGGGTGGAGGAATTCAGGCAATGTTGGAATGGGTGCCCGGCTTGTCCCTGCTCATTAAGCATCACTCAGCTTCCAACAAATAGCTCTTCAAGGCCTGCTGTGTGGCCGTGAGCTTGGGCAGGGGCCGTCTCCATTGAGCTCAGGACGGGAGGGCTGTCAGACGGACGCTGAGCGAGGGGCCTGGGCTCTGGAGAGGCGGCCAGGCCAAATCTGAGAGGACATGTGGGCCTGGTGGGGATTTGGAACCTTCTCAAGGCAGAAGGCGCTGGAGCAGACAGGGCCACGACGAGACCTGCGTTTGAGAACGGTTGCTGCATCGCAGAGAGCCTGACTGTGGGGGACACCGGCAGGAGCAGGGAGCCCATTCATAACCCAGATGAGAGACAGAGGCAGCCAGGGCAGTGGGGGCAGCTGTCACGATGGGGCGGGGCTGCGTGGGGACATACAGGCCCAGCGATGGGGGCACGGCCGCTGGAGAAGAAGGCCAGCCCCACTGCAGGTGCCGTGGAGCCCGAGGGCACTTTGTAGATGTGCCAGCCCCCCGGGCCAGGAAGGCTCCCCGGGAAAGGAGAAGGGTCCTCACGCCAGGCTGGGAGGGGCTGAGCAGAGGCAGGGAGGAAACACCAGTCCTGCCTGGGGGCTGAGGGTGAGGGGTTGGCCCAGGGCCAGGGTAGGACCAGGGGGAGCAGCAGGTCATCCCCTCCCTTCGGGGACTCGGCAGAAGGCCGAGGGTCTGTGTGTGTATTGGGGAGGACCCGGCCAGGAGGAGGAGCTGCAGGCCTCTCTCCTGGCAGAGCAGAATGTCGCCATGAAAGCTCGATGTGCTGCTGTCGTGCCATGGCATTCACGGAGCACTGCTAAGTTTGCATCCTGCAGTCCGGCTCTCACCAGCCCTGTGAGGGGGGCCAGGGCTCCTGTCTGCCGGATGAAGAAATCAGGACTCAGGGAGTGGCCGTGGCACAGAGCCAGCACAGAAGAGGAGAGCAGCACCTGCCCCTTCCACTTGGGCCTCCAGGGCTGGGCTCCTGAGATGAGGCTGCCCTGCGGGGGCCTGGGGCCCCGGGTGAGGCAGGAACACGGCCCCCGGACGCCATCATCCTTCTACTCCACGGTTCTTTCTGGACTGTGCCACTGGCTGATCTTGCCCCAAGTCCTGTCAGTTCTTCCCTCCATCTCCCTGGCCTCTCCCCTCCCCATCGTCACACCCTCCACAAAGGCCCCTGCCTCACCTACACCTTCGGATGGTCTTCTAAGTGGTCTCCGCCTCCAGGATGTCCCACTCCATGCAGCCCCACCACACAGGTAGGCAGTCCTTTCCAGAACATAGATCTGACCATGCCACTCCCTGCCTAGAACCTTCAGCAGCTCCCCACTGCCCACAGGACAAAGCTTTTATTACTGCTCAGCAAGGCCCGAAAGGCTTTTTCTGACCTGGTCCAGCCAATGAGGGCTCCATAAATTTCACTGAATGATTTTTCTGGAGTAGAAGGAACATCGTCTCCCTGAACAAGCATTAAAGAAACCCTTTTATTCTCATCAATACATGGGAAGACGGAGTCCCTCCTTTACAAGTAACAGAGCTAGCACACAAAGGGGTGGGCATGAACATTGTCTGTGTTGGAAAACAGTGGAAACTGTGCAAATTCCCATCAACAGTAGTATGGATGAATTATGGTACATGTTCACAGTGGGACACTCTACGACGACGGCGAGCAGACTCCTGCTACGAGCAACCACATGGGCGAATCTCACAGACAATATTGAGCAAAAGGAGCAAGACACAAAGATTTCATTCTGAGTGACACCGTTCACAGGGAGTTCCAAAGCAAGCACACCTAACCCAAGATCCCAGTGATCACCGTTGGGGCGCTACGGTTGTGGGGGGATCTCCTGTGTCATGATCCGAGCGGTGGTGACGCAGCCGTACACGCGCTCGGCATTGACTGAGCCGTGCACTTCCGAGCCATGCGCGGCATGGCACGTGAGCCCCACCTCGCTCCAGAAGTAAGCAGGTGAGAACAATCGTGCAGCCAGATGAGGAATATCGTGCAGCTATTAAAAAGAATCACTCAGACGCTTTCCACCTGCGGCTGCCCCTGGGCTGTATCCTCAGTAAACGCGGCAGAGCCGAAGGGGACATCGGGATCCCGTTATCGTCAAAACAAGCGACTCCCTGTCCACACACACGCCCAGGCGTCCACACGCTTGTGAACCTTTGTGAGCAAAGAGACAGCGGAGAAAGGTCACCTGAGATGCGCGGGGGTGGGGGCTGGCGACGGGATGATTCACTCTTTATGTATCTTTGTGTTCCCGCTGGCCGATGCGAACACGTGGGACTTTTACAGTTGCCCAAAAGGGATTTTAATGAAAGAATGAAAAGTGAGAATGGCAAAGTGAGGCCGGTGGCTGAGCGCGCTGGCTTCAGGGTCAGGGCGATCTGGGTTGTTCTGTCACCACCAACTTTGAGGTCTAAGGAGGGCGACTCGCCCCGACTCTCCAGCCCCGTCCCCTCCGCGGGAAGGCCAAGTGGCTGCTTGGATTATGGAAGTCACATGTGCCGGCTGCTTGGCACAGCCTGGGACCCTGCCCAGTCAGTGGTTGTCACTATTGCCGTGACCGTCCTGTCCCCTCAACCCCCACCCGATGCCCTCCTTATTCCCTCTCTCCAAATCCCCCCCATCATATGTCGGACACAAAGGAAGACAGAGATGAGGAAGGGTCTGCGGGGACCAGTCTCTGAGCGGTCAAGGGCATAGGGGAGGTCCGGAGGCCACCCCTGGGCCAGGGGCAGAGGCTGGCCTCCCCTCCAAGGCTGGCTGGCCCGCGTGTCCAGCTCCTGCCGGAGAGCAGGATGACAGATGGCCCCATAGGAGAGGTCACCGTCTCCGGAGCAATTGTGTGTTTGGCGAAGGCGGGCGGGCAGGGCGCCTTCCGAGGCCGGGCGGATGTCTGGCGTTTGGGGGCCTGGACCTCGCCGGCAACCGGGCTGTATTTTGGTTACTGAAGATGGGAAAGCTCAGGCCATAAATAACCGCCGGGCCGCGCAGCCAGCCTCTCCCCCCGCGGCCCGGCCCCAGGCCCCTTCAAGGCCAGCGTGTCCCCGCTCACGGGGCGGGCGGGAGGTCTGGTGGCTCGGAAGCCCAGTGGGGAGGCGGGGGAGAGGGGAGAGGGGTCTCGGGCCTGGGTTCAGAGCAAGGTTAGCCAAATAGTGGATAAATTAAGCGAGGGAACAGACAGCTCCCCTCGCAGTGAACTTTTCACCCAGCTAACCTGTTCCTCACCCACTCTCAGGTGGCGGTGGCACCCGCCCCGGGGCTGTCACCTCTGGGGGGGTTGTCACCTGCCTCCTCCCCCACGGCCAGCCCAGGTGAGAGAGTGAGGGTGGAGGGCTCGGGACCGGCTCCTGAGCCACAGGCCCAGCAAGGAGCCGCCATTGCCTCGTCCGGGCACTCGGGGCTCTCCCCCAGCCTGACGCCCTCCGGGCGGGATGGCCAACCGCCCCCCATCGCCGATGCCCTCGCCTGGGTGAGTCACACACGCCTGGCAAACCCCAGCATCTGTCCTTGACGTGGAGAGGGGACCCTTGCAGGTGGGCCAGGGTGGTCCCACCTGAAATTGGCCCTGGTGTTTGGGGGCATCTCCCAAGCATGGCCCTCTAGCCCAACCCTTCTTCCCTTCGCCTGTGGCTGGCCTCAGACACCCCTTGGGGGCCAGCTCCACCTTCAGGGAGCGAGGGAAGACGCCCTCCCTGTGGCAAAGTGGGCTCCAGCAGCCCCCAGGCAACGGCCACTGCCCCAGGCTCCTGCCCAAAAGAGGCCTGTCCCTCACATGGACGGAACAGGCCACCAAGCCATAGAGCATGTGCCAGAGGAGGGGGGATGTGGGGGTCAGGGCTTCCCAGGAAGGAGGGTCTCAGGAGAGCTGTAGCAGGTCCTGAGGCTCAGCCACCAGGCCACCCTCCTCCCCATCTCACAGCCTGGGTCCGCAGGTGTCGCTGAGAAGAGGCTCCACTCGAACGCACGGGGGAGCCGGGCCGCGCGAAGGGTGATTCAGGTCCCCGCAGCCCACGTGCGAGTCCGGGCCGAGCCCCTGTGGCCCGCTGAGCACCGTGCCGGGCACCCGCGCTCTCAGATGCGAGAGACGCAGAGAGCTGGCAAGAGGTGGGTGGACACTCGTGGGCACAGACCACCCACAGCGCAAATGTCACACGGTGGCAGGAGCCCCACAGGGAGCTAATGGAATCCTTGGAGCGTGGCTTCGGCTGGGGTGGGCAGCAGAGGCCTCTGGGAGGAGGGGGCCTTTGAGCTGAGGTCCCCATGATAAGGAGAGTGGTGTGGGGTGAGGGCGAGAGCTTGGGGGGCAGACCCACAGGGCTGGGGGGCAGTGTCAGAGGCCAGGAAGTGGGCAGGGGCGAGGCCAAGGTCCCAAGTTGATATTTGCCCTTGGCCCTCTGGGTGGCTCGAGGAAGCCCCCCTCCCTGACAGGGGCACCCTCTGGTCCAACAACCTCAGGGAGGACCGAGAAATGACGAGCCCCCCCGGAGGCTCTGGCTCTTGCCTGGGGCCTCAGTTTGGGTTTCTGTAAAATGGGAACTCAACAGTGACCTTCCCAAGGACTGAGGAAGAATAAAAAATGCAGCTGCTGGGGAAGTGCTAGTCCCCGGAGGAGGAGGAGGAGGAGGAGGAGGAGGAGGCCA